>NC_134048.1:15828342-16183342 GCF_965140245.1 Athene noctua
ATTTGCTACTTAGACTACGGGTCTCTCATTGTCATAGGTAGCAATGAAGAACAACGCAGAAAGTAGTAACTAGGAGCTTATGAGATATTGCTGCAACAAGATGGGTTTGTTTTTAATGGTAATTATCCTGCTAGAGTATTTTTCCACTGGCCAAAAGACTTGAGCATGAACTTGAACCTCCTTGAATGCTGTGTTGACACGATTATTTTCTATGCCTTATCATATCCTTTATCTGTACATTGTGGTATGTGCTGTTTTTATCTTTAATAGTTAGGATATTAAGAACTGCTGATTGCCGGATTGAGAGAAATTTTGCCTGAACCCTAGCATTGTTCAGTATTTTGGAAATTCACTCTCTTGTTACAACACTGATAGTCTGAGGTCTTATGGGAAATAAAAGTTTTTAAAAGTTTAAAATGAAATTTAAAATTTGAGCAATTTGAATTATAAAAGAAAGTTGTAAGGTTTTTTACATTTCCTGCTAGTACTAAGTGCTCCAAAGGAAAATTGGAAAGAGGTGATAATTGATAATACTGGGATTTTCAGTAGAGCTCTGACTGTTGTGTTATGCTTTAATACCTCCAATATACCCTGTTATATTTGATATTTAAATCCCTAAAGTCTGCTGCTTGGTTTACATGCCTATCATGACTGTTTTGTCCTTCTACTTGAATTTAAAAATATAAATTATTGTTTTACAGCTGTTTTCACATCTAAAAAACATGAAAGTGTCTTAGAGGTGGGCATGCCCTGGATGCAGAGCGCATTGAATTGTGCTGAATGACAAAATCAGCTGCAATCAGTGACTGAGCTGCCTCCATTCATCTAAGCAGTAGAGATGGAGAAGCACACCTAGGAGCCTGGGGAGGCAGCTGGAGTGCTGTGTTTGCTTCACTGCTGTAACTCATCCATGGGCACTCAGTCCTCAGGACAGTCCTCAGTGCCGTACCTGACTAGAGCAGTGGCAGCCACTAACTTCTTTTTGCCATGTTTCCAGGGACCTGTAAAGATCTCCTTGTTCGGACCCTCACCTGGAGCACAGGACATGGGAATAGGCACTAAATCACAGCAGATTCCTACATCAGAAAGTAAGTATTTCATCTGCCTGCGGGCTGTTATGGTGCTGCTTAATAACTGTGCTGCCTGCTGGCTGCACACGCCGCTCGCACGCTGCCGGGATGCTCACCATGCAGTATCACTTGCAACAACTAATTTCAGTATCAAATCTTGTTAACTGAGGCCAATGTTGCTTGTAGCCAAAGCCTGTTCCATGCAAACAATCTCAGTTTGTCATTAACTTACTCAGTTAAATTCTCAGTTTACCTGGAGAATATCTGCTACAGCAGAATTACTCCTACTATCCTTATAAAGTCCTATAGGCCAGATCCAGCATTGCATTTCCACCAAAATAATTTAAAAGCAGAGAAATCTTTTTTTGTTTTGTTTTGTTTTTTTTTTTTTAAAAAAAAAGGCCAGAGAAGTCAATAGAGCTGCACTGAAGACCCAGACCTCAGACACTGCACACTTAGCCAACAGTTGGTCAATTCACTCCTCACCTCTTCAGGCCCACTAAGGTATCTAGTTTTCAGAATTACATGAGCTGAAAACAGAAGACATGCAGGGGAAAATTGAAAGCATAACCTTTCTGCAAGGTTTCCATGGTACAAAGCATACACTTTCATGCTCTGTGTGTACTTAAGGTTCAAGTAAAGAGATCTGGTGGAAAGGTGCACTTGGCCATAAGAGTATTTTTCTTTTGGCCCATCACAAGGCCTCACACACCTGCAATAGCCCAGTATTTTCACTGAATTCCTACTTTAAGATTGGAAAAAACCAATTCCAATGTTCACATTGTTTCAGGTCCTGTCTGAGATGATTATCAAGGTGCACATCCCTGCTATCAAGCACAAGTGGTTTGACAAGAAAATCAATGTCATGATCAAGAAACAGAGGGGAAAAAAGGAAGATCTTTGGCTTTCAAATGATCTTTCTTATATGATGGAAATTAGTCTTTTATGTTACATAAAAACATATGGAACAACTACTGTATACTATATTTGGTTTTTTCAAAACTATTCTTGAAGCTAGCAAAGACTGGGAGGAGTGGATTGCTGTGAATAAATGATTCAGTGAAAGAAGGGAAGATAAACTGAACTAAATGACACCGCTTTTTCCTTTAAAAAAGTGTAAGCTTTAAGGACAAAAAGAAGAAAATTGGTCAGAACAGATGAAAGAGTATAAAGCAACAGACAGGCATTGCAACAATATCAGTTACAATACTGATTGCAATGTAAAGCAAAGGCAGGCACTGGAAGCAAAAATACCACAGTAGAAAAATCTAATAAAAGGTAATTACTAAGAAATCTCATGTTTATTGTTGTATATTCATATTAGGAGGGATTACTTCCTTCTTAAAGACATAAAATAAAACATGTGTTGAAGATTTTGCCACATCCTTCATGTTCTTCATCAGAAAAAAGATTTGAGCTTTGTAATTTAAAGAAAATGGAAATATCTGACATTTGCTGGGGAGACATTGCTGAGAAGTCATTTAAAAAAATCTTTAAAGAGCAATAAATACCTAGGCAAATATCTAGGAGGAGCAGAGCTGGGTGTGCACAGAAAGTGCAAAAAGAAAATTATTATAATAAAATTCTGTAAGATAAAATTAGTTATTCTAGCAAAAATGAACTATTTTTATTACTAGACTTTACCACACATTTGTAGAGTTAGAAAGGCCATAGACACCAGATGCAGAACAACCCGCATTTTGCTTAAAGGAATCCTGTCTAGACAATATCGCTGCCCTGAACCATGCTACAGAACTTGTCAACAAGAACTACAATAGATGGGAACTTTGTAAAATCCAGAAAAACATTTGATAAGGCACATCGGAACAGGTTACCCAAAGACATGAAATCTCTGTCCCTGGCTCTCAAGCAGTGCTTAGTCAATGCTACAGCCGATTTGTTCTACTGTTGGCGATAGTCCTGCCCCGAGTGTTGGTCTAACACTGGCCCCATGCATGAAGTCTGACTAAATGAATTGAAGAAAAGCCCTCCAACCAGTTTTACCATGATTCTATGATTTCACAATAGAAATGAGATTCACTGTGGCAAACAATATGAACTTAATCCACCAAGTCCAATAATGCAATTTGGATTATTAAAAAATCAATTTAAAATTTACAGAGGTGTACTAAAGGATTAATTTAACATTAGGCATAGGTTTGTACCTTGTCTCCATCTTATTTAAGGTTGTATAGATTTTATTACATAAAAATTCATTGAAACAGGTGTGATGTAGACAGACGCCAAGCCTGACTTATTTGTGAATGATATCTGTATTATTAATAAATTAGTTGGAGATATGCATCAGAAGACAGATGGCCTTGCAAATTCTGGCAAGCAAACAGAGCTTGTTAATAAATATATGACAAGTTATGAAGAATGACATATCTACTCAGATACGTATTTATTTGGAAGGTAGTCTTTAAAACCATAATTAATTTCACTTTAGATGAGGCTTATAGCTTCATGACTATTAAGGTATTCAGGATACACAAAGCAATGAGAAATGGTATGAACAGTCACTCTAATTAACAGGAACACCAAACCAGAGATCTTCAGAAGAGAAGCCTTAGTCTGTTTACATTAGAGTCTTGGGGAAAAAAACCCAAGTCTTCCCAGGGCAGGTTGGAGAAGTCGGATTCTGTGTATAATAATCAAGGTAAAATGGACTGCTAGACTGCGGAACAGAGCACTGCTTTTGCTACTGCGGGTAGCTGGACGGTTGCGATTAACCCAATGTGTAGATAATGCAACAGAAGCAGCTGAAACATTTTTAGGACGCTGATAAAAGGCTTTTCAGTCAAGTTTATTCCTTTGTTCTCCTGGAACAAGAGACTGAAAGCAAATTTCAAGACGCACTCAAGTGCCATCTTTATATCTGAATATCAAAGGTCTGAATGAAAGAGCCCAGGACAAGGCTGACTCATGCTATGCGACCTCCTGAGCATCTGACAAGTGTAGGAAGAATAGTGCTCATGTAAATGAAAAGGGAATTCTGTCCTTTTCTCTGTGTGCCTTTCATTGGTGCCTTTAAAAGCTGAACTAGTAGCAGTCCATGAGTGCATGATGATACAAAATCTAAAAATATTTATATGCTAGAACTTTCCAGGTATTAGGTGAAACTTTCCCAGCCCTGAAATCCTTATTCGAATACCTGTATAGGGCAAGTTAACTATTTCTGAAGAGGGAAAACTGTGGTGTAGGGACATGGAGCACTTCTCCATAGTTGATACAGACAGATCCAAGCACTCTCTGCAGGTCTGAGCCATGCCAAGATGAGCAGAGACCATGTAATGGAAATGGCACCACATTAGTGTGCTACCAGCCCAGAGGACAGTGGCCTGTTCACCGTCTGGCATCAGCCTCAGACATTTGCGCCACAGTTAGACTACAGCCAGCCTGAAATACAGGGAGACATGCTCATTTCTGGCTGACCCCATCCAGGTAGGAACGTGACATGACTATTCGGGAACCTCTGCTTAGTGTCTTAAATACTGAACTACTTCACTTTTCTGTCCGCTAACCTGAAGGATTTACCAATCATCTCACAAGCTGTTAGGTGAATGGGATACAGGCAACTCATTGGTTTAAGTGTTTTTGCTAAGTCTAACTAAGGATATTTGAAACTCTGTTCTGGACACCTCTCCACTTGTCTGCTTCTTTGGCAGTACTGCAAGTGTACAGCGACCCTGAGAGAATCACGGAGTGTCTGCATTATCGGTTATCCTGGTGAGGATCAAACTTATTGAAATAGTTACAATTATTTCTCCCATGTGCTTGTTTACTCATATGTAGAGTAGTTATAAAATCAGACCCTGGAAATGAAGAATTTCTGCCCATGGAATTGATTTGCATGCTATAATAAAGGCACTTCTGATGTATTTTAGTAAAGACGGGGGCTGAATACATGTGCCTGTTATCAGGGCTTTGCTTTATGTTAAGACAGCCCTGCATTGTGCACTGTGTAATGAATTCCAGAAAACACAGCTTCTTATTGTTGTCAGTTATTGGGGGTTCATTCTCCTAATGACATATGTAAATATGTTTCATTAACATTAACGGCGATTGTGTGCTTGGCCCCTGGGGAGAACAGTGCTTTCTGTCTAGCTATGGCTGTGACAATGAAAATGCCATTACAGTTATTGCAAAAATTTGCTTTTATGGTGTCGGTTCTCTTGACAGCTTTTGGTATCATTCACAGAATTATCCCTGTATCCCTTTGACCTGTTTATTTCCTTGTTTTGGACTGCTACAATAAACCCTTAAACATCTATTTATGCTGATGATGTCAAAATCAAAGGGACCAGGTGCTAAACCCTGTTAAATACAGGCAAAGCATGTAAACCTGGACTTACTGCTTAAGCATACGCTTTACTTTAAGCCACCCAATTGAAATCAGTAGGATTTCTCAAACTTTTAAGCAGTTTTCTAGTTGTTTTACCTGACTTTATGCACAGACTGTTGTTTGACTGACTGGGGACCAGAGGGGTGGGTGCTGCACAGTACTGAACTCTGACTGCAGTAGGTCACTGGACAGGCTGGTAAGGGGTTCTTAAAGAAACTCACTGAAAACTCTTATAGTGAATATCCACAGAGATTCCCCTTGAAAAATACACACTTTAAAAGCCCAGACAGCTGCTGAGCCCATCTATATGGTGCAGTATGCATACCTGGGGATACTCCCCATCACAGCAGCCAGCCGGCAGAGAAAGTTGTGTCCCTACTGCTCTTCCCTAAACCTCCAGAGCAGGGGTCAATATGCAAACTGCCTGCTGGCAATGGTGACAGCCTGTGCCAACCCCACAAATTATCTGAGAGAGTCCCTGTGGAGCAGAGCCAAACCTGTGCCAGAGCCTGTGCTATAGAATGAGCACCACAGATCACTGATTTCAATGCCTGAGCATGCTCCCCTGTCCTGGGTCACTCATGGGGATGGACATAGCCTGTGTGTTGGGCAGGTACCATAATTTTCCCTTCACTATCTGCAGACTCAGTTGCTGGGGATTCACTCCATTCTCAGCACAAACCAAGATGATGCTTGCATGGGCTGCCTTGAGCTTTCCTCTCTAGAATAACCTGACTCCACGGAGGTCTCACCAGCACGGTCTAATTTTGAGGAAGATTACTGAAAAGGCTGAGGATTGGTTCTGGGAGTATTTCACAGGACAAACTCTTTTTTCCCAATTTCGTATGAAGTTCTTCTGTTCATGTAACAACCTGATTTTGACAGTTTGTGTCAGAAAAAAAATCAGTGTTTCATGGAAAATCAGCCCTGTAATTACAGATATACTCACCACCCCTCAAATGTGTATAAGGGCTTAAAGTTACATATGCGTTTACATATACATGTCTACACATATATAATATGTGCATGTATAAAATACATAATATGTAAATAAAGTAGATAATATACCAAACCTTCATCTTGCCTAATTGACCTTTAGAAAGCCTAGGGGAGAAAATTTCCAGAGACACATAGCGTATGAAATCTATGCCCCACTGAAAGTCACCGAATCAGATTTTCCAAACTATTTCAGCATCTAAAGATGCCAATGGACACCTACTGCAATTCTGAAAAAGTATCTAGGCAAAGTGTGTGTTGAATTCATCTCAAGTCCACCAAGACTCAGAGAACACCAAACAAAACTAGCTGTGAAGACTTCTCTAAGTATCTACAGCAGAATCACTAGATGCTGTTGAAAATTCAATCCAGAATAATTAAGTGGAATAGTTATAATGGATTTTAAAATCTTAACTGAAAGAGTTTGGAGAGCAGACAAAGAGAGTCTCAGACCAAATATAGACACAATATGCAGCAATAAATATTATCCTGTGTAAATATGGAGGTAAGAAAAACACAGAGTATAAAATAAAAGCAAGAAAAACATTTTATTGGGCATATTTGAAAGAAATAACTTGCAAGTAGAAATGACAGTTAGCCCTTAAAGCTGGTATCCAACCTCAACTAGGTTATGAAAAAATACAGGGGCACATAATACTTGGCTTTTCTTGTTGGGTTCTGTTTAAAATTAATTTCCTGCGACTGAGCAAGATCAGATGGTCTGAAGTTGCCAGTGCTGGATAGCAAGGCAGCACAATCCCCTTTCTGCTCTGCGTACAGTAACAGTGTCTAAACATAATGGATTAACAGCATATTGAGTGCCTGTTGGAAAACAAGCAATATTATTTAAAACCATAATGAGGCTCAGCAAACATCCATCTAAATAGAAGAAGGAAATAATTCTCACTTCACTAGAACACTTAGCACAATGGAGTGTGCAGACTGACTTCTACTTTTTTTCATATTTAGCAAATCAGGCAAATGCAAGCTTGGGGAAACAATGCCTAGTCTGAGCACAGATCTCATCCCTTCTGAAGCTAATTGAAGACTAGATAAGTTACACGTGGCACCTGAATTTATTTTAAAATTCAACACTAGTCTCTTACCAGCCATCAGTCTGCTGCCCTGAAGAAAAGAATGAGAGAATGATCTGTGGATGACTTTTTTTTCACAGATGTAATTAGGGTACACTTGTGATCTTTGCAATACACCACTCCAGGTCACCCCTGTACTCATGTGAACTGCCAGGCACATGCTCATGCAGCTGTTACACACATTGGTTATAAAAGCCCATTCTAAATTTCTACAACAAAATGAGATCCTTTCTATAAAATTGCAAGATAGTCTTATTCTTCCATGCACACCAAATGCCCACTGACCAGAAATTCTAAATGACTTGACCATTCTACATTTTTCAGTGAATGGTGCTATAGTAAGGACCCAAAATGCTAATAAAATTTTAAAAAAATAATCCTTCCCTCCATTAGCATCCTTCTCTTCATTTAACAACTTTTATCCTTCCCTCCATTACTCTATTATGAGAGAGAAAATGGCGACGTACCCCATGGCGGTGTTCATAGTAAGCCAACTTGGATTTGGTTAAGACAAAGAAGCGCACTTTAAAGTTGGAGGGCGAAGTCCTTCTCTTCTGCTGGGATTTTTTGATCAGCAGTTCCTCCAGGAGTACACAGTTATTCATGGCTGAGCCAAGAATGGTCCTCTCCCAGGACATGGGATACCTGCCCTATGTGCTGAGTGCCCGTCCAAGAAAGAGACACAAGAAGGAAGACAGTTAATTAAAAAAAAAGAAAAAAAAGGTGTTCAAAAGGCTGCGTAGGTGCTTTGAGCTTTATCTTCCCATCTACAGCAAAGCTTCCTTTCTGTCAAACCATAACCACATCCTCTCTGAAGTCACAAAATGAACAGTATATGTTGAAATATACGCTAAGGTAAATGTTGTGGAAAAAATAACACTTGAGGGACATCCAGTAGATGTGAGTGAATGATTAAGGATTAATTAAAAAGAGGTGTGGCATGATT
The DNA here is from genome assembly GCF_965140245.1 of Athene noctua. Lineage (NCBI taxonomy): Eukaryota > Metazoa > Chordata > Aves > Strigiformes > Strigidae > Athene > Athene noctua. The sequence continues at coordinate 15,836,794 of NC_134048.1, forward strand.
AAGCATTGGTCTCCTACTCGCCCACATAGTAAATAGTTATAAATGCACACACTGAACGTGGATGTACAGGATGTTTGTCTCTCCTGTCCTTTTACAAGTAGGTGATGCATTCATATTTCTTTTTCAAAGGAATGGTGCCTTCCCATTTAGCGTATTTAACAGCTGACTGTGTGTCTCAGAGAATTCATACTACTTATTTTGAGGAAGTTTCCCACATAACACGAAAGTTCCTACCATGTAAGCAAAGAAAATTATATCCAGGATATACTCATATAAGGAATGATAAATATTTGTAGTCGTTAGATATTTAAACTGAAAACAAATGGTTACAATAACTGATAGCTAATTAATTATCATTGGTTACTATTTACTGATTACCAACTGCTTCAGGTGCAGTCTAATTAGTCTGTGAATGGATGTTCCAGGACGCACAGGCACAACATGCCCTCTGCAGATGCAATCAAGACTTAATGTAATCAGCAGTGAAGCCAGCACAAACATCAAACCAAGCTCAACTGCTCTCCTCAGGACTTCAGGGCACCATTCAGGGCATTCTGCACCAGGCTAAATATATGAATATAAGAGAATTAATATGTACCTAATGCACTCAGTACAACAACACTGTTATATTTTAAAACAAATGCAATTTATTTTTCTCTGCTCTTCCATTTTTATTTTTTTAAAGTTTTTTATTAGTGATGTATAAGAGTATTGCTGCTACTATTGAGTATTGGAGAGATGGAGCCTGGGTGGAATGTGGGGAAACTCCAAGGTATTTTCATTAATTAGGTATTTCCAAAAATTATTTTAATCTAAATTATTTACCAGTGCTGACTTTTGGCTTTAATTCAGTGTAGCATTAGGGTATAAAGAAATAGCTCTCTATTGCTGACATACTTTTAGAATTGTTTCCAAGCTCCGAAGAAGATACTTCATTATTTAAAATTCAGTTCATGAGAAAAAAAAAAAAAATCTGAACAAATATCAGAATTGCAAACTCTGGTTAAATGAAGACTTGGATTTTACAGGGCAGTTTGTAGACAGACTTGGGAACCATATTTCTCAACAGGTTGTACTGGTTATCGCTCCAAAAATAAGAGGTGGTATATTCCTTCCTTGCTGTTTTATGTTATATTGTTTAGGCAGCATGTTCCAGGAATCTTCAAATGTTCCTTACCAATTTTGTTCAATGCTGAGAACCTGCATTTGCCATAAAACTACAACTTAAAGATAGCACTTGACATACAGATCTCTACGAGAATTTGCTAAAGGCAAAGCAGTATCATGGAACAGAAACAAGGACAAACAAGCTTTGTGCGGTTGATCCCTATATATATCTCTATCTCTGTGTGGTGGTCTTGCTGAAAAGGAGATGCAGCATGTATTTAAACATTCATTGTGCACAAGTCTAGCAAAGCTGTGTTTCATTTCTTGGCAATTACTGAGTTCGAAGGAACTCTTGTGGTTGAGCAAGAAAGATGACACAAGTCTGTGATCTCCTGAAAAATCATCAGGGCTGCCAAGGGGGATTTCATATCTGTTTGTAGACTAGGATCAATACTTGGGCTAAATTTCCCAATTCTGCAGAACAGTTTGCCTCATGCAATGCACATATATAAAAAATGCAGAGTCTGCTGTGATTTTGCTAAAGTTGTACTCTGAGTAAACAGCACGTATTCAGGTACTTCCAGACCCTGTTTAGGTGTTTGCACTTCTAAAATACAGGACCATTTCTGTGTGCACATAATTTTCCTCATGCTTGCTGGCTTAAATTATGCTCAGAGATCCTTTCTTGTCATTAATAAACTGCTGTCGTTTAAGCCCGGCCAGCAGCCAAACACCATGCAGCCGCTCACTCACGCTCCCCCACTCCAGGCAATGGGGGAGAGAGTTGGAGGGGTAAAGGCAGGTTGAGATTATAAAAAAATTACTAATCGAAATAAAATAAAATTAAAATAATAATGATAATAATAGTAGTAATAATAGAAAATACAAACTAGTAATGCACAACGGGATTGCTCACCACCCACTGACCGATGTTCCTGGCTAGTGATCCCAGGGAAGAGAGAATCCTGAAACCGCAATCCTGGAGGCGAGAGCGAGCTTCCCAATCAACCTCACCTATATACTGAGCATCACACTGCATGATACAGAATATTTCATTGGCCAGTTTGGGCCCGTTGCTCTGGCTGTGCCCCCTCCCAGCTTCTTGTGCACCTGCACACTAGCAGGACATGGGAAGTTGAAAAGTCCTTGATTTCTTAGCCACAACTGAAAACATCAGTGCATTGTCAACATTCTTCTCTTACCAAATCCCATACTGATCCAAAGCACAGCACTCTTCTAGCTACTAAGAAATAAATAAAAAATTATCTCTATCCCAGACAAAATCAGGAAATGAACCAAAACATGGACAGTAGAGTGCCCTGACAAACTGTATGGAATTCACTCTGCTAGCAGCAGTGAATCCCCCCCAAAAGGCTGTTGATCTTAATAGCATTTTGCTTGATTCGTGTCAGCACAGATGAATTTATAATCACAGTTTGTAATGCCATTGCATTTTTAGCTATGAACACTTATTTAGGACTATGTTATTCCTTCTAGTCTCTTCTTTGCACTAACTGTAGTGTGTGTTAAGAATTTTCTCAAAAGTCTTTGTAGTTTGGGCCAAGGGGGGGTTGCAGTCTGTTGGCAGAGATGTACATGTTGTCTTCTCAGAAAATTTAATATAAATAGAAATGCAAGGGTGTGACATTGCAGCTCTGTAGAAAAAGCAAGGCACACAGGACAGCAAAGAGGTGAGACACCAACATGTAGACCTCTGAGGGGAGCAATGCTGCTGGAGATGAGAGGATGTGGGGGGAGAAGAGATTCAGCAAGGGCGGTAAGTAGTGAGGGGAGAGCTAAGAAATTCTTTGAATGTAGTGACTGGCAGCTTGATTTCGTCATGAGATAAGAGATGAGTTAGTGGAGGGACACAAAGAGGGGAGCGATTTGATCAAATGTTCAGAGAGAGGGCTTGGCAACTGCACTTTATTTGGTGTAAACATGATGTGATGTGTTGTAGGAGATCTGATGGGAAGATCCTAAGAAGGTCAAGGCAAGAGAGAAACGAGGAGCAAATGAGATTTATTTGGCTCTGCATGTGGGAGAACTGAACAGGCTGAGCTGCTGCGGAAGAGAAGGTACAAATTTAATACAACACGTGTACAGAGACACACAGTTTTAAGAAAATCACAGATTTTGGCCTGAAGTGGTAAGGAATCTGGTAGTTATGTTAGAACTAGCAGGATTTAGGGGGCAAGATCAGCCATAATGAGTTTTCCATGGTGAGTTCAAAGTGATGATGGGCCAGCTAAGATATCCGACAGGGAAAAAAATCAGAATGACTGTAAGGAAGGAAACAAGTCAACTCAGCCAGATTTGGGTGCCACTGATATAAACACAGGAGTTGATTTCAAATGAGAGCTGCTAAGTATTTCTGTGTTGCAATACTTTTACCAGCTGATCACTCGTCGCTGTTGTGCTGGCAACGAAGGTAGGGACTGAAGTATTTTTGTATCCACTCTTGCCACAGATCTACCCTTTCATATTCCTTTTTCACTTTAATCTCAAACCCCATGTGTAGCAAACACACAAATATCTGAGTGTAGCAAGCCAAAACCATAAGATGAACGCTCTCTAAGTCTAATGAATATATATAGCCATGTTGACATGTATATAGAAAAAAATATAGTCTAAGAATTGTATTTATATTTAATTATAAATTTATGAGAGAGTAACCTGCATATATGTATTTCAATTTTATTTAATTTCAACTATCATGATTTCTTGTCCAATTTAAAAATAAAATTCTTTGTTGCTTTCTAGATGTGAACTATAAACATAAATCATATGTCATCATCCACCTGGGTGCCTAACATGCCTAACACTTTTAAACAAATCCTCAGTCATTTAAGGGCTTCAGGACCCTTTTACAGTAGAGTAGGAGACAGATAGTTATAGTTAGGTAAAAATACTCCACTTGTCTAGGACCAAGTTGGCTCCAGAGCTGGAAGTTGTAAGGACAAGTCTGCAGAGCTCTATATACAAACTGCATAGCCTTCCTGAAAAGGCTCCTTTGGTCAGATGGAATATCCCACTAACACAAGCATCTCGCTTCTGGAACCTGACCGTGTATGATGGTGCAGTGATATGCTGAATGTATGAGCACACTCCTTTTGTTCAAGGCTTTTGGCACCACTAGACATTGCATGGTACAGAAATTCTGTATACTTAATAGAAAGGAATTAAATAGAACTGTCCTAAGTATCCTAAAACCACTGTAAGCTGATCCCTTAAGATGGGGAGACAAAGCCTGATGAACTTTTTTAGGTATCCTACATCTTCTCTGCTTAGGTGCCTTTATAAAGCCTGCTATCATGTACCATTTGACACTTTTCCATCCGTATGCCAGAAAAAATGGAAATATTTTCAGTTTTTCAGATTTAAGTTTGAACAGCTGTGTGCACTAAATACTCCTCTGTGCTGGGCAAGTTGAGGTTACAGATATTTATTTCTTATCGATTGTGGCCTGAATGGCCTCCTTTTTTTCTTTTAATGACCTTTGTTCTTCCCTTGCTACTTCCTGCAAACCGCTTTATTTCTGCTCTGAAAAACGTTATTTTAGGGATTGGATTTTTTCTTAGGGGATTTACCCAGATTATGCAGTTCACACTTTTATTACTGCAGACTGTGGAAATCTCCCCACCCGCACATCCTGCTCTGATACCAATGCTTATGTCCTGAAGGCGGCAGAGAAATTTATAAAGTTAAATATAGATAGTTTTTGTTTTTGTAAAAAACAGACCAGAAGGCTGCCACTGTACCTTCACTCTCATAAAACAACCTGTATAGTTCTGTCATGTAGTATTTGGGCCAGGTTTACTGCCTGGGTGCCAGCTCTTCCTTTTCACCAGCTGTTCAATAGGATGATTATCATTCAACTTCCAAGCTTCCAGAATTCAACCCATTTTGCTACTTAGCTTTTTCAGAGTGTGAGAAACTCTATTCAGGTTACTCAGCTGTCTTTGGCAGGTCATTATCACCCCAATAAACATGTCTCCAGTAGACTCAGAGAACAAGACAGAAAGCTGCAGAAAAAGGAAAGAATTAGCCTGGTCTTTATGAGCCAGATGCATCCAGCCTTCCTCTAGGTCTTACAACTGCACCTTTGAATCCACTCACACTGCTCCCAGTGACCAAGGGAATTGCTCTCATAGAACCAGGGCAAGATTCTCCTGTGAACTGTTTGGGACCCCTGGGAAAGTAGATGCCTTGTTCTGAGCATCTGCTTGGAGGATGTAGTGAATTATCCATCATTTGAATGCCTGAAGCGAATCACTCCCAGGCTTACTGACATTGGCCATAATATAGAGAACATGTTTTATACCGGTGAACTTGCACAGGGTTAGGACAGGCTCTTCTGTGATGACGGTACAAATAATCCTTTACTCAGCTGTTCTCTCTTAGGCAAAAATGCAGAAAGGAAAACCTAGTTTCATTGTGTCATACCCAAACTGGGAATTTGTTCCAGCTCCTTTTTTTTAGTGACTGCCTACTATGGTTCCCATCTGTCAGTATTTCCTTCTGAAGACAAAGGTGTGGCTTACTGCTGGCAAAACTGCAGTGTTGCAAATCCCACAATTTATTCTGGCAATATGACATGTTTGCAGCTACCCAGGTTGCTGATGGCTGGATAGGGACTACTTCTTCATGCCATGCACATGTTTTCTGAGACATGTTCATTTACAAGTCAGAATTGACAGCCACCACAGGCATGTGACCAAGTAAAGACCCAGCATTAACATCTGGCTTAAAAATCAGGTAGGGGCTTGCTTCCAGAAACAACATTAAGACTGTAAGCATAGGAAAGTGTGCTGGCTGGTTCTACCAAAATGTGCCTGGATTTTGATCCATGTCAATTTATTAACCAGTAGTGAGATACCTGTTTCATTGCTAAATAACCATGTAGGCTCTGTGACAAGATTTGAATCTGTTTGAATCTTGTAATAGGCTGTATATATATATATGGCTGTATATATACATATGGCTGTATATGTCATGTGCACTGAAGATTGGTGTGCCCCAGTTTTTATGTGCTGGGAACATTAAACTTCTTTCCTACACCAGTAGGTGAGGCAGTAGGCTGCAGCTGATATTTTAGTCTGGGGAGTCAGAAAGAAAAGGCAGCACAGCGCTGCCCGGCAAATTCATTAATTCCCAAAGCCACAACAGGAGACAGGGAGATGAGAATTAACTACAGCAGATGCAGACATAAAGCTTGCTGAAATCCCCTTCACCCCCAACAGGCCCGTTTTCTCTTCCCCTCCTCCCTGGTATATCCTGCAACAAAGCTTGTAACAATCACCAAAAAAGGAACTTCCTGAGCTCCTTGCTTAACTAGGTTGTAAGATGTAACACTCAACCTAAACCCAACAAGAGACTGGAACAGAGTTTCATTTTGGGGTTATTTTTCAGACAACATGTCAAAAAAACACCACACTTCTATTTACTATTTAGAATGCAATAGCAATCAAAACTGGAAGAAATATGTTCTAGCACAGAAGAGAGCAGCACTGTTCTAAGACCGTGCATGAAAATGGGGTTTGTATTTACTGTGCTTGTACAATGCTTGGATTGAAATTCTGCTAAAATAACTTTGCATACTGCAATGGCACACACTGTACACACTGCTGCTGAATTTACAGAATTGGAATGCCTGATAATGAAACATGCCAAGTTGCCTAAACTTAGTGATGAAGAAAAACAAAATAAACCTAACTAAAGCAATAAATTAAGATTTTGTGTCTTTAAGGCAGAAAATAACATTGTACAGGTTCACCATCTGCTGAAGGGGTGATCCCATTCATTCCCACAATTTGGAGATGCTGTAGGAATTGTGTTGTATTATCAGGGGTAGGCTTGTTCTGGATAGAGTCCTCATTTCATAAAAGAGCTGAAATGTACCAGAACACAAATTGTAAAGTGTTACACATGACACTCACCATCGTTCTTAATTTCCCATTTGGAACTACTGTAAAGAGAAATGTTAACAGCCCCCCATAGGCTGGGAAGAGTCATCCATGGGGCTTCTGAGAATCAGACATGCTACCAAGAATGAGACTGAAACCTTTTTTTCTTCTTTCATTAGTTGACGTTATATCCCCTCTGTCCTGGCCACTATATACAGACTGGGAAAATGACTCAAGAAGATCACAGAGATCATGTGAAAAATAAGTGCTTGGCCCTCCACTGTCTTCTACCATTTGAGGTCACAGCATTTAACATACTTGCTGAACAGTACACTGAGTGCAAGGCACTAGAGAATCATGCTCAGCTCTTGTTAGAAGAATGTGAAATCAAAGTCTGGAAAGCCCAGTAAAACCAAAGGTGTGTTAGTACCTCCTACTATATGAGTATTCTCGATTCTCGTGCATGTCTGGAGATGGTGCTTTTTCTTCCTTGCCTGTCTTTCAGGGTATGATATAACAAGATGATCTGAGACAAGCTAAGAGCGTGCTGACACAGAAACATGGAGAACCATTCTGCTCGCTATCTACCTTACCTCCTCTCTTCCTTCTGCATAAGTACTCTCTTAAAAGCTCACCCTGATGTTCACAGGATAGACAGCACATAACTCACTGAAAGAGCTGAAAACTTAATCCAGAAAAATTACAGTAACATTTTCTGTGGAGTTTGGAGTTGCATCAGTTTACTTTGCAATCCAATGCCTGACAGTGATGGTACAAAGTAGTGAGAAGAAAGGACTGCACAGCCAGAAGTAGGGGCTAGAGGAGCAGTGAAGGAAGAAAGGAGAGCAGGACCAGGAAGAAAGAGTAGGGGAGAAGGGTGAAGGAATAACCTCCCTTTTCAAAGCAAAAAACTTTTCAGTTGCAGCATGGAACTGCACCCTTGCCTGTATTTGAAAACCATACTCTCAGTTCCATATTAATGTGCCTTGTTAAGATCTGCATCTCCATCCTGGAGTACTTTCACTTCTTCAAAATGATTATTTGCATTTAAGTAGCACTTAGAAACAACCACCATGTTAAAAAAAAAAAAAAAAAAAAAAAAGATAAACCATCTTGGATCCCCTTGGCTGATCGTACATTACTCAGAACTGTTTAGATTCTTAACTGACAAGATCATCAGCTGATGAAAGAAACAATGTGGTGAACTATTTTGATTTTATGAATTAATATTAAAGGTCTCTTAAACCTTCCTGCTGATCCCAAAAGATGTTGTAGCTTAATATGGAGAGTTTGAATTGCTGGTTTGACTCTGAGACTACCAGAGTCCCAGCTGAATGCCTGCACCCAAAGCACTCCTTCTCTCTGAGGAGACTAAGTTCCACAGTAGAAAAGTGGTGACTGGTGGCAACTTATAAATTGTCTTCATTCTTTAACTTGTCTGGGGTTTTTAAGTCTTGATCGTCAAAATAATTAAAGCATACAAGCTGAAAACTGAACATCATGCAGGCAAACCACCTTATCCTGTTACATTTTTTCTGCATTGTGCTGCCCACCGTGGCTGCTCATTAGGATATTTCTGCACAAAGAATAAGAGCTTTCTGTACCCAGGCTCCTGGGTCTGAGCAAGCCATTCACACTCGTGACATTTCAGTCTGTGTGGACATGTTTCTGAAAAGAACACTGGATTAATTCACATCTTGAGGCACCACAAAATCCTTAATGTAAGGACCTTTGTCTCACTTTTTAAGTAGAAGTAATGGCATCGAGGGCAGAAAATGTGAAGATACTGCTTCAGATATCAGATGGCATCAGATCTGTCAGTCTAGAGACTACCAACAAATACAGATTGTGCCCAGATCAATTCACTGTCAGTTTTCCCTAAGTCAAAGTTGTAAGTCATTACCGAATGGCAGGAATACCCTCCTTTGGACAATATGCATAAATTGAGGCCTAGTTGCTTAAAAAGAGTATCCTTGAGCCTATATTTGGAAACATAATAGAGGCCATAACCATATATTGATAGATAAATACTAAACTATAATCACACTGATGACAATCTGTGTGAATAGAGAGAACAGGGCAAATCTTTAACTCGGACTAAGTAATGAAAAGGTATGAGACAAAGAATCATAGAATGGTTTGGGTTGGAAGGGACATTAAAGATCATGTAGTATCCAACCCCCCTGCCATGGGCAGGGACTACCTTCCACTAGCCCAGGTTGCCCAAAGCCCCGTCCAACCTGGCCTTGAACCCTTCCAGGGAGGGGGCAGCCACAGCTTCTCTGGGCAACCTGTTCCAGTGCCTCACCCCCCTCACAGTGAAGAGTTTTTTCCTTATATCTAATCTCAATCTACCCCCTTTCAGTTTAAAACCCTTACTCCTCACCCTATCCCTACACCCCCTGATAACAAGTCCCTCCCCATCTGTCCTGTAGCCCCTTTAAGTACTGGGAGGCCGCTCTAAGGTCTCCCCAGACCCTTCTCTTCTCCAGGCGGAACCCCCCCAACTCGCTCAGAAACAATGTCATAATTAAAGTAACCAGCAACATCAGGTAAAATGTGTAAGTACTGTACAGCACTGCCAGAGAACATCACTGAACTTCATAATGGGAGAGACTGCTCAGCAAGTTCACTGCAGTTCCTTCCAATGTGACAGGCACTCGCTACATCATCTGAGAACAAAATGTCTCAAAAGGGGTTGTTTCCTCCCCAAAGTATACTTTGCTTACAAAGGAAAATAGATCAGACTATGTTGCAGCTGGGGTTGCACTTATTGTCAATTGTAAAGTGTGGTTTGGTTTATTTAAATACATATTCAGATATTCAGTAAAATGTGAGCTGTAATTTTTTTCAGGTTTTCTAGTCAAATAAACCTAACTGTTCTGGAGTTTCTTTGCATTGTTTTAGAAATAAATAAGATCCAAAGTAATTATAATTCAATCGAAATTACCATTTTCAATCTTGAAAAGTGAATCTGTAAATGATATTGCATGTACACACAAAGGGTTCCCGTCAGACAAAGGCCATTGCTGCCATCTGCTGAGGAGGAGAGAAAATGGGACATAAATGGCCAAGTGTCAAAAATCCTTTCCTGTTGGCCATTTCAGGCAGAAATTCCTACAAAAGTGATGCCAGCAAGCCCAGCTCCTCATGATCCAAAGGTGAAAAACTTAAATCCGCATTTTTTTCTTTAACTCCTCCGAAAACAACACTGAAACAAAACCAATGGAGCCCAGCTGTTTGAAACAGTCTTTATGTGGTTAGGTTTAGTGTATTCAGCTGAGGGAATGATGCAAACACTTTCCAGGGTAACGTCTCCATTTCATGACCAGGGTAATGCCTGCATTTCTGATGCGTGGAAGCACTGCATACCATACTGTTGGAGATTAAACTTTTAGAACAATGTAGTAATATTATGCTTAGGTCAAGAAAGATGATCTTTGTATATGTTAAAGCCAAACGGCATCCCTAATCAGAAGAACAAGTAAATATCCCTCTTTGAGCAAGGACATCCCCCAACAATTAGACCTGGAAGAGGCTACATTGCCAACTGGGCAAGCAAACTCAAGGCCCATGTATCCTCAGCTCAACTACCCTTATTATAATACTAAAAATCACACCTGTAGGTCAAAAAGACCCTTGCCCAGGTGAAGAACCTTCCCTTGAGCATGCATAGAAGTATTGTGTCAGCAGTATTATAACTGTATATAAATTGCTAACCAGTCATCCTAGAGAGTGTGACTTGGAAAATTACTGACTCTGCAAAATTTGTGTACAAATATAAGTCCAGATGACACATGTGCTTGATTTGTGGGAGACCACTGAGCACCTAGGCTTGTGCAATCCTAAAATAAATAAGCAATGTCTCTCCTGAGCATGTGATTATTGATACACCGGGCGACGAATCCGCTTTTTGGACAACAGTACGTTCACTACACGCCACAGGATCACACGCTACATGATCACCGCATAATAACTCAAGTACCACCTTGGCAGATGCCGATAGGTTCCTCCGAAGGAGTCAGCCCGTGTCTCTAAGCAGTATTCCAGGGCAGCGGGGGCGTCTCCGAGGGGGCCCCCAGGCCTGCACACGCCCGCCCGGCCGCTCCTACCCCCACATGCCTCTGGCCTCGCCGCCTCGGGAGCGGCTCCTGGGCAGGGACCCCGCACCGCTAGGCGGCCCACAGCAGCACTGCGGCCTCGGCCTCGGCCCCTCAGCAAGGGCCCGCCCGCCCCGCGGAGCTCGGCACCGCCTGCCGAGAAGAGCCCCTGCCGTGAGTGGAGCAAGCTTCTGATCGGTGTTCGGGAGGGCCAATCAGAGTGTGCCTGCCGAGGTAGGCGAGCCAATGGGGAGGAGGGGAGGCGGGCCGCTGGCCGGAAGCGGGGTGCCGGCGGTGGCGCTGAGGGAGCTCGGCGGGCAGGTGAGGGTGGGTGGTCCCCGCGGCTGCGGGCTGCGAGCGGGGCTGGCGCCTCCGCCGGGTGTGTGCGCAGTCGTCGGTGGGGTCTTGTCGTAGTGCGCTCCCGGTTCTCTCTTCGGCGGTGGCCTGGCGATCTCCGCGGCGAGGCTTGGGCCTTCCCAGAGCCTGGCCCGGCCCGGCCCGGAGCGCAGCAGGCGGCGGCAGCTGTGGGCCCGGGGTGCTAGGCCGCATTCTCCCCTGAGGGCTGCGCCCTTTCTCTCTTGTGGGGCGGGGTGTTAGCGGGCCAGGCCTCGGCTAGGGAAGGCTGCTCTGTTTACAGGCTGGTCTTTCGAGAAATGAATGCTTTATGTGCTTCTAGTGAAGTTAATCCCGCTAAAAGCTAACGGTTTGGCGAAAAGCAAACATGGATTTATGTGGGAGTTTCCCGAATTCTACGCACTGGATAGCTTGCTTCTAGCTCATTTTTGCGCGGCCAGCTCTCTTATATTGCCTTTGTTTCTACTTATATGATAAGGCTGTTATACAAATTGTTTAACATATATTTCTTGGGACATTCCCTAGGTATTTTCGTCTGACAAAAATGGGTGAACCTCAGCAAGTGAGTGCCCTTCCTCCGCCTCCAATGCAATACATAAAAGAATATACTGATGAAAATATCCGTAAAGGCCTGGCTCCAAAGCCACCTCCGCCTGTGAAAGACAGTTATATGATGTTTGGTAATCAGTTTCAATGTGATGATCTAATTATTCGACCCTTGGAGAGCCAGGGTATTGAAAGGTTACATCCTATGCAGTTTGATCACAAGAAGGAATTAAGAAAACTTAATATGTCTATACTGGTCAACTTTTTGGACCTCTTGGATATCTTGATCAGGAGTCCGGGGAGTATAAAGCGGGAGGAGAAACTGGAAGACTTGAAACTACTTTTTGTTCATGTCCATCATCTTATAAATGAATATCGCCCTCACCAAGCTAGGGAGACACTAAGAGTCATGATGGAGGTGCAGAAACGTCAGCGTTTGGAAACAGCAGAGCGATTTCAGAAGCACTTAGAGCGAGTTGTAGAGATGATTCAGAACTGCTTGGCTTCCTTGCCTGATGATCTGCCTCATTCAGAGGGAGGACTGGGAATAAAAACAGAAACAATGGATACTGATGATGGCAGCAACTGCATTGGACAGAGTGAAAAGCAGAGAGAGCGTTCTGGTGGCAAGAGAGATCAGGTTTTAGACAAAGATGCAGCTATGTGTAGCATTATTGATGAAATGACATGAAGAAAACACTTTTTCTTGTTAGCTCACCATAGTGAGAGGCAGGATGGATTCTGAAGGTATATGTTGTATTTTGTTTTGCTGTTGTACAAGTAGGCAAAGTGTTTATTGTACACCTGTTGGAGGTTGTGAGTGACTAGGCAGATAAAGATGTTTAGTATTTTGTAATTGTGCATTTATTAGTAGAAACAAAAAGTATACTTTCTGTTAAATGTATCGTGTGAGTTGGTAGCCACAGATTAAAGTTAGATTTTTCTATTGTACTTTCATTTGTCACTTTCTGCTTTTTTGGGTATGTTTGTGGTTTTTGTTTTGTTTCCACACTATAACGCAATTTAAAAAAAAAGTAAGAGATCTGATTGAGAGGAACTGTAGTCAACAAGTCCTCTATTTCGAATAAGTACTAGTTGTTTACAATTTCAGTGGGTCTTTTCCAGAATGTGTAATTCAATATTAAAAATAAGATTAGTGTAAAGTCTGCAAAATCCATTCCTTTCTAGTTCTGTAATAATATAACTACTAAAGAGAACCTAAGAATTCCTTTATTACAGATGTAATATGGTGTAATTTGCCTTATAGATGTACACTCCTCAACTAAATGAATTAAAATTAATTGGATTTTAATTTTCTTAGATGTAAATTATAACTAGTCTTGACCTTACAAAAATGCCTACTTTTTAATGTCTGTCTCTTGGCTACTTTAGTCCCTTGTTTTTTCCTCCTTTTCACTTAAACTCTCCCTGGTGACTCTGCTCTCATGTAAGGTAGTCTGTGGCAGACAGCTCTGTTGGTTCTGATTCTAGCCTAATGCATGTTTATGGAAGCATTTCTGCCGTTTCAGTTATTGATAATAAGTAGCTCCTTACAACTTAATTTTTTCTGTATAAACAATATAAAGTAGATCAGTTACTTCAGCAAAGAATATTTGTGGCCCTCAATCAAATACACTTGATCACAGCTGCAGTTTTAGTCCAAACATGGAGTCCTTAAGAAGAGTTAGGTAATCCAGGGACAGGAAAGGTGGCCAGGGAGCACCATTTCTCAAAATCTATATTTCAGCAACTTTTTGTCAAAGTGAGCCTTGAGCCTGGGACATGGTTTCCACACTACTTTTCAAGTGACCTCTGTGTTCTCTCTGTGTTACTTTGTATTGCCAAAGCCCAGGTGCATACAGAGTTTCAGTCAGATGATGGACTGCAACTCTTACCAGGCTACAAGTGTAACAGCAGGGCAGCTTTCCAATACTGCCAAATTATAGCCTACGAAGAAAATAGCATTTGCTTCAAGATGCTCTGAGGTGCTTCTGAGTATTAGAACCAGAAACTTATGATTAAATGCTTGAGTAATTCTTCCTAGGAATTGGTTATTTTGCCAAGTCCTTTCTGCTTACCGCAGTCTGTTACATATCCTATGTAATCTCTTATCCAAATTCTACCTACTACGGCAAAAAAAGGTGTGGGAAGCAGTAGGGGCCAATGGTTTACTGATAGCTGTGTCAGCTCGGTGAAGCTGACAAGTTTCATCTGCTGTAATCGAGCAGATCCGGAAAAAAGAGAAGTAGATTTCTGAAGTACTGTTTACGTATTTTAGCCTCTTAGTCAAACCACAGCCTGCAAGAGTTGAGCAGTGTGTGCTACCAGCAGCAGTGGTTGGCTGTGCTGCTGGAGTCTGACAGAATAACCACGGGAAAGGCAATCCGCATCAGACAAAAGGGCATTCTCAGCTGTGTCTGAATAGGACACGCTGAGAAATAAAACCAGAAGTTTACAAAGAAGATAAGTTTTCTTGAATGTAGGTGCCTGAAGTGTGAACAGGAGTGTTGTTCCTCATCTTCCGCCACAATGTTGTCTTATTTCTGCATGAACTGGATTCTTCTGATCCTCTTTACAGGTAACTAAGTGGGCCTAAATGAATAGATGGAGGGTGGATGGAGGTCACATGCATCAATGTTTGAGGCTTGCAAACAGATTTTATGTTGCACAGAAAGAGTGGTCACATCGTTCAGAAACTGCAGGTTTGTGTTATGAATAGAACTTTATCACCCTGGTTCAATAGTCTTCTGATGGCCTTACCTCCTTTTTAAAACAAGACCATGTAGAGGTCAGCTGTGGCTTCTGGTGTTTTTTAGCCAATATGACTTTTTTTTGACAAATTGATAATTTATCTTTTTTTATTCTGAGAAAGCAGTCTTCCTAGGAAAATACCGCTAAAGGCAATAGCACTGAAAACAACAGATTGCAGAGTGGCACTAGTATAGGCAAATAGACATGAAAAATTTGGTGGTAGAATATGTTCAGAAGAAAGAAAAGGTATATTACAGATATTATTCCCTCTACTTTATAAAGCCTTTCGTGATGAGATTCATTTAGAGCTTGCTTTTTATATTAAATAAAATACATTCTTTTCAGAGAATAGTTTCTAGTATGTTATTGTGGCAAAGTCTCTGAATGCAGACTTATTTTTAACCATAATGGCTTAGGTTAGGAAAATGAGCTGAGCTGGGGAAAACAGCTTTTTCACAAGGGACAATTGCAATCAAGCCATCCAGTGCTTGGGATCCACTGGTGCATGTTTGCAGACCTGCCTTGGGGAGCTTCCTTCCTAATTATAGACTGGGCTAGAATTTTAGTAGAGAGAATTTGTTGCCTGTACTTGCTGCAGAGAATTCTATCTCTGACATATTATTATGGATAGAAATATTTACATGTGTGATCCCATGTTACTGAAATTGATAAGAAATGCATAGTGGTATGTATATGGCAAACAGTTTTCTCAGAAGTACAAGCAGACAGAATGTGTACCTCAGGAGCCCCACTGCATAACCTGTTAGGAGGTGGTTACAGGGTAGCTGTGACTGGATCACCAGGGCACAAGTGATTTGGCTGGCACTTAATACAGCTTTTATTAAAACCCTCCTAAAGGGAATACTGGAGTGGTCTAAATACAGCAAAAGAAACTTTCTCACTGAGATAAATGACCTCCTGGCTGCTAGGTCTCACAGTTTTGACTTGAATAGCGTGACACAGCCTTCTGGAAACATGGAAAAATACTTTTAATGGGAATCAAACAATTTAGAAACTGTATAAGAATGAAATAAGAAAATAAGGCAGTAAAAAGAGAGTATAATATTTCTCAGAAAAGCTCTGAAACAATCTCTTCTGGTAGGAATAGGCAAAATTTGTCATTAGGCAAGAAAAAAGGAAACGTGTTGAGCAGTGATCATTCTGATGAAACGTGCCATTTCGTCGCTTCTCATTGAGAGAGAGGAAGAGTTTCCCACAGTGCTTTTAATGAAAATCAATGTATCCTTTCCCCATGTGTGGCTTGGATTAAATCTGTGCTAAGTTAAAAGCTAAAGAGCTAACAGACAGGACATGGCTAAACAGAAGTCACTGAGATGTGCAGATCCAAACTCTGTTCTCTCTTCACCTCTGCACCTACCTGCAGAGGCTGCAGAAAGTGTGTTTTTTCTTTCTGTGGCTAGAGACACATTCTGAATGAATCACTGGCCCGATCATTATCTCTCACTGTTGGGACCTGCTGGGGTTCACATCTGTTTGCGAACAGCCTGATCCAGCAATGCCTGGTGGTGTTTGCAAAGTGGGAAGTATCGGGTCATGCAAGGTGCACAAGATGCTTCCACTTGCGCGTACTGTGCTCAACAACCATGTCTTTTTGTCCACAGGCCCCATAGTATCGGGATCACTTGTGAAAGGAGAGGTTGGTCAGAATATCACTGTGCCCTGTTTTTACCCTGTTAAGGGGACACAAGACATCACATCAATGTGCTGGGGTCGTGGCAGCTGCCCTGCTTCAAAATGTTATTGGACCATTATCTGGACCGATGGGTGGAAGGTGACACAGCGGTACAGCAGCAGGTATATTTTGAAAGGGAACCTGCTGATGGGCGACGTGTCCCTCACAATCGTGAACGCCGAGGAAGCAGACAGTGGGATATACTGCTGCCGTGTGGAGATCTCAGGGTGGTTCAATGATCAGACAAGTAATCACAAGGTTGTGATAGAGAAAGGTGAGTGCAGGAGTGCTCTCTCGTGTCAGTACTATTGTGGTAAATCTGCTGTTGAGTCTGGATTTCAAAGCTTGTGGTGGAAATTATTTCTATAATCATCCACCGATCTTTAGGGCTTTGCAGATCTGCTGTTACAGTGCTGCTTAAATTAAGCTGTCTGGTATTGTTGTAATTCTAGTGCAGTCACTACAGTTAAAAAAAGCATATGGTGCTTTGTTTCATGGTGCACAGCACTGCTGAGCTTTCTTAGAAGCGCTATTTGAAGAATTTAAGAGAAAGAGCAGCATAGGGTACTTCATTCATCTGAAGCGCTGTACTCATACCCTTTTCAGAGAAAATAGTGCTTCATTTTCCCTGCTTGATTTCAGAGTAAAGTCCAGGGACACAAAATTAGCATAGACATTTTTTTTTAATCAACTCTTTCTTTCATTTTTAGTTTTTCTCTTGTTTGTAAAAAACATAGTAATATATGGAACAAGTGGCTGACAGATACACTTGCGTAGCTGGTGCTAGTAAATTTTTATTATAGAAACACTTTCTCTTTCGCTACAGAAATACACACTAAGGTTAATTATAATGTATGTTGGTTTTGTTTTATTTTTTAACATCAGCTAGGATCTCTACTGCAAGTCCTCACACTCACACCTCTGAACAGACCTCAGGTAATTTTTATCCAAGTATTAATCTCAATAGTATATATAAGCTATATTGCAAATGGGGATCTTAGGAAGGAAAAAAAAATATAGATGATAGAAATGTCTTGGCTAAAATTTTCTAAACATTACCATAGAACTGGAGATCAGAACTTGGATTTAAATTCCGCCTGACAGTATATAGAAAGTCCAACACAAGGAACATATGTGTGTGGCAACAATGTGGAAGTTTGCTTCCAGCTGTTATGCTTAAGTAGATGTTTTATTGGTGCTGCAAGCATTGTTCTTCTTGTGGCTGTTGTTTTGTTATGTTGTTTTTGTGGTGTAAAATCTCACCTTGTCTTCTGGAAATGAATTCCATGAACAGTAAAACACAAATTTTTAGGAGTTGGGTGTGCCCACTGTTTAATCAATTTCTTTGTCACTCTGTATTGGGCTAGCTCCAAGGTGCATCTAATTCAGATCCTCTCTCAGTAGTAGTCAATGGTAGATGATTAAGGAGAATTGTAGAAACAGGGCAGTATTTTGCACCAAAGTATTCTACCCTGGTATAATGTGTGTCTCAGAGGCTGCCCGCATCCTCTGCAGGCTATGCGTATTTAATAACGTGAGGCCCCTCGTTATAGTGGAAGAGACAGTGAACAACTATTCCTCACTTGGTTTCTCCTTTCCACTCACAAGTTTATAGCATTCTGTTGTATACTCAGCTGCATCTTTTTCAGACTGAAAAGACAACTTTAATTTCTAGTACATAAGAGAGAGTACATAGCGTAACAATAGCTTAGTCTCTGGATTTGGAAAGAAAAATCAGGGATGCTATTTGTATTTTTCCCTCCATCTCAGATATTTCCATCTAAGCAACTCTAACATGTTACAATAGTTGCATTTCCTTTTTGGAAGAAGAAGTGAAAAGTTTCTCAGACTGTTTCTGTTCTAGTTGTAAATAACATGGCTTCCAATCTTAGAACTCACGGGTTTTCTTAACCCTGTGACATCTTCCTTAGCTGCTGGTGGAACAATTTTTTATGTTTTCAGAATGTAAGCTAATATGTGCATGCTCACACAGAGGGAGACCGGAAAAGGCAGGTGGCCATGTGCCTCTGATGTAGGAACACTCCAGCATCTCCAGTGGAAGAGAACAGTGAAGCAGATGATCGTGTCCTCTTCATTATAAAGCTTCTGGGATAAGGGTAGCAATTTAAAACATCAGAAGAACCAGCTGGGGTTGCTTTGCTTGCTGCAGGTCCTTATGCAAACATACCACACTTTGTTCAGTCTGTTTATTGTGTAGCTGTCTGGGACTTCACAAGTATCGCTTGCTTTCTCTAACTCTGTACCACTTGCTCTTTCAAGGCCCTGAGCTAACCTTAATCAGTTTTTATCAGATAAACTAAGTTTGCTTTAGGCATCCACTGTCTCAGCTCCAAAACCAGATGCCTACTGTGGTAACTCCTTCCTTCTAGGCCCTGTGTTGGGATAACATCAGGAGCTAAGTGCTTCCTGGAAGGGATTCGAAGCTCTGAAAAGGGCAGCAGAAGCCCCAATATTCAGAGTTTTGTGCTGCCCTCTGAAGGCACCAACCTCTTTATGATACACAGAGCCAAGAGTCCTGATAGATACTTAAGTTTGGTGGTCCAAAGTCAGCAGTGCAAATTTCTCTCTGTCAAGGCAGAATGGTTCTCTGTGTAAGTGATGTGTTTGTCTTGCCTTTACTCAGCTCACAGGAGCACCAGTGAATCATCCTTTACCATCGTAAGAACGTGGCCGTCGGTTTCTACTTCAGAAGCTCCTCGGACTGTAAGCATCTCTGTTGTACTGTAGCATATCTAGACAGAGTGAGTAGACATGAGAGGTTATTGGGTCATCCCTACAGTTCATTTGTACTGCTTTAGTCTGAAAAAGAGTATTTTTTTTTATAGTCTGCATGTTTAGTGCTTATGAAAGAATTCTTATGTGTTCATTATGAAAAAGGAAAAAAACCCACCTGCTATTCGTGTATGAAGTATAAAGTACTTCCTATTAATGCAGGAAGAACTTTAGCAACATCTATATTGCCTTTCAGGCCTCTGGTCCCTGCTCAAGCACCTCAGGCTGCTCGGATGTAACCATAAACCTGCAGGTATGGCAGGATATGGGAAAGAGTTGAAATCGGATGATCTGACAGCACAGGGATGCCCTGCATTGCCCATGCAACGAGGTTCAACCAGGCAGGTCTGTGTCTGTCCTGTTGAGTCGTCCAGCACATATTGCAGGGTGACAGGCAGTAACATCACCCAGATTTTATCAGGAAGAGCAGACAGCCAGGCTAGCCTTGGGGAAGGCCTGCTGTGATGTACTACAAGGCAGTATGTTCTGTGGGCATTCATACTGCTGCATGTGCAGAATGTAAGTCAGGGATGATACTGCACTTCAACATCTTTCCAGACCTGAGTTGCTAATGAGAGAGGTTAGATATCTAACAGCTGACTTGAGAAAGAAATTTTGCCTAAATAAAGACCAATGCCGGGAGAAGTCCTATTTTCTTAGCAGTATAAAGTCTTGAATAACTACAAGCTGTCAAAAAGGCAGGAGGGTGTGACATCAGGTGATAATCATAAAAAATAAAAGATTCACCAAATAGTATTAAACCTGAACATACAGCGTTTGTCATAACTTCAGGTTCTTTGACAGTGTCAAAAAATAATGTGTTTAACAGCATGGTTCACACAACTTTTGCAGTGACTTTGCTTGCAACTAGTCCTGTATCTCAAATTAGGCTCTTGCTTTCAAGTGTACTTTTACTGCAGGGTTGCAAAACACACAAATAGCCTTTGGGTACTCTATGGGCTTCTTGCTCTCAGTGCCACTAATGCTCATCTGTTTTGTGTTTGACAGAACGCCTCCCTATCACTTTCCGGTCAGCAGTATTCAGAAAATGGGCTGTACATTGGGATTGGTTTATGTGCAGTACTTCTAGCCATCCTTATTTTGGCTCTGTTCCTCACTAGACGTAAGTACTTTCCACAGGATTGGTCAGGTGCATCTGATGAATGCTGTGGCAGGTGCCACATGTCTTCAGCTGTAGGGAAGCGAGCTAAGGTCTCTGGATGGCCTCGCTCTGTGCCCTGCACTGTGGTCACTTGCTCAGCTCTCCCCCTTAGCC
The DNA here is from genome assembly GCF_965140245.1 of Athene noctua. Taxonomy (NCBI): domain Eukaryota; kingdom Metazoa; phylum Chordata; class Aves; order Strigiformes; family Strigidae; genus Athene; species Athene noctua. The sequence goes on from NC_134048.1 coordinate 15,857,320, forward strand.
TCTGAGGTGCAGGACAGCAAGGGGCGAATGTGGGCTCATCTTTTTGTGTCTTGGACTCCTTAGCACCAGTCGGGCCAGAGTCTGGTGAGGAGATGTGTGATACAAGCACACCTCTCCTGCCCCACTCACTCCCTCCTACCCATTCCTCCACTGTCGTGTTGTCCCACTCCTTCCCAATGATAATCTGAGGGGCACTGGCTTCATATAATTATATCCAATACTTTTCTGTGTGCCAGACTTTCTGCATAGAGGCTCTTGCAAGCCATGTGAATTAGATCTTGTGGAAATAATGGGGATTTCCTATACTGAAAACATTTGCTTGAAGTTCCCTTATTTAGTTTCTTACTCTTGAAATTCTTTTTTTTTGAACCTGCTACTTTACTTGCTTCTTATGGTTTAAAGAAAATGATTTGTTTTTCTTTTTTCTGTTTATTTTCATTCTGGATGGTCCTTAGAATATTTGTACAATACAAAGAAGACGGGTGACTTTGCAAAGTAAGTATTCTGATTATGCTTTAGCTAATAGGGCAGACTAGGTTGATGACCACTCCTCCACATACTTTGACTTTCTTTTTTAATCTCAAGGAATAGGAAACATTGCAAAAAGAAAATAATAAATCCTGCTACTTATCGTTAGTTAGTAAGTGAAAATTTGTGTAACTGTCAGTTCATTGCATTAGGGAGCATGCAAGCTTCAAGTGTGAGTTGTCTCATAAGTGGAAAAATGATTCATTATCAGTCATGTTTAAGTGTTTTTGCATATTTTACATTTTTCCATTGTGCTGGTTGACTTAGCTGCCTGCTATTCTGTGTTTCTATTGTCTGTTTTTTGTTTAACAGCATGGTTTTTACTTTTTTGTGCAGCTTTGTTGCATTTTGGAGGCCAGAACGTGCAGGGAACCATAGTACCCTGGAAGATGAGATTCATGCAGAGGAAAACATTTATATAATACACTAAGGACTATAGGACTGTATGCATGCTTGCCATTGTCATCACTGGGACATTAAATAGTTTGCAAAATGTTAGCTGCTCCCTCTGCTCAGCAGCTAAACGTGACTGGACTACTGAAGCATTATTCACATCACTAATAAAACAAATAAAAGCTACACTTCTAATTAAATACTTTATCAGCCTGTTCCAGAAACAGAAGCCCTACTGTCTTGAATGGAAATTTCCAGAATTCACCTATCAAACCCCAAAGAAAGTTACCATTATGTTTTATCTGCTTCAAATTCTCTCTTTCTTTTTGTGAAAATGAGGAAGTGCCAGAATGGCTAGTCCATCACAAAAGGAAAACCACACGTTTTAAAAAAGTTTGGCTTTACTGTGTTTTAAAAAAGTTTGACTTACTGTGTATTGTATCTGCCAGCTACAAAAGAGTCTGTGCCAGAAGCAATCTTATAGCTTCCATGACAAAGATGACACATGGAAAAACTTGGTAGTATTAGTATTTTCAATATATATTTAGTTGAATTTCATTAAAGTCAGATGTACTCGGTCCTGGTAACAGCTCAGTAATGCAATGTACTAATTCCAGTCTACTCCCAGTTAAATTTGGAGGAGCTGTTGATGCTCAGCCCATCATGGGACGTCCTTGGAGCTTACAGGATCAGTGCTTCAACAGGCAGAATATTCACAGCTTGTTTTCTGAGAACCATGACTAAATGTGTTTTCCTCTGAAAATATATCACCTTTTTTTACTGGTAGGCCTATGATGAGAAAGTCCTCAGGGTCGAAGTTGTCACTTCCAGGCCTCTAAAACAGCTGAACAAAAAATAACTACTTTATAAAGTTAATTAAATTCTTACTTTTCTTACCTTGTGGAAAAGTCATGGACATTGCACCAAATATTGGCTGAAAGTTTGCAGTGCCTTTACACCCCTCTAGATACCAAACAACTCATGTCTTATGCTGAATTTGTTTGATGGCTTTTAGCTCATAAATGGGGAGTATCTGTGGCCTAGTGCCTTTTCTCCATTGCTCCTCAGTTAGACCTGGCTCTCAGCTTTTATTCTCTGCAACACTAAACTTTGGTTTACTTAAATAAATGGGGGCAGACCCATGAGGATGAATCAACACTTTCTGCATTGTTGAGCAATAAGATATGTTGTGGTTTAAACCCAGCCGGCAGCCAAACACCACGCAGCCACTTTCTCACCCTCCTCCATCCCCAGGGAGTGGGGGAAAGAGTTGGAGGGGTAAAGGTAAGGAGACTAGTAGGTTGAGATAAAAACAATTTAATAATTGAAGTAAAATAATAATGATAATGATTATAGAAATAATACGAAATACAAACTAGTAATGCACAATGCGATTGCTCACCACCCACTGACCGATGCCCAGCCTGTTCCTGGCTAGTGATCTCAGAGAAGAGAGAATCCTGGAGGCGAGAGCGAGCTTCCCAATCAACCTCACCTATATACTGAGCATCACACTGCATGATATGGAATATTTCATTGGCCAGTTTGGGCCCGTTGCTCTGGCTGTGCCCCCTCCCAGCTTCTTGTGCACCTGCACACTAGCAGGACATGGGAAGTTGAAAAGTCCTTGATTTCTTAGCAACAACTGAAAACATCAGTGCATTGTCAACATTCTTCTCTTACCAAATCCCATACTGATCCAAAGCACAGCACTCTTCTAGCTACTAAGAAGGAAAAAAAATAGTAACATTAGCTCTATCCTAGCCAAAACCAGGACAAGACACAGCACACTCCAGTCAGCTTTAAGTAGAAGAATAATTTTCCCCAATCTTTTTTAAGAACACATTTTTAAACAGGGGTTGGGGACTTCCTGAAAGAACGGAAAAGTAGTACAGGCAGGAGAGAGACCAACTCTTACCAAATACTGGGCAGTACAGATTTTGCCCTGAAGCTCATCCCAAGGAGCGATGTGGAATATCTAAAGCAGACATTGCTGCCATGGGGAAGACTTGCAGATTTACAACAGACTTTCTATCTTGGGAGTTCATTTACAAGGGAGTCATGTGAAGAACGATGCTGTATTATCCAATGAGGCATGAAGGAGCAATAATAAAATCAGTAGGTGTTTATCTTAACAGCTGAGACACTTGGGGCCATGGTCTGGTGGTGCTTTAAGGGGAGCTGGGGTCAGTGGAGAGTTACCCATCCTTCCCCTAGCTGATAGAGATAGGAGGACTTGAGTAGTCTGGGGAGGGGAGCGTTTTCCCCCAGGAGTCCTGGAGAGCCTGGCTGAGGTGGGGTGCTGCAGGTGAGTGTGCAAAGACTCCCAAGGGAGGGAAAGGCTCCTCACCCTGTTGAAGGAAGAAATGGAAAGCAAGTTGGGATAGGTGACCCTGGTGTGCTTTGTATTTTCACTTCTGCCGTGTGTTGTCTTGGGGCAGGCATAAATTTTGAAAATGTGGCAGTGAATTCATGGTTGACTGAAGAGCTCAGTGTGGGAACACAGATATTAGGCGATTCCTGATCTCTAGGCCAGGAAAAGCAGTGGAGGAAATCTTCTCTGACATCTTCGGTCTTCAAGTCACATGCTGCTTTGTGTAAGAAGGTACCAAAATGAGAAAGAACCTGCTAGTGTTAGACTGTATTTTTGTATTTGACTATTAGGAACAATTACTAAACTGAGTGACCCCCCTGCAGACGTTGCTTTCCTTCTGCCTGGCTGAGCATGTCGCTGCTGTGGGCTCTAGCCCATGACCAGAACTGGAGGAAGTCTCCTCTGGTCTCTGAACTAGATCTCAGAAAACCATTTCAGCAATTTCTGCTTTCTGCAACTTGTACCAAATCAGTTTCTACTGGGATTAGAGTTAGCCAAGTGTGGGGTTTCCAAAATTATCTGATTCCAACCACTCATGCTCTTATGGAGTTTGAGGGCCATCCCTGAAGACTGCTAATCATGAAAACTACTTGCCCATAAGTACTTTTTTCTTGATATTATGGACTAATTCAGACTAATTCTTATATCAGAGAGCTTTCATGCAAAATAAAGTTCTAGAATATCTGATAGCCAAAACCTTGATTAAAGTCTCCTTTCTGCTGTGCAGTTACTTGGTAAACAAACTCTGCAAAGGCTGTGTGGAGCAAGAACTTTGCCTTGGATATGCAGCATAATACAAGTACATGCAGGGAGAAGCTCCCTGTACTTTTTCATTACTTCCACCTGTGTCAGTGGATCTTGGAACAGGCATTTCCAAATAAGCCCCAGAGATGTGCAGGTGGCACTTGGAGCCTGTTCACCCATTTAGAGATTATGCAGCTGCACACTGAGCATGATAAGGCAAACTAATGAGCTACAAACTGATTTTTTTTTTTTTTTTTTTTTTAGACAGCTCTCTGCCTTTCCTTTTTTGCCTGCAAGAAGCCACTAGGTAGCAGTACAGAAGCAGAAAGCAATCCACATTTTTCTGGTTATTCCCAGAAAACTTGGGTTTTGGGTGGCTTTTTTCATTCACTTTGCTGCATTTACCCCAATCTTGCTAAAGAAACAAACCTGACATCCTCTTCCTTCCCTAATCACCTGAAACATACTGACCAATTCTGGTTTTGACAAGCTTCATGGAAATTGGTAGCTGGATGAAGACCCAAATTTGTGCTCCAGGTGGGATTCAGCTGCTCCCTGCACTGGCATCAGCTGTGTATGGGCTTGCAGCCACTGCTTAATGGTGAGTGGTGGGAGACAAAGTTGAAACTGGGATCATTGCAAGGAAGAGTTTCCAGGATACTGGACATCAGGTTTCATTAGTTCTGTTAACAGAACAGGTGGGGCTGTGTGTACCTGACACTGTATGGATCATACCTGGTAGAATATAGCAAATCAGACATTTTACTGATTTCTGGTTAACCTGCCTTATAATGTTGACAATAAGACACGGATGTATCTGTCCCCACGGGTTGCTGTTTATGCTGCCCTGAAGCATGTTGAAGGCACGGAGCAGCATTGCAGCATCACTTTCATTCAGAATAAACTCAGAGTAGTTCTGTGAACTTCACACTGCTTGAATCTGCCACTAAGTTGGCTACAGCACCATCAGTTGGCTACGTGTTGGTGAAAGAAACCAGGCATCATGGCTTTGCTGGAGCCTAGTGTGTTATCTGCTTCTTGCTACTGTAATGGTGGTGGTGTGATGGATGAGGATGCTAATGAGAGGTAACCTCCTACTCAATGTACTACTCAGTCCAACAGGTCTGTGAGCACAATAGCCCCTCTCTGATGCTGTTGGGGGACATATCTCACCACTCATCACTGCTCTCCACTTGGACATCAAGCCATTGACCACAACTCTTTGAGTGCGACCATCCAGCTAATTCCTTATCCACCGATCCTTACCAGCACGTCCCTCTCCATGTCCCCTCCTCAGGAAGCTGTAGAGAGGAATGAGGTTCCCCCTCAGCCTCCTTTTCTCCAAACTAGACAAACCCAGAGTCCTCTGTTGCTCCTCATTGGACATGCCTTCCAGCCCTGTCACTACCTTTGTTGGCCTTCTCTGGAAATATTTAAGGACTTTTATGTCCTTCTTAAATTGTGGGACCCAGAACTGCACACAGTGCTCAAAGTGAGGCCACACTACTGCTAAATACAGCAGGGAAATCATCTCTTTTGACCAGCCTGTATCCAGAAGAGTAGGAAAAAAGCAGTTGCAGTACATAAAATCTGAAAATGGAGAAATGAGATTTCAGCAGGGCTCACTCAGCATCTCTGGAAAGTATAAGACCTAGTTTTTTCTCCTTCCACTCACTGCCTTGGAGTCTCCATCAGCTAAAATGTCCCATTTTGTGCTGTTTCACTGGACTATGATACAGATCTTCATAGGTGAGTCTTCACCTGCTTTTTGTGTGCTTGCTCAGAAAACAAGTTTTATAAAGTTAAAACTAGCAACAGTTGTTTTGTGAAAACAAAACAGTGAAAATGTTGTAATTGTATACAGAACTTCCTGTATACAGAAAAAGTAAGTTTTCTTAACTTACTGAAGTAATACCTATCTTTTTTTTTTTCTTTTAAAAAATGTATGTGGTTTCCTCTGTGTATAGGTTTGGTTAATTCTCCCGTTCCCACAAATGATCTAATTTCTTTACTACTGTTAAATGTGTGTATTGCTGGCTTTGCTTCGTCTGTCTATAGTGTTGACACAGCCCAAGCTAGGGAATTGAAATATTGACAGAGTAATGAATGTATATACATGATAAAGAAAGGATTTTCTGAAACTCTGAGGTCTGTCTGCTGCTGGGAACTGAGTATGGGAAAGCGTGGCTAGAGATTTGTCTCCTTTTACTCCAGAATGTTCATTTTACCCATCTAAAATCTGAATCCTAAAAGAGATAGAAGTCAAATAAGAGTAACTTGGGAGATGGGTCTTGTGAGTGTGGTTGGTATCAGCTACGTTTCTGTATGTGCGTTTAGGCATCAGCAATGCAGTTTCCAAATAGCCTGAGGTGGCTCAGGAATGTGGTTCACCCGCTTTCAGTGGGGCATGAGCCCCTAAAGGGAGTCCAGTGAGTAGTCTATGGGAGAGAAGACCACTACAACAGCAACTATTGGAGTTACTGCTTAATACCAACTGTCACTGAGGGTTGGTTCAAGAGTGCCTATAGGTAAATATGTGTATATGTGTATGATCTGAAGAATTATGAATAGCCCTTTCCATTTTGGAAGATACATTAAACATTTGGAGTCCATTTCTCTCTCACTTGGATTAAGGATTTAGAGTGGCAAACCTCACTGACTTCAGTGGGACTACTATGGCATAGCCGATGCTCAGGGTGCCTTGGGTCAAATCTGGATGCCTAGGAGGATCACTGCCACAGACAAGGGTAGGATTCTTCTCACAGTAAGACTAGTGTGTCACAATATAAGAGTCTCAGGAACCTCTGAATTTCAAAGACATGTTCATTCAGTCCTACTGACTATTGAAAAATGTGTCTGTGAAGAGGCTGTAACTGAGAAGGAAGTAATTTAATCCTTACAGAGGTTCATAGTGTTGAATCAAGGCTGTTGTGGTATTGAAGCTTTCTGTACCAACCTGCAGTGCAGGCAGATGTTAGGAACATTAGCTTAATATAAATTAAAAGAGGATTTGAAACTGCAAAACCTGTAACTTTCTAGCACCAGTACTGATGGGAAACTGCACTGGAGACACTCTGGTGCCTTGTGTTTCCCCTCTTCTTCTTTTTTTAAAAAAATATTTATTTATTTAATAAGTTCAGGGCTCTGCTTCTTTCAAAGAGAAGGCAAATTTTCATTTGTAAAGGGTTGCTTAATGAAACTGGTTTTGTGCTGTGCGGGACTGGGATGAAATAAGAACAGAAGATGAGCTCATTTTTCCTCAAGCAGCAATGACCTTAACTCCAGGAACAGCTCAAGCTGGTCTTGGTTTTGCACACATCTTTGTTGGGGTGGCTTGAAAATATGAGTTAACCCACTCATTGACTAACACCCTGCTCCTTTAGAGATGCTTTCAAGGTCAATTAGATGAACTGTTTTTTCTGCCATCACAGAAAGAGGCTGTTTTTTCTGTTTGTTCTGCTGTAATAAGGCAAATGAACCTAGCCTTTCCAAGGACTAAAACATGCAGCCATCTTGCAAAGCCTTATCCTCTGTTTAGGAATTCATTTTTTGGCCCATCCTACCTTAATTTTACTGCAAAGTCTTCTGCCCTTCACACCATATTGCATGTTGTTTTGTCTGCCTCTACTCTTTTAGCATTCGGAGCTGTGGAAATCTGAACAAGTTGGCTTATCTTGCCAGCCGAATAAGCAATAATGAAGCTGAAATGTCATCCCAATAACAAGTCATGAGGCAGCCTGCCACAGACTAAAGCCTCACCTGGGGAATAGTCCATTAAAGACAAAACAAAAGGGACATGGACACAGTTGGAAGCATATGTTTGCTATCTGGGAGTCATGCCAGAAAGAAAAGGCATTCAAACAGCTGGCAAAATAGAAATATTTGGCAAACAAGGGCCAAAGCTGGTGATAATAGCAGCAACTGCTGTAAGTCCTCTTTGGGATAAGAAAGCTGGCCATGAGACATGAGATCTGCAGGATGATCCTTTTGCTGCAGCAGAGTATGGGATCAGGATGCTCCCCAGGTCCCTCAGCTCCTGCTCTGCTCTATGTAAATGATAACATGGAGGGAAAAGGCAACAAGGGAGGAGGACTAATTCAAACTAGATGAATGTAAACCATAAAAGATTTTGTCCTGTATGGGAACCATTTTTGTATGAAGAAGAAATCCCTTCCAGGGCAACCTGGGAACTGCATAGACAGTTAAGAGGGAACAATATGTAACAAAGATTCAAACCAGATGCTAAGGTGGGTATTGGTTGTAAATACTAAGTAAAGCTGATCATTAAGAGTAGGAGCACAAGGAAAGCATGTGTATGCTCTTTTTAACATCAGTGTAACACTAACACTTAAAGCTGCTGTGTACACAGTGCTATGCAAGGTAAGTGGGATAGTTGTCAGGGTTTGCTCAGAAAGAGAAAAAACAGTGCACTTTCTGAGAACAGATTCCCATAGACAGATCTCACGGCCCTGCCAGATCAATTAGGCCCTAATTTCACACACGAATAGGTATTTTGGACCCTGCTATTGAGACTCAGTGAAATGCAACCATGACAGCATTTTCTTTTTGAAGGTGATGATGGTAGACTGAAAAAAACAGATGTATAGATGTATTTTGCACCAGGTTTCTGAACAACTTTCCAACAGTCTCTTAGGAGAGGACATGGGATGGGAGCAGCGTTCCCAAATTCCATCTGCACAAGTCTAGTCTGCACTTAGGCTGCCAGCGACAGACCTCAGCTTAGCTCACCACATGTTTGATGTGAACGACGTATTTTGTGAGCAGCCCTCCAGCAGCTGGCTGGGGCCAGAGCACGGAGCCCTCCAGCCCTCCATCAGCTGCCCCAGGCTCTGGGGGAAGGCTCTGGGGATCAGTAGCTGTGGCCTGCCTGCAGGCAGCAGGGTTCCTTTTCCTGCCTCATTGTGTTGCATAGGTAGAGACGGCCAACACTCATCTTTCCTTGTTCTTCCTTGACAGTGCACACCGCATCCCAAGCTGTTGTTAGAGGAGTAATAGGGAAACCTGTTCAGTTGTCTTGCTCCTACCATGTGGCGCAAGATAAGGACATCTCCGATATGTGCTGGGGCAGAGGCCCGTGCCCAAAATCAAAGTGCAATAACAAAATTTTGCACACCACTGGGAATAGGGTGACATTCAGAAAATCTCAGAGATACAGTCTCCGGGGCAATATTTCCTCTGGAGATGTGTCTCTCACGATTGGGAGAGTGAAGGCAGAAGATGCAGGTACATACTGCTGCCGTGTAGAGATCGTGGGTTGGTTCAACGACATCAAACGGAATATACAGCTGGAGGTCAGAGGTGAGTTTGGGGACCTTCATGATACAGCCAGTAGTCAGAAATCTCTTGCTAGATATAAGTTTAAAATTTGATTTTATGTGTGCTTTTTTTGTTTGTTTGTTTTGGCAAAAAGTGTTTTTCCTAAATTGTGTAGTTTTCGAGGGAGGTCTGCAACCAGTTGCCAATTTGAATAACCTTCAATGAGCAATTCTGATGAGAAAACTTTTACCCTTTTTTACATTTTACATGAAATATTTAATTTCTCATGGTGTAGCTATATTTGATGTTTTAAAAGATGATGGAGTTAAAAACGAGATTTATTTCTTGAAGAGCCCTTGCAATGCAATTCCATTTTTCATTTGGGATGTACCCTAACAACAAAAGGCTTTCATTTGGTTCATGTACTAAGGAGACATAAGAAATTTTGTCTTAGAGTCTTGAAAGACTTTTTTCCATTCCTATTATTTTGCTGTTTTTTTTTTTTCTGCGTTTTACAGGGTGTTTAGGAGTGCAATCGGTGCTGATGTACACAGCACTTTTGTATGCCTGTGAGCGATATAACAGGAGAATGGGGGGAAAATGCTGCAATCCCATGTCTGCCCCTGAGTTTGAGGGCAAGAGAGTTCATAAAAAAAGGACTGGTTGAAAACATTAGCAGGAAGTTTGTAGCTGAAAATCAAGCTATTTTATTTATTTTACTTTTATGGTGACATTGAAAATCAAAATCACAAAGTTTGCAAGTGTTTGGGTTCTATCACACAAGGTTCTGGCCCTTCCATGTCTCTAAGAGAGTCAAGGAGGATGTGTTTGAAATCTACCAAAAGAAAAAGCAAATCTGTAAATCTGGGAATTGCTCTGGCTGGGGCATGTTTTCTGCTACTTAAACAGCCTTTTAAATAGCGACTCTCCCACTTTCATTCTTAGTATTTTAGCAGCTAGATAAGTTTCAGTCATTTCTGGGTTGGCTTTCTGCTTTCCTCAGTGTCAGTTGTGAATGCTCTGATCTAGCTTTTCTCTTGGCTATGTTTTTTCCATGCAGCCCCTCCGGTGAGGGTAACCACTACAAGAAAGGCTCCCGTTTCTCCCAGACATTTTAGAAAAACAACTTTTGCTCCCAAAGCAACCTCTGATCATCAAACGACAACAGAGACTGCTGTCCTCCTGACAACCAATGACCCTGAAGCAACAACTGCAACAACCAGTTGTCAAACAACAGCAGAGAATTCTGTCCTCCTGACAACCAACATCCCTGAAGCAACAGCTGCGACCACCAATCATCAAACAACAGCAGAGACTCCTGTCCTGATAACCACTGTCCCCCCAGTAACGACTGTAACCACCGAGTCTCCAGCAGTAATTACACTGGAGACCACTGCTCACCCAACATTTGCTGTGACAGCAAATGATTCTTTTCCAGCAACTATAGTGACAACCAGTGCTCTCCCAGATTTTTCAACTGGTTTCCAAGCAGCTGACATGAGGACTGAAGATGACAACATGTTCTGCCCATCAGAATCTGTCACTCTTCCTGGAGGTACAAAGGGTAACCAGCACCAGTCCTTTCTTTTTTCTGTGTAGTAGAGATGGTCTGTGTTAGCCTGATTCTGGCATCATAGAGACTCTCCAGAAAGTTATATTTGTATCTGGGAAGTTTTCTCTGAGATGCCTATAGGTATGTCTCAGTAGGCATAAGGAAACAGGGGTCAAATGCTGTGGATGATGCCAAACTGGGGTGAACGGCCAAGCAGAGAGTCAGGCTTGCTTTCAGAGGAATTTTAACAGGCTGGAGAAATAATGTGACAGAAACCTCATGAAGTACAACAGAAATAACTGCAAATTCCTGCACCTGGGATGGAGTAAGAGAGATCCACTCAACTATGCACTAATTTTTTTCCTGACTTGAGAAAGACAATTGTAATGGTCTGCTGAAAGGTTAGTTTAGAGCATGTTCTGCTTGAGCAATAGTCAGTGAGAATTCAAAACATTGAGTTAAAATTGAGCATTTACACTGTCATCCCATATGAAGGCTGCTGTTATTATTAATATTTAGTTGATCAGAGTAACCTGTTATCAACCTAATCGCTCCTAGGTTGCTACTTTATCCACACAGTGACTTCTTTTCCAAAGATTGATGTCTGCACACAAGGCTGATTTTTGTACAGTTTTGGAGTCTTCCATCACCTGAAGTTCTTTTTGACTTGAGCTCCTCAGACAGCTTTTCGATGTCATCTCTTGTCTTCCAGCCATAATAATGTGCTTCACTTAAACTTGGTAACAGTTACATCTAGAGCTGAACAGTTAAAGCATCTAACCACTGGCCATGCTAGTAAAGTACATCAGTCATCTGTGTAGAATGAGCTGCAGACATCGAAGGTGCAGATTTTCACCTATTAGTTGCAGATGCTGAACTGTGCAAGCAATTTTGAACGCTATATGAAGACTCTCCCAACCAGTGATCTTTATAAGCATCACATTTTACTTTGTTTCAGTGACTGCTGAAACCCCAAGCACACTTCTGACTGCAGAGAGAACTAGAAGTGCTCACACTTCTCTCATGGTGGAAGATGTGCCAACTTCAGGTGAGTAGGATAATGTTGCAAGGTCAGAAGTTGCATGACCAGATAAATGAAAACATAACCAAAGCTACTGGCTATTCATAAGAGCATAGCAAACATGTACTGATAGCTGTTAATTGTATTGGGAAGTAAGAGGTATCTGAGGTCCACACATGAATTGTTTGAAATCAGGATGTAACAACAGCCAAGAAAACCATGTTTTTAAGCCTCCAAAGGAAGTAGGTTGTGAGTCACTCACTATTATAGAATATCTCAGGTCTGAGAGAAGTTAAGAACTGATCTTTGTCACCACCCAAGCTGAATTCTTAGATATCCAGTTTGTCATGACTGTGAGTTCACTGAGCTTTCAATTTTATACCTTCCCTGAGTGTTGTGAGCTTTGAGCCTCCCTGAATATATTCAGCCAGATGTGGCTGCAGGCTCAGCTCTCCAGTGCTCAACATGTCCTTGGTTACGGTGGAAAGCAACAGGCAATTACCACGGGAACTGGTATACAAAGTCACACCATATCTGAGAAATGAACAAACTTACATGCGGTTTGCACTTTATGTCTCTCGGTCAAGTATAAAAGCAGAACAGGTCAAGTTACTCAGGTGTGATAGTCTGCCCACCAGATGCCCTCAAATGAGGACTTCATAACAGGAAAGCTAAACTTCAAGGATGACATATTTGACTGTTAAGAGAATCCCTTAAGTTTCAGTTAGTGCCAAGAATCTCTTCATTCTTAAAAACACAGTAGATTTTTGCAGTTCTTTTGCTAGACCTAGAGATTTACAGCAGAAATAGTTTAAGAAACTGTTCCTTAATGCCCCTGGAGAGGGCCCACCCCTTTCTCACTTGTCATCTTTCTGATATGATTCTGGATAATACCTATATTCTGCCATTGTAAGCAGGAAGTTTTTCAAAGGGTCTTACCTCTGGCATTCTGGAATCAACTTAAGTTGTGACTGTGGGCTAGAAAGAGCCACCACAAAAAGCAATAACAGCAGAAAATGTACCATGCTTACATGAGTCATCTACACTCCTACCCATGCAAAAACTGTGTCATACTATTTCCGAGAGCGTAACTGTCATAATGTGTGAAAATGCTGCAGCATTATTGAGCATTGTCTAGTAAGAGTCATAAGCCAAGTTAAATTCTTAACTCAGTCTCCTTTTAGTCTGTGAAATAATGCACTAAATGGGCCAACTTCAGCCTTATTGAAATGTAAGGGAAGGCTAATTTCTTGCTGGACTGTGTACTGATGTTAGAACAGTGGTTGGGAGAGAAACCCGTGGTTGAGAGAGCCCTCCATCTCCAAGAACCATCCTTGCCAGATGAGGTTGGGTTAGCTGGGGTGGTTGGTTTCTGAAGACTGGTTTAGATTCTCTTCTCTCTTTTCTTGCTGTCCCCCAGCAACAACCCCACCAGCGCCAACCATGCTTCAGACCCCAAAGAGAACCCTTGCTCCTTCAGGTAAGGGAAGTAAGCAGCATTTGCTGCTCCCATCAGCCAGGCTGTAGCGTGCTGCCAGAAAGTTGAATTGTGACTTGTGGGAAGTGCATGTCAGAGTGAGAGATGCATTTCTTGTATATTTGGGGGTAGTTCTGCTGAACTACAGTTCTCTTCTGAAAGAGGGAAAGAGGGGTGTCATAAAACAGGTGTATGGCAGGTTGCAACGCTCGTGTATCCCTGGGATTTTTAGCACTTGCTAGGGTTTAATTACTGGTATTTGGTTAGCTGTAGCTCTTATTAGCCATCATCACTTTTCTACTCCAGTGCAAATTTCTACCTACAGTTGCATACATATGAGCTACCTGTGCCCTGTCCATGTCTGATAAAATGCAAGCACGTTATTTGGTACCTGGAGACAAATCAACTCAGCTCTCAGAGAGAGCTGTTCAGAACTAAGAAATTTGGGGGAGATTAGGTTATTCACTGAAAAACATATCTGAAAATAAAGAAAAAAGGTGATTTTTTATTTGTTTGTTTATTTATTTGTGACAACCTGATCATCTCCATCCCCATGTGACATTCTGGGTGTCTCGTGCATATAAAGTTTCTTTTGGTTGCTGTCTTGGGCACCACAAACGTGTTACATACACATGCCTCAACAAATGACTCATCTGATCCCTGGTACATTTTGCTCAGATTGAGACTCCATGGTTGTTCTCTTGACAAACCTTTGAAAGCACAACTCATCACAGTCTTTTTATACATCAAGTCATAACCTAAGGCATAGGAACTTCCTCATCATAGGATGTAAACTGGGGTTTTGATTCACTAAGCTGAGTGACTCCTCTGTTTTTAAGATGCTACTAAATGTTGGGTGCCTCCTGTGACAGAACAAGTGCTCCAAACACTGAAAAACCTCACTACTTTGTATCACGAGGTCACGATGAGCCAAGGCCCAAGCCTAGAATAACTTTTTGTGTCTTTAAATTCACTAGCAAAAGTAAGAGAGCAGGATCATAGGATAACAGCAGAAAAGTTTGCCACAAGAGTTCTTGAGCATTCATTTAGTTTCTCCCTATTACCAAAACTAAGAAAACTAGAATGGAATTATTCTTAATATCCCTAGATAGAAAAAAAAAAAAAAAGAAAAAGGCATTATCTTCATAGAGCTTTCTTAAATCTGTGGTAAGTTATCTGCACGTAAAGATGTTTCCTGTGGTTTACAGTATTAATGCAGCTTTCAAAAACTGCAGTCTCACACAAGTCTGACTACAATTAAACTGAGGCAGTTCCTCCACTTAGAATTGTACCTTGGTTAATATTTCTGCTCTCTACAACTTCTTGTCATACTTACAAAAGTGAAAACTCCTTCACAGCAGAAAAGTTTCTACTGTCTGGATTCATGGGCTGTCCCTGGGAAGTCTTTTCTTTCCTTGATGGAGACTGACACTTCCCAATGGCTGCCTGATACACTGTTTGTGGTGGAAACAGATTGTTCCCTTTTGGTTGCAAGATGCTTTATTTCTCCTACTCAGGGCCAGATTTAGCCCTCCTCAGTCCCTGAGAGTTCATTACTCCTTGGCTAAAGCAGTGACAACCACAGTGGCTCTCACTCCTTCAGGTGACTGTGCCAGTAATAATTTCAATCTCTTTTATTTTCGTGGATTTCAGCAAGTTCAGACAGCAAGACTAAGAAGCATGATGATAATGGAGATAAGGTAAAACTTTCTCTAAGTTTCAAAAGTTTTTAACTACAAGCCAGAAGGACAGCAGGACATGCTAGTGATTTTCAATGTATTCATACGAAAGGGACAGTATTTGCAAACAATAGCTTGAACTTTTGTTTAGAAGCTTAGGAACCCTCTATTCATCTTTCCAGTGGATGTAACCAAAGCCTGTAACCATCCCATCTGGCTTGGACACTTCAGAAAAACCTCATCCCCCTGTCACCCCTCGGGGTGTGACCGGGCAAAAGGCAATTTAGGAGGGTCGTTACACTTCCCAGTCTCTAATTAAGAGAAGGATGAGGGTGGCTAAGCTTCTACTTTAGAAACCTTATTAAGAAGTTCATGTTAAGTGGAATGAATCTAGGCTCAAATGCTTGGTAAGAAGATTTATTACATACTTAACAGGTAATTCATATGGTTCATCATGATCAACCTGATGTGTCTTCTCCATAGTTTGTACGGGCAAGCTCAGAAAAGCATTGCCAACTCCAGCCCAACAAGACACTTCAGAGCACTTAGCCAGTAGGTCAACTGTGTGAATAAGTCTGAAGTGAACATGCTTCTAAAGCCTTTTCAGTTTTTCTCTTCTTCCTTCCAGTTTCCCAGCTATGCCATTCTCATTGCCTGTCTCATAGCAGTGTCCATTATTCTCATATTGATGGTCTCATTGTTCTGGAAACGTAAGTATCCCTGAGCATGTAATTGATTAGTGTTTCTAACGCTGGCCTAGGGCAGATGTCTTTCTGTATCTCTGGTTAATCTTCTGGTATAGCTGCCATGGCTCCTGTGACAGTACACTGTTAATTTTATGGGGGTTGCTGTCCTTACTCCAGGACTCTGTCACCACGAGGAGACCAGGGAGCATGAGTTGGTGGGGATGCAGCAGGAGGAAGCCTGTGCAAAGAACCTGTTCACTCACTTGTTGCAGGTCTGGCTCATCTTGTTGGCTCTTGCTTTATAGTAAAGAAGTCCCGTAGTTTCCTGGAATTGCTCCTGACAGACATTGGTGTAACTTAAATCAGAATGAGATCCTTTCTTTCCTTCTTAGCCCACAAAAATTTTGCAATTTGCTATCTTTGTTTCTGAACTCATCTGACTGATGCATTAGAATTACAGATTTCTTTTTGCCATTGTGACATTAATATTATCTTGCTTCTAGGTAAACACACAAAGAAGTTTATAATAAAAAGGTAATTAATTTTGTAATTTCTTTAAAAGTTCCAATGTAATTTTTCTTAGAGGCAGGAGGGTATTGGCTGCTTATTGTAATGGGTGTAGTATTGGCTTGTGGTGCTGACTGCCAAAGTTGTATTACAGGCAAGCTTCAGATAACTTCACTCCAGAAAATCAAACAGTGGTTCTGGGATACTGCTGCTATGTAGCAATGAACAGACATCCAGAGCACTGGAGAAATTCAGCAACTGGTACTTACCAGTTATGTAGTAACTGGGGTTATGTAGTAACCCCTTTTTAAAGAAGTTCCTAATCTGCTTTATTCTGTGATCAAATACCAGGGCATGACCCTGGTGGGGTTATTTTAAAGAAATGGTTCTGATGATCAACTAGCAAAAGGATTGCTAAATGATGATGGACAGTCCTCCATGGAGTGGCAATTCATGCCAATATGCAAAGAATGGACCCCATGAAGGGCACGCTGCAGCAGTGTGGCAAAGCCTTCCGCAACTACCTAAATCTTGAATCTTTCATGGGGCTGCTGCATCCTCTCACACACTCCTTAGGTCACACTGAAGTATCTGAGGTGACTGTTTTGAGGCAGATATGAAACATGGAAATGTGATGAGGCACCCTGTGTAGGTGTAACTGATAAGTTCATGTCTTCTCTTATCTTAAAAAAAGGATTTTCTCTAGACAAACCACTGGGTAGTCCAGTGAAATGTTGTTGTTTAACCCCACCCAGCAACTAAGAACCACACAGCCACTTGCTCAGTCCTCCCTACTCCTGTGGGACAGGGAGGAGAATCGAAATAAATTAAAAGTTGTGGGTTGAGATAAGAACAGTTTAATAACTAAACTAAAATATAATAACAACAAAAATAATAGACTATAATAATAATACAGTAACATAAAGGATTATAACAAAAAGAGAGAAATAAAACCCAAGAAAAGACAGGTGATACACAATGCAATTGCTCACCACTCACTGACGGATCCCCTTCTGCCAACTCCCTCTGGTTTACATACTGAGCATAACGTCCTATGGTATAGAATATCCCTTTGGGTAGTTCAGGTCAGCTGTCCTGGCCATGCTCCCTCCCAGCTTCTTGTGCACCTGCTTTCTGGCAGAGCATGGGAAACTGAAAAGTCCTTAACTTAGGATAAAAGCACTACTTAGCAACAACTAAACCAGCGTGTTATCAACATTCTCATACTATATCCAAAACGCAGCCTTGCACCAGGTACTAGGAAGAAAACTAACTCTATCCCAGCCAAAACCAGGACAAGTATCATCCCTTTGCCAAAGGTCAGTCATTTTTCAATGGTAGATGGACCCTCACTGCATACCCCACCTAGGAGATAAGGACTGGGGAGGGACTCTTACAAATCCCAGGGTGGTTACCCTACAAATGTCATTATAAGATCTGAACAACCCTTTCCTATGCATTAGAAGAATGCAAGCAAGGTAAATGTTTCTCTGGTGTGAAAAGTAGACATTGCAACATTGAAGTCGGTGAACGCAGTAGCTTCGGGTCTCTGTTTCAATGGTAATTTGCTGTCATTACACATAAGAAAGGATGCTCTGAAGCAGCAATGTGCTTTTGCTCCATCCATAGTAATTTATGTTTCTCACTACAGCCTTGGACCAGCAGAAGACCTTGAAAAAGTTTTCAGTGGTGCTGAAGGAGAAGACAGCATTTTTTCCCTGTGAAGAGCTCGTACATCATCTGTAGATGTCATGGAAAATAAAAAGGGCCTGTTTCATGCTGCACTGAGATACTTATGAGCCCTCAAAATATCAGTGGGTGTAAACCAAAGGCCAAAGCTTCAACTGTGAAAATTTAAAATCTCTGTGCAAATTTTGCCATATCACCTTTAAAACTCATTGCATAAAGAAGCTTCTTTGAGAAGGTGCTTTATGCATTATTCATAGGTGTTTCTGGCATCTGCCTTTTTACTAATACCATGTTACAGAATTAAATTTGTTTTTCTCCATTTTTACTAATACTCCTCCTTGAATGCAACTTATACTGTGAGAAACAGAAGAGAGAAGAAGTAACATGGAATGCTGCCTAACTTCAAATTGAAAAAAAAAAAAAAAAGAAAAGAAAAAAACCCCAGCAAATACAATTCTTATTGCTTTTATATAATCAAGAGAAAAATTAATCCTCAAGAATGCTGTAAGTATAAATCAAAAATGCAGATTACTTAAGGGGTACCAATTTTGCCTGTGATTCAGCATGTTTGAATGACCCTTGGAGACTATGTTAATAAACTTTGTAATTTACTGCTAGCAATTGTATTTTTTATGCCACATCCTAAGGCATTTGAACACGAGTTAGTTATTCCCCAGATGTTGAAATGACTGGTGTGCTGTCTCAGCTCTCCAAAGAAGTACTGCACCATTTCCAGAGGTGGGAAAAAGCCCAGAAGACCAACCTGCAGGGAATTTTTTCAATCCTGTCCCCACAAACACCCATGCTCTCATTTGTAAATCTATGTCCCCCATCAATGTGAATAAGGGTCATTTGTTTGGAGATGCCTTTTGGTCCTCATGACAATGACCTGCAAAAACCAGCAGCTCTCATGGTGGAGTCTGCTTACCAGTGGAGATCTGCACCATGTGGCCCCAGGGTGCTTCATTTGGGGCCCCAGCACCCAATCACAGGGTAGCATAGTGTTGTCTGGCTGGGTTTTGTATGGATGAGACTGGGGTGCTCAGTCCCACCAGCACTGCCCATTTATTTTTTAGAGAATTGCAGGTGAGAAGCACAATGCAGAGCACAGCCACATCTTGGAAACTTGGCCATCCCTTCAGGTGCTCATGGGAGGTGGGTGAAGCCACCTCAGTGTTTCTAAGCAGCATAGGCAAAAATCCTGTAATCTCCATGGAAAGGCTCTGAGGACCCTAAAACCAGTGAAAAAGAAGAGATGAAGGGTGGCATTCACCTCCTCCTGATTCTAATGGGACAGAGAAGCTGTGGGGGAGAACATTGCTGCTGCTGGGGACAGAATTTGTCCCCAGTCGTTCTCTGCAGCAACAAGCTGCTCCCACACCCCTACCCCATCCTCAGGGGCGCTGGCAGGACCTGCCATCCCTGTTCCCAGGCCTACGGTGTTGTAGAGCTGGCAAGCAGGCAGTGGCTGTTTAGTTCTCAGACATATCCTTGTGTTGTGCTTAGAGCTGACCCTGAGGATGGGGATGGTTTGTTCGCTGTGGGCTGCATGGACATGTGTGTGGTTAGCACAGGGGGGCAGCCCAGAACCGTGCTGCGGACCTTGGCTTGGCCCTGGGCTGCTGGAGCAGGAGGCAGGGCTGCCAGCAGCATAGAGCAATCCAGGGAAGTCCAAAATCATCCCTGTTATCCTCAAGCCCTGTAAATGCTGCTATAATGGTAGCTCTGCAGCACTAACCTTGTCTTCTACTCATCTGGGAAAACTGGAGCCTTCCAGTTTTGGCTGCGGGGCAGATCAGCAATGCATGGCAAAGAGAAGCCCATCATTTCACCACACTAATCACACCCTTTCTGAGGGGGCTTTTGCTTGTGTTACAGCTGGGTTGAGATTTAGGCTTTAAAAACCAGACTAGTATTTGAAATGTAGCTAATGTGCTTGTGGAGCACTTGCCAAATTTTTTAATGCAACTGATCCTGAAGTATGGCAATCCATGGCTTAGGTTTGGGGGGTGCTGGGGTTTGTTTGTTTTTTGAGGTGTTTTTTTTTTTTTTGAATTGGTTAGTTTCTTGGGGGGGGGGGGTGGTGAGTTTTTGTTGTTTGTGTTTTGTTTTGGTTCCCCCCCCCCCCCAATAATTCAGGCAATGATAGCTGAAGCAGATAAAATCATGGTCTTAGTTTGCAATTGGTTAATCCACTTCTGAACATTCAGATGTTTTGCAGTTAAGGATCCTGTTGGACAGTGTCTCATTCTACGATGCCTTAAAAAACAGACAATCAAGCTTACTAGGTTGGCAACCCGTCTGGGGGCATGAGTGAAGTGGGACTGGCCATGGAGGCTGGGGGGATCATCTATGGAATACGCTGAAGAGCTTTCATGTATCTCATTGGGGTCCTCACCAGCTCTGCTGCAGTGACTATGGGAATGGTGTGGGAGAATGTTCATATCCATGATGCTGTTATCTCTATTGCCTGTAATTCATCAGCGCCTGCTATGGGCAATGACAATTTGTAGTAAAAGCACATTGTGGGAATAGCATTTAATCAGAAGAAAACATTGTGTGGCAGCTCTGGACTTCCCTACTAGTCATGCTCAGGGCTGTGGTGAGACCTTCTGACTCTACAGCATCTTCTCACAGGCCATGAGCTAGGGGGAGGCAGGGAAGGTTCCTTTTTGGGGTCCCTCTCAGCCTGGCCTGGGTTCAGCAGCCTGTTGCACACCCTGGTCTGGCAGCACTGTGGGAGGCATAAGAGTCCCCAAATGGAGGATGTGGCCATGTGGGGTCTGCTCAGCTGAGACCTGTGTCTGTCCCATGCTGGTTAATGTGGCTGCTGCTACTCCAGCACACAGCACGTGCTGAGCCTGGGGATCTGGTGCCTGACCTGCTTTTAGGCTTGAATCAACCACAGATCTGTAACAAATAAATGGGGGGAAAACCCCCAGTTTTGATGTACTCCTTTAAAAAAACCAAATGCACAACAGTAAAAAAACCCAACCAAACCCACAACACTTCTTTTTTCTTCCCTCCTTGCCCTGCCCCCCAGCCCCTCCCTGTAAAGCTGCTAATTAAACCAGCAATATCTTCATTGCAACTTCCAATTGATAAGGCTCAGCTAATCCTGTCGCTGTTATTAATTAGCTTTGCACTAATGACTTCTTTAGAGCAGGGCTGGCTCTTGCTGGGAAAAGTTTTAGCACGTTTGCTGTGGTGCTGGCTGGACTTGAAGGCCCTTCTTTGGGGAGCTGCACAAGGGCAGAAGAAATAGGAGCCAACAAAGTGGGTTTGATCTGATCATCCATGTGGAAATACAGCCCAGAAATGCTGTGGGGAAGGTGTAAGTGTGACTTATGTTGCTGAGCATTTTTATTTATCTTTTTATCCACCCCAATTACTGAGGCTGAGGTTTGGGTTTAGAGTAGCAATTGGAAACAAGGAACCTGGGAGGGTTAAATTTAAATGAAAATGCATTGAAGTAATTTCTGAGGAACTGACCCTGGCTGTGAGTATGTCCAGTGAAAGGTTCAAGGGAGCCTTTAAAAATATATATTAATGAAATGTATCTGGAGGAAAGAGAAATGCTGTTTTTCAAGAGCAACAGAAGCCTCAGAATGTAGTTTCTGAGTCTAGTAAAGAAAAACTGGATGAAAGCAGCAGGTTTTTAGAAGGAAAAGACTGTCATAGAGTATTTCATTGGCATTTGAAAAAGTTAGTCTTTATTTTTGAGACTTTTACCTTGGAAGGAAAAAAAAAGTGCACTTGAGTAAACACAAAACACTGCAGCCAAGAAAACCCTCCACTAAGCAGTTTAAAACAATACAGAGTTTTAGCTGCAAAGCCCTACAGAGACCAGTGTTTCAGACTGGGAAAACTTTGACAAAAGGTAGCCTGACCCCTGGCAGTTGTGCGAGGCTTGTGCTGTTGTGTTGTGGGGTGCAGGTTTCCTTGCGAGTTGCTGTGCTACAGCTTGTTGCTGCCTGTTGACCTCACTGAAGCAGGTCTCCCTACAAAGTCTGCCCACATGCATCTTCCCTCTGCCCTCGCTGGCCTTCTGCCTCTCCCAGAGAGCTGCCAACAAGTAAAGCCATTTCCTTTGAAACGGCCATGCATTGCCCAAAAAACACCGGTCCGCCCCAGACTTTGCCTCCTGCTGCCTCTCAAACTGCCCAGTGCTAGGACCTGAAACCATCCAGGTTTGATGCCTCTCCCTAGTGCTCCAAGCTGCTGAAGTTAGTGCAGCATTTATGGGCTTGCACTGGAAGTCTGTGGCTAGAGTGAAGCAGGTTTTAATTTGTTCAGAGTCCATGTCAAGCCTAAATAGCGTTGTATCTGGGGAGTCTGGCTTTGCTCCATGGAGCAGGTTTGGTTAATTAATGAAGGATTTAGCTTTTGGTGCAAGTAATAATTTTCACTGGACTCCAGTACTTTGTGGACAATTGTCTGTGTGAAAATGGCAGATTAAATTGGGTAAAGGAGGTCTGACGTGGAGAGATAATGATTGAACTATCCGATTAGTATGGAGGAGGTACAGAAAAGCAATTAAAAAGGGAGATCTGAGTATTTTGGGACATAGGATTGGCTAATGAGAAAACAGGAGGAAATACCGAAAGAAAAGGCAAGGGCTGAGTTAGGAATACAAATCCTTTAAAGAGAAACCAGAGGAATGAATTAAATATCATTTTGAGATTAATAAGAGACCTCTCTTAATAGACTTTATTGGAGCTGACTGCTCCGATGGTCCCTTTCCATCTCAGCAACACATTTCATTATGTTTCCACATTTGTTTCTTAGCTGTAATGTGCTTTTCTAGGCATTTTTAAGGTTAATATAAATAAATCTCTGAGTTCCAAAGGTGGAATCTAATTGGAGCTTAAGAAAGAGCAAGCAGAAGGGAAGAATGTGGCTGAGTACATAGGAAATTAGAAATAAGAATAAATAGCATCATGGGACTTGGGGAAAGAACAGAGATAACCGCACAGTGTGAGATGAATGCATGAAAAAGTGGAAAATTTTAGCCTGGTGGAAAGAGGAAATGGGATGTGTTGCCGCAGACGCGACAGCAGATGGCAAAATTGAGCTGCAGAGCAGAGAAACAGCTGGCGAGATTAGAAGCAGCTGTAAAGGTGATGCCGATCTGCTGCCACCATGCAGAAAATGCAGCCTCCTCCAGTCGTGATGGAGATCCCGGCCGGAGCTCCGCTCGCGGCCGGTTCCGAGGCATGTCTGGCCTGGGCTCCGCCTTACGCGTCCTCCAGCACCGCTTCCTGCAAGTCTCGGTCTCAGCCTGGTTCTCTGGTGCTCCGAGGCTGTGTAACCATGCACTTCTTGGTTTCCTTTTCCCGCTGATGTTTAACCCCAGCTGGGAGCAGCGTGGCTTTGGTTTCTATTGCTAATTTAACATATCAACCCCAAGACTCAGCACCTCCTGCAGTCACACTGTTGCAGCAGTGACCTGGCAAAAGAAACGTCAACCTCTAACCGTCCTGTAGCTCATCTCAGCATCTGCTCCCTTCTGCTATCAAATTTATGAGAAAGGGTGGTGGTCTTGACAAGGGGCCCTCTAAATGATCAGTTTGGGGAGTGCTCAGAGCCACGCTGAGGTTGGAGTGGGGTTTCCTACAGAGAACCCTTTAGTAGGAAGGCTCATCCCCTTACCCCATGTTAAACTCAGTTTAAGAGTTTCCAGTCATTTGAAGTTGAGCTAGGAGGCCACAAGGACACTGGGAAGATGGATGCAAACTGGAGTATGCAAAAAGCATTGGAAGGATTGGGGAGGAGGGTGTTGGGAAATGATCTCTGGTATAGGTTCATTGACTTTCTTCAGTCTTTCAAGCACTGAGCATTCTCCAAGGGGAAGGGAAATCCTTCACTTCTCAAAACGATGCGCTTTTTTCCCCTAATAAGGAAACAAGCTGCATGTTCTACTGCTGTTTCAAAAATGCATGGTTTTCTTTCTGAATATATCTAGGAAAAAAAAAAAAGCGTTGTGAGTGTGGTTTTGTCTTTTCTTTAATACCCAGAAAAGAGGAGTAGGGTAGGTAATCCAAACCAGGGAATAAGTCCTGTGTATAGTTATGTTTTCTAAACCAAAAAATACTAAGGCTTGTCTCTCCTTGCTCATGTACTGCTGTATGCTCTGTAATTCTACTGATGTTAGTGAACCTTGAATCCTTGAAGGTAACCCCTTTTCATGCTTAGATGTACATCTAATGAAGATTCATGGCTTCAAAGTTGCTCTCAAGCACCAGAGCTGGTGTCATGCTTAACTAAGCCATCCAGTAGTTAATACACACCCCACAATCATCTGCATACTTAATGCAGGGCAGAGAATTTCTATGGAGAAATCTATAGCTTCTAATCCAGTGATGAATCATTTATGGGATTTTGGATTATTCACTTTGCACTGAATTAAGTTGTCTCTCTTTCACAAAGTCAGACCCCCCTGACATGGTCTGCGTCACAGACCAGGCTGCACAGTGATGTATGTTGCTGGGATGAATTATTTAGTGGACATTTTAGATCACTTGCCCAGCGGTGAACTAAGCTTGTTAATTTTAAATCTGTTCACATCTATTCCTAAGTACACAAAAAGGATTTTATGTACATGAAATTCATCTCTTCTTCTTCTTCCCTCTTCCACCAGTGCACTAGTGAATTATCCATGAAGTTTGGGTTGGGTTAGTTTTGGATGCAAACTTTCTCTTGGGGGATGCAGTGGCAGCATCCTGGTGATGGGGACTGTTTGTCTGAGCCATTTTTGGACCTAGTATAAGGTGTTTGTGTGAGCTCTTCAGCTCTCAGTTGTGTCCTGCTTTAAAAACTGTGGAACTGAAATGATTGTGGTTTCTTAGCTTGTAATGCACATGGTATAATCCTCCTAAGCCCAAGGGAGCTGTGCAGAGAATTTATCAATGGACCTTAGTATGGGGAGTAGGGAAACTCCTGAAGACTGCAATGATCAAGCACTGTTTTATTTTTTTTATTTTTTTTTTTTTTTTTATTTCACCCTGCAAGCCTCAGCCCATGACAGGGCAGAGCTTTCCCAGGGCTTCCCTGTGAGCTCTGCTTCAAGGACAAGGGGAAATAAATCTTTCAATGGAGCAGTGAGTCAATGCAGCTTTTGAATTCTGCTTAGTGTTTCATGCCCTTGGTCCGTTATCTAATGGAGAATATGATGAGGTAATTATGGAAATACACAAATTGCAATCTCATGAATACCAAAGAAATTCGTGATGATCCATGCTAAAAGAATGCATAAAAATGCAAATCGTTTGTAAATGGGGAGCAGTAAATCTTGTTAATATTAATAACTTAGAGCATTTAATTGCGTCAGGTCTGGATGAATTCTAACCAAAGCCCTCTGAAGAGAGGTTTTTAAGACGCTACCTGTGAACTGTGTACCATGAGGTCAAGGGGAGCTCTAACTTGGATCCATGTGGTGTGTGGTTACCTTTGGCTCCCTCTGTAGTTAAGGGAGGGAGGATGGGACTAGTCCAGAAGGTGATCCAGCCCACCCATGGGAAGGGGGGCGATGATTTTTTGTGGGATGACTTCAGAACTCAGTTGGTCATTGCTGACTATGTGCAAGATCCTGGACACATATCATAGGGACTCACAGTATGAGACTGTGTCTGCTGTGTGGCTTTGACAGTACAGTTATGTTAAATAATGCTGTTGAGGAAAATGTCCTGTGTGTCTAAAACATCATTGCCTTGTCAGATGTGCAGGCTCTGTCCTAGCTGGAGCAGTGCTGGGGAGCACAACTGCCTCTGAAGTTAATAATGGTGGATTTCCTTGAGGTAGGATCAGGTTTCCATCTTCCTCTCTAGGACATGATGTCTATGTCATTCTATCTTTTAAAGAGTTATTTTATCCCAGTTGCATTATTAATGGTTAAAAGTATGTAGTAGGCTACCAGGTAAAGAGCTCTAGTAAAGTACATCACATTGTCTCTGTAGAAAGATAGCTTATCAGCTGTGGGCAAAGATGTCATCAATCTGCCGAGTTATGCCAGTTTTCTCAGTCTACCAACACTTCTGACAAGCTAGTTCCACATTGGGGCTTCGGTGTTAATGGTCATGCTCTGGACACCATCAGCATCATCGATCTGAGCATCTCTACAGGCTCTGTGGAGTCCATATCACAGCACAGAGGAGGTGGTAGAGAACTGGAGCCTGCAGAGGACTTGGAACTTGCAGAAGGCCATTAAGTGAATCAGTCATAAAACTGTAATGAGAGGCCACTGACCGTGAATTTCGGTGCTGTTTCCGACCAACCTGATCCCTTCTCTCTCTAGGTTGCTTGGCTTACAAAGCTGGGGAACGTGTTCACCATACTCATGCTTAAGATGTAGTTACGGTACTAGTAAACCATGCAGGAAGGATGAACACAAAGGCCACAGCTGAGTGAGCTGGGGATATATATGTCATGACTAAGTGCCTCTGCTTTCTCCAGGAGCCTGATCTACTGTGGTTGCTTCCTTCAGACAGACTTCACAGGGAATGAAACCCCTTCAGTGCTGAAGAGAAATGGAGCTGGTTTCTTAATCTTATTGAGAGATACCCAATGTGGATGTATGGATTACAAAACCCGGGGAGGTCCTGTGACAGCACTGTCACCAGAATGGTTTAAACAAATTTTAATACTGGAGGCCAGATGCTTGGAAGCTACAGGGTCTCCCTTTCTGCAGCGTAAACACTGCTTGGCAAGATCTTCTGTGGGTTATTGATGGGTCTGGGATGTGTCTTCAGCTTCTCTCTAGGGTTTCTTATCAGATCACGTCCTGTTGGCTTTGCTAAACTGTGCAGGAGGTGCTCCCAGGGACAAAAGGAAGAAGAAATTCCAGATGTACTCAGACTTTTACCCTTTTTTTGCTGCTGTGATGATACCTCTGGTCAGATGTGGGGGGCTTTTGTTAGGAGTCTACTAAGGTGAAATTTCCCACTCAATATCCATTCACTGAAGCTTTCCCAAGCCCTTATCTAACTGCTTGTTTGTTTTCCTTTAAACTTTGTCAGGCTTGCCAGTGGCTGTTTGGTAGGGTTCATATTTATCAGCTGCTTTTTCCCCTCTTCTCTAGTTCATTCATTTCCTGTCTGTAGCTGGGTAACTCTACAAAAGAAATTAATTTTATAATACAAAGATACTGGATGGCACTTTCAGACATGATGCCTGCAGCTTCATAAAACCTGATGAAGAAGAGACAAATATTCCAAGAGAAAACGAGAAAAGGTCGTGATTTATTGCTTATAAACAGCTCCCTGGATCTTATTATCTCTGCTGTGTAGAAGCCTGAGATCTAGATTGGGCTTTATAATTCACATCGAAATTCATTGTATCACATGTCTTCTGTAAAGCCACAATTTTGAATGATATGGCAAACCCTATTAAACAGGTACTCATTAAACTACAGCACCTTATAAATTCTTCCTGAGTTTTGTTGACAGTACACATCAAACACAAACCATTAAGTGCTTTTCATTTTCCTGGTAGTGTGCGATCATAATGCATTACATGACAAAATAATGTGTTTACATGACAGATTTAATGCTTGATCTGCTGCATGAAATGCTTCTGAGCACCAAAAGATAAGAGAAAAATGTAACATTATACTTCCAAGTGTCTATTAATTCTTAACTAATAATAAATTACAGTGGGGTGCTGATAGAAATGGATGAGAGAGGCACATGCACATGGGAGGAATTCATGAGGATCAGTGACACGGCAATGAATACTAAATGCAGACATCATAACTAGAGGTAAAATGAAGCATTTCTATGTTGGCAAGAGAGCTTAGAGCCTGTGGACTTGCTGCTGCTCTCTGTGTGTGTTTCTTCTTTTGCATCCTGACAGCCTGCACTGGCTTGGAGTGAAGGTCACGTTAGACTTACTTAGACCCGTCCTTCCCTCCCAAAAGGGTGTCAGCAAGGAGTCCTCTTTTAAGAAGACCCCAGCTTGCCCTGTCCTGGGAATTGGCCAGGCACACAGCTGGCACTGAAACTGGACACCAACTCTGGGGACATGAGGGTGCCCTGCACTGCCCTGGCAGACCTTCCTACCAGCCCTCTGTGTTACGCTGGGGCTGAAAGGGTTACCCTCTTGTCCCCCTCAAGCCTTGTGAGCAGCAAGGTTTGCTATAGTGAGTTGTCCTTATCAGTGACCAGCCTGTGTCTATCCTGGCAGCTGAGGGAGTGCTGTGGGATGGCTCTGCGGGCTGGGGAGCAGCACTGGGCACCTTGCAGCTCCACTGCAAGCCTCTGCATGGATGTTGAGCAGGGATGATGGCTCTCCCTGCAGTTGGGAGAGCCAACCAAAAGTCAACACTTGCTGTCAAGGGTTTGCTTGCAAACTGTCTCCCACCAGTAAAAGCAAGTAACCAAGTTTCTATTTTTCCCAGCCAAAATGACCTTTTTCAAATTTGTTTTTCCCCCCCTCCTTGGCTCCTCTAACTAGGAACTGGTCCATCCCTGCACCTCCTGTGCTGATCCATGCAATCTGTGCACAGCGCCGGGCACATGGCTTCCCACCCTCATCCTGGATGTCCTAGCCCCTCCAGCCCATGCACCTCCAAATCAAACCCCAAGGGTGCTCCCACATGAATGAACTGTTGTGTTTGAGCAATGATTTTGTGCTTTGGTTTGGGTAGTGCTTCCTACTCGCCTTCAAAATAGAGCACAGACAAATACAGTCTTGAGGAATTCTGTGCCATATTTCACTTTTTTTCTTTTGAAAACTTCTAAGGAAATGGGGGTTTTTTTGTTGTTGTTTGTTTATTTTCATAAAAAATTGTTTCTGGCTTTGGAGTTTCTTTATAAAGAACTGTCCTTCAACTGGTTTTATTTTTCCACAGTGCTACTAGACCACCGCCAACACTTTTCCCCCATGCAACTTTACTGTAATCCACAACTTAGTTGACTTCCAGCCCCAGCTGGAAGGGCCCTGAATTTGGAATTTCAAGAGTGATATTCAGCCACTTCACAAGTTTAGGGTATGGGGGCAGCTGTGTCGAGCAATCTTCAAAAAGAACCCAAATCTCTGTTTTTTATTGCAAGTGGGAGCTAAGAAGGAATTGGTATGTGGGAAAACAATGCTGTAATAATGACATACAATCAAAGAGAGGGTAATAAACCTGCTAGTTCTCTATATTTACTGTGGGAGTTTGCTGTGGAGCTGGAGTTGGGGCTTGTTTTAACTACAGACACCTTTCTCCTTTCAGTTTTTATGGCTTTCTCAATCACTTTGGTTGTCTGCTGCTGGAGGCTTTTATTTGTTGATAAGGGCTGTTAACCAGTTGGAAAGTCAGGCCAATGAAGTTATGTAAAATGCAGTGAAGAGTTTTTGGCAGGTTAGAGACATGGTGCCAGAGGAGTGAGGGAGGTGGAATGGCTCCTGACCCTCCTGTTGGGAAGGGAAATGTTCTGAGGAGGGGACAAATTGCAGTAAACCATATCTGTCTCTCTCTCTCTCTCTCTCTCTCTCTCTCTCTCTCTCTCTCTCTCTCTCTCTCCCTGTTATATTGCAATCACACACACCCCCCCCCCCCCCCTCAGGAGGGGACAGATATATTAGTATATAGGTGTATATATACACATATCTATATCTGTGCCTGCTCCTTGGCATCTGCTGCTGCTGAGACAGTGAGTTCCTCCTTCTTTTTCTGCTTCCTCTTTTTCAGAGCAATTTTTAAAGTCTCCTTTAACCGGGAAATGAATAACAAATGCTGGTTTGCAATGGGAGAGGTGCTCAGGCTGCCTTGCCCCAACGCGATTGTGTGAGCAGCATCTCTTGGTGAGGAAATGACCAGCTGAAC
The DNA here is from genome assembly GCF_965140245.1 of Athene noctua. Lineage (NCBI taxonomy): Eukaryota > Metazoa > Chordata > Aves > Strigiformes > Strigidae > Athene > Athene noctua. The sequence goes on from NC_134048.1 coordinate 15,887,053, forward strand.
TCCAGGAAGTCTTGGAGGTACCTGGAAGGCTACTTCCAAAGTGACTTTGTAGGACTTTTCTTATCTAGAAGAAAACAATAATAGAAATGGAAAAAATACCTCATTTTAACATTGCAATTTTCCTTTGAGCAGTCTTCAGAGTTGTGTCTATGGACACAGGGAATAGTGCTATGGCTGCAGCATTTTCCTTTCTAGCAAAAGAGTTTCTAGAAGCAGAGCATCAAATGTGTGTAGGCTTCCACATGAGTCCACGGGTGCTTTGAAAAATCCCAGGCTTTGCTGAGGATTCAGATTTCCTTGTTTATAAGCCGTGTCTGGCAGTGTGATCTTATTTCATGGCATTTTGCCACTGAGACAGTATTTCTAACCTTTGGAGCTCTGTGTATGATGCTCCTGCAAAATTCAAGAGGACAGTGCTATTAGTTTGAGTTCTTAAAGGGATATTCAGCTTAGAAAGCTGAAGTGTAGGACACAAGGTCTTATGATCCATGGAGAACCTGACATTTTGGTTTGGGATTGGAGGTTTATTCTATACAGTGATTTTTTACAGATGCAACAGTGTTTCTCGGTGTGCTTTGTTTTGCTTCCTCAGCCATTTTTTTTCCCCCCTTGTCTGAGAGAATAAAAAAATGAATCTGGAATGTCACATCTGGAAGGTCATGTAGAAGTTTTATATATATATATATATATAAAAAATATTAAAAACCTATATAGTTTTTGAAGTTAAAAAACAAACTCTCAAACCAAAAACCAACCCGAACTAAAAAAACCTTTTCCTAATATTCAGCTACAATCTTTCTGGTCCCACTTGCAAATTGCTCACATAATTCAAATGACCACAGTGCACTCAGTTTCTCCAATTTTACAATCTTAAAAAGGTTTCTAATTTGCTTTAGCTCATTTCATGTCCCCAGAGTTGTTGATTCTCTTTAAACCCTCTATTTATCACCAGCTGTTTGGAGGTCTTAGTTACTGAAGTACAGCAATGTCTAGTTTTCAAAAAATTTCCTGGGAAAGCAGGCATCCTTTTCAAAGCTCACTTCCATTTGGTCATCACTTGAAAAATGAGAATCATCAGGTTTTACAAAAGCATTTCAGTTCCCCTTCACTCTTGGAATCTTTTTGCCCTGAAACAAATTGAAAAAATTCTGTAGTACCTTCTTGTAAAGTCTCACCTCTCTCAGATTGTATATTATAGAAAGACACCTACCTACCTCCTACATTTAGTCTTGAGTAATTTCCATCTACTCACAAAGAAATGTGAAGTCAAAACTGATGACTCTGTCTAGAAGTAGTCCACTGTAACGTGACAGCTTCTTCTCCCCAGAGTGGAGCAGCAACTCTGGTAGCCTGAGAAATACTGCTGACTGAAACAACCAATTCACTTGATTTTCCTTTTCTTCTCTGGAAACAGTTTGTTCAAATTCCTTGGCAGTTAGAGAGTCTGAGAGAATAGTTTTAAAAGGGCCAGGAGAGGATTTACTCTTTGCATTAGTTGACAGACTGCAATCTTCAGTGTAGAGCAGTTAACTGAAAACCAGCGAAGGAAGGCTGTTAAAAGGTATCACGTGAATCTTGGCTCAAGGTAGTAAAACCCAGCTTTTGAGCTAGTTTCTTCCCTGTTTCTTTCCTGAAAGAGGCATGAGTTCAAGGGATAGAGATCAGAGAGTTTTTGGATGGTCATAAAGCTGCTTGGTATGATGGAACATCTCCTGCTGCAGAGCAGAGCGAGTGCGAGGCGCTCACTGCGAAAGCCCGATGGCCCTTTGACAGAATGCTTGCTGGAGTAACTGATTTCCTCTATTTCTGTAAGCATATGAGTACAGACCTCCCAAATTGCTCTTGCATCTGATCTCTCTCCTCTAGCAGTCTGGATTTTGGGTCCAGCGCGTTGTGACGTGGTTAGAGCAGAGCAGGTGAGTGCTGAGCCTGTGCCTTCTGCTACCTCGCAGGCAGGGGTTGCTGCGTTCACACTGGACGGATTTGCCCAACTGCTTCATAATTTGGAAGATCACTTGCCAAATGGTGGTCTCTTAACAGTGTATAATATTGCCACTGAATGTGAACCTCACTTCAGTAAAGGCTGATACGAATCTTTTTAGAAAAAGTATAGCCGGTGAGTCTGCTCATACGTATGCTGGTGTGTGCAGTGGGTTCCCTTCTCTGCCCTCTGCAGGAAGGGTTTGAGATCTCCTTGGCTGATGTTACATTTTCTGATGGAGATGCATTAAAAATTGATTACTCTTTTTTAGCAGGCTCCACTACTTTTCTGCTGGGGCTATTTATGTAGAACTGGATTTAAACATCTATTTACTCATAAATTGTATTGACCTGGTAAAATCCATGCCATTTTCAGTGAAATCTGTTCCATTTGGAAATAAATCGCCTGACTTCAGAAAGCTTTTCTAAAAAAACTTCATCTAAAGCATAACTGGGGTCAAAGCAAGCTAGAAACTGAGATCCAAAGTTTTCTGTGCCTCCTCCTCACCCAAGCTGTCACCAGATACCAAAATCTCCCAGTGTTGTTTTGCCACATTAAATTCCCCCAACCATCAGAAAGTTTTACTTCTCAGCACTTCTAGTTGTGGGTTAATGAAATCCAGTCTTAACAGGCTCATCTGCGTTCCTCCTGCTGCACCATCTTCGAATCCCTCCGAGATCCAGAAATGAGGCACGCAGCTGGCCATCACCTCCAAGGGGCTCAGCCTGCACCTCACTCCCAGGGTGATACTGTGCCTTGATACTGAGTTTCCTACAAAATGTAATTGCTGCTGCCTTCTGTAAGACATGACCAGAGGAAGGAGAGGTGCTGAGGGTAAAATCTCTTCTTTATAAAGTAGCCTGTGAGCTACAGCCTGTGCTCATGTATTGGGGATCAGGAATTCATTTCCACCCTTCTCCTCAGGGAATCTAAACCCAATTCTCCCAAGAGGGTGACTGAGCTAGTGGCCGCTCAGGAGTAGGGACACTCTCCTCCATTGTCTGGAGCTAGGATACAAAAAAAAAAAAAAAAGATTTGGGTCCCACTGGTCTCAGAGAAAGTACTGCAGAAAGGAGCAGGATTCAGTGAAAGGGAGACCTGGGCTCTGGACCCTACCCCACCATTGCTTTGCATTTTCCATTCAACATTCATTCAACAAAATGTACAAGCTTTTGGACTAGGAACAAAGTCCTTTTCCCTCTCTGCGAATGTCATAGCAAGCAGCTTATACCCATATAGATCCTGTGCCCTGTTTGCCTGTTAAGAAGATTGCAGGTGGATCATCCCCCTGGCTGTTTCAGCTTTGGCTGGGTCATTTCCAAGGCAGCTACTAATCCCTGTGCAATTCCCCTCTTCCAGGCCCTTTACTTCAGGATCTGGATCCACTCCAGCAGCCAAGCACTTTTACTGAACTCCAGAAACTGCCATGCCTAATTTTCAGATGCAGAAGGTACTTTCATCCAGCCCTGAGTGTATGCACACAGGAATAAGTGAGCTACTTGATGAACTGATTAAAGATTTATAGTTCTTAGAGCACATAGCTATCTTTTGGGGAAAATCCTGGATCAGAAATCCATCTCTGTCCTCACTAATCCATGTATTATTCTCTCTCATTACTTTGTATTGATTCATTTCCAATTCATGTTGCAGCATTGGGTCACCAGTGTGTGTCTGATATTGCAATGCATTATTTAGCTGTCTCCTGACTCTCTTTGGTATTTGGTGGCATCTGTTAACATGGTTGACTCCTCTCTCTCTATTTATTTAATTTTTTTCTTAATACCAACAACATACTGGTCCATTATCTGGTCATATTCTGACTGAATCCAAAGATAACTCTTTTGTCCCTTCTCTTTTCTTTCCATTTTATGACCTGCAAATTGTTATCAGGAACTGTTTTTGTCTCCTCTGACTTTCCAAGTGATACAGACCCCATTTATGGTGTCATCCCATGGGAATTCATATAGAAAAACAGAGATCTGCCCTCTACTTTCACATACCTCTAGGCTGCCATTCAGCCACTGGAGTGAAGTACCCAGGATATTTAGGGAATTTTACAAGATAATACATACCCAGACTGAATGTCACTTAGACCCAATGTAGTAGGACCAGAATTCTGTCCATTTTCTGTCTTTATCTCTATATTTTTGACTAAACATTTCAAGTCAGGGAGGATTCCCCTTCCTCTAAGGGAAAGAGGCGTAGGACCTGATTTCAAGGTTGGGGTTCCTAGACATAATTTTAATACAAATAGAAATCCTTTTCTCTTCCCAAAGCCCACCACATCCCAGATACTTGTCTCTAGGAATACAGGAAGAAACCAGCAAGTGATTCTTGCTTTCTAGTGATGAGCAAGTCACCGTGGCAAACATCAAGCCCCAGTGCTGTGCTCCTGCTCAGGCTGAGTGCAGACTTGGGGGGTGTTGCTCACACACACACACAGATGCACACGAGGGATGTGTTCTCCAGCTGCCTGATTGCACAGCCCTTGTCTTTTTCAACCGCTGGTCCCTCTGAAGAGAGACTGCTCCATGTCTATCTGGGCATGATCCATTTGCTGCCTCTTGTTGGTTGTGACGGGCTTTTAATATTTTATATTGTCGAAGAACCATGTATCAGCCCCGGTGGTGATGAGACCTTTCTTCAGTGTTCCTAGGCGTGTAAAAGTGGTGTTGCAAGGGATTGCAGAGCAGTTCTGTTTAGTTTCAGATCTACTTGTAACAGCTGGTCTGTATCATCTCCCATGCTCCAAGCAGCACAGCACAGTGACCCCTCTCAGCAGGCTGCTTTCTCGGTCTCAGCTGCATCCCTTCAGGGTGTCTCTCATTCGACTGGCCCTTCCTGAAGCGCATAGCAGGTGCAGAGTAACGGTATCCTTTTGGGCTTTCTCATCATTTTGCTTTGCTGAACTGCCTGAACAACAACAGCAATACCTCTAGCATCACTCTCCATCAATTAGAAAATCATGTGAGCTCCCTAAATTTCAGCTACTCTTCTCACTTCCTCTGGATTCATAATAATAATAAAAGATAGCTGGATTGTGCTGTGTAACTCCTTCCTTGCTTGTCCAGAACGCCCTGTTTCACAGGTTTTGAGGACGTAACAACACCTTAACTCCAGGATGTTGGTAACGCAACTATACCAACAACTGCCCTGTCCCCAGCTGTTGGAGAGACATCACAGCAGGGTTTAGGAGAGGTTTGGCTGCTGGAAATAAGTGTTGCTCAGAAACACCTCTATGGGCTCACTACGACTTATGTGAACAGAGAGGTCTTGCAGATAATCCAAGTATTTTTAGGAGGATTAAAAGCCCTCAAATTTTTTGTTCCTTTTTTATTTTCTACTTTATCAAGCACATGAGCCTCACCTGTATAGTATCCCTAACCAGAATGTAAATGAGGTTCCATTGCCCAGAGTGACAATTTCTGCCACCCCTGTTCAGACTTTGGCTCCCATTCATCTGAGAAGTGCTGCACCCCTGGAGAGCAATGCAGGTGTTGGTGCAGCAGGGCTGACCTCCCAGCAAACGCCATTCTTATCCTGGGTTGTGGGTGGCATCTAGTGTATGCCTGTCCCTGCTGTGGTAAGATGGGCTTTGACTCAGTTTTCCCATGAGAAGAGTGGGATCTTGACTAAACCATCTTCCAGCGATGCAGTCAGTTGTACTTTGGAGATACTGATCGGGGTGTGGGAACTCCACCAGGATTAGTCTGAGACCTCTCAGTCTGAAACCTTGTTTCAGTTCTGGTTTGACAGCATCCCAATCACAGCTGTAGTTTCTTACCGTACCTTTCTCCACCCAGCACCAATATTTCTTCCCTATGAAAACACTCATTTCCAATACTGACTGGCTTTGACATTTTTGACAAAAAAATTTGACCTTTAAAATATCTTATGAACTCTTACTTTTCTAAATGTTTGATTGTTTTGTGCTTCTCTTTTTCAGCTAGTTCAATTTATTAATATGCTTTTAAAAAAAGCCATTGGCACCAGAGTTGAACCAACATCCTGGGTTTGTCTCGCCAGTGGCTGTTGGGAGTAAAATTCATCTTCTTTCTTCTGCTTGCTCCTGTGTGGTTGAGCTGGATATGTCCCCAGTCTTTAATTCAAATACTTCCTGTGATAGAAAATCTATCAGGTGCTAATGGAAGATGTTCTCAAGTTTAATTACTCTCTTTGGTTTGCAAAAAGAAAAAAAAAAATTAGAAAATTACTCCCCATACTTATCTTGGATTGATCCAGTTTCAGCTTCCAGCCGTTGGGTCTTATCCTGCCCCTGTCTGCTAGATTAAAGGGCTCTTTCTTAATAGAAAATCATGTGGATACTTTAGCGACCTCTTAACCTTCTCATTGTGAAATCAAATAAACAGAAGCTCTTTGGTGTCTCACTGCAAGGTAAGCTTTCCTGATGAGGGTCAGAGCAGGCCAGCAGGGTCCAGGTCAGAGATCACAAAAAAAAAAAAATAAATTATATTCTTGGCCCACTTTCTGGAAACCCGAAATAGATGAACTGTGAGAAGGGATTGGGCACTTAAATACATTTCATCTCCTCCCTCTTCATGATTCAGATTAACAGAACTAATGGATAAAATTAATCAGGTGCTGTTTCATCTATCTCATTCATGAAAAAGTAGGTGAACATTAAACTACATTAAATATTACTTTTTTATGAGCAAATTGAGATTCCATACAAATACAATTAATTATGGATTGAGAACAGCCAATTACAGGAATATATGCAAGAATTATTTGAATACGGATGCTGCAAGATTGGAGGAGGGAAGAAGGAAACCTGTCTATGCCCCTAAAAAACTATTTGAACAGCTTAGTGCTGTGTTTCATATTTAAATTAATAAAGGCCTTTATCATTAATGAGATGATAAATGTGATGAAAAACAGGGCTAAGTGATCAAAATAGGAAGCTGCTGAGATATGGGAAGGAAGTGGGTTACTGGGAGCATCGAATAGGGAGGGCGGTGCTGGGACCCACCAGACTGGCAGGCAGACACCCAAAGAGGTGTCTCATAGCCCCTTTCTTGGCCTCTTTGGCTTCCTGACCTTACCTCTTTCTTCCCACTATTCCTGATGTTGCTAACAAGCCCAGATCATGCTGTTGCTCTGTAGGTCTGTAAATGAATATAAATGAAAAGACAATCTCTGCCCAGTGATTTTTCCAACCTGTGTGCATTTGCTTGTTCAAAACAACAGTACTGAGGCTAGGTTAATAAAAAGTTGGTCACAGGAGCAGAGTCTTTTGAATAAAGATAGCATAATTTATCCCTTAAATCATAGGAGATTTTGAAAATTCTTGAATTATGCTAGTAGAGCTGGGTGAATTTCATGGTTTTAGTGACCTCCAAGCAAGGACAAAATATACTGTGTTTTTTTCTAAAGCCACTTTCTGAAAAAATAAGATATAGTTTCTGGACACAGAAGAATGAAGGCACTGCAGTTTCAGAAGCTACGTATGGGACTTATATTTGCAAATTTTTTATTTCTTATAAAACATTGATAGAATCAATTCAGTGTCTCCATTCCCCTCTGGAACTGACCTTCTCCTGGGAATGGGCTGCTGAAGCATCCAATATTTAGATTGCTGCGAAAACTACCTGCAGCAAAAACTGCAGCAAGAAAATGGGAACACGTTATTAGGGTTTTGTCGCAGCATACTTTCATTGCCCTTTCAATTCAGGTTAAGGAACATTAGGCAATGGAAGCCCCTCAGATTTCACTTTGCAATTGCAAAGCTGGCAATTCAGTGCACGTTGCTGGTATAGTGAAGGCAGGTTTGCCTCTGCCTTTATTTCTGTGCAGAAGGGATGAAGTCTTGCCTTTCTGGGCATAAATCACTTTTAGTTATGGGAGGTTAGGAGGAAACCTCCCTGGAATCAGCTTATCCTGTGATTGACTACTGAGGAGGTTTTGCACCTTTCTTTCTTTGAAGTATCTGGCTGTTGTTGCACCCTTGCTTGGCAGTTGTGAGGACAAGAAGGCTGTGTTGGCTCATACAATTCAGAAGAATTAATACAACAGGCACTAATACATTTGAGGAGGAGAGAAAAATCCAGTGAGTGATCAGAGGAGTGTCTTTCTTGTGCCATAAACACTAAACCATAACATCCAGAAATGGGCTGGAGACCATCCTCCTTGGAGGACTTAGTCTTTGTCCTGGATCTCCCAGGGATGGCATGTACCAACCCACAATGGCAATGCCATGCAAGCTGGGTCAGAGGAAAGCTGAGCTGTGTGTTCTGCATACATGCAGGACAGAGGAGAAAATAAGATAATGGTTGTTTTGATTTCAGATATATAGGCACTGTCTCTGTCAGGGAAGAAAAAAAAAATCTGTGAAAGGAATAGCAGTGGTTTTTGGTTTGTACTGTGCAGAATAGGGGATAACACGTGAATGCTAGGAATGATGACAAGGGAGAAAAGGGGGACAGAGCAGCTCCTTGAAAATGTTTGGATATTAGGTGACACTGTTCTGCTACATTTCCAACAGCCATCAATGCAGGTGGACAACACTAGGCAGACACAAACTCTTATTTTGAGCAAGCCTGTTTCTTTAGTCTTCAGGTTTAATTCATGTGGGAACTTGTCAAGAAATTTTCCGATCAACAACCTTACACTTCATCCAATTTCTGATTTAATTTGATTATCCACTTTAATGTGAGCGAAAATTCAGGAACTAGCTCCCTTGCGTTCAGAATAATAACCACCAATATATTTGCTTGGTTTAAATCACTTTAGGTAGTATTGTGAGATAATTCACTCACCAGCTCCAGGGTGTAACTATTTAATTTGTGCAGAGGGTGGCATTTCAGTACCGTGAAAGGTAAAGGAGTCCAAGAAAAATGTGTGATTAACAAGAAGAAAGAGAGGGGCTATCAGTGAGTTATTTTGCTGATATTTCACACTGTGCCACTGATCTGTCTAATGACTTGGGTCAAAACAAAGATTCTGAAAGCAGCACAGAATAACACCAGAGAGATGAGTTTGACATTTTCTGGCAGCAAAGTCTGTATAAGTGCATATGTTCCACCTATTTTTCCACTGCCTTCTACTACTAGAACAGAAGATAAATGCATGCTTGGTCATCCCTCGAAAGAGCGGCATTACATCCACGTTGTAATGACTCAGTTGAGAATGATGGCTTACATGGAAAAAGCAGTAGCATTAATTTTTTTTTTTTTTTTTAGGAGCATTTGAAAGATTTATAACAAACTTGCATCTTAGTTCTAGGGAAATACACAGATTAGTACTAATTAAAGTTAATATTTTAGACTTAAAAAACAAGTCACTTATGGGTTGTAGATATAAAACTCCCTGGTTTTTGCTCCTAAGATTTTGTTTGTTGTTGCTGCAGTCAGCAAATGGAAAGCTCCTGTTTTCTGCGGTGTACCTTGCTGGGAGGAAAACTGTCAACATAAGAAGTGAAGGAGACTGATGGGGGGAAGGCATTATATATTCCTTTTTAATCTTTTTAATATCCATCTCTAGAAGACACAGAGCCTTGTGTGTGATGGAGGTCACACTCCCCAGGTGACGGAGTGCCTCTGCTCAAGGTCACTTACTTATGCCTCTGTTTGTTTGCTGTGGAATCCACCTATCTTCCTGAATAATTCACGAGCATGTTTGGGCTCAGGATCCCTCTTTAATGAGTTCGGGAAGCAGCCAGGGCTCAGTGCTGCAATCAGCTTCACACTGCTGAAGTGCAGAACATGGGGTGCCATATGCCAACGCGGGGCCCAAGCGTGTACCTAAACAATATTGTTTTTACAAAAATTTACACTCAGTAAGAACAGGATAGTGCATAGGCTCCAACAGGAGGCTGCCAGACCCATCCCAGTGGTTTTTTCTTCTTCAAGCCTTCAAGATAATTAAACTTGATAAGAAGTGAGGGACAGAGATTTAGTTTCTGCTGGGAGGGCACTCTGACACTTCTGTTCCTTTTTGACTTGTTTTCCCTGTCTAGGGCTAGATCCTGTCTGTTTTGCAGGTTTAATTTAGTCATAGGTGCTGTATTAAAGTACTGCTCAATGGAAAGTCAGAGTGATCAAACTGGACTGGGAGGAGCCAGTGCAGATTTATATTCTGTCTTTACAGGATTAGGAATATGTCTACTTGCATATCTGCTAAGAGGTTCCCACTGATGATGCTGTTCATAAACACAAGACCAAACCAGTCTTGTGCTTTCTTTTATGCCAGATTTCTGATTGTGTGGCAGAGGGAACTGGGTCTCTCTCAGGCTCCCATGGCAGTATTTGTATGCTACGACTCAAGAACAAGAAATATGAAAAGATCTGTGAATGCACTCACTGTAGTAGCCACCAGCCTTCATCCTCCTCCTGCCAAGCACCTCCTCTCTGGGACAAACCAGCATGGAACGGGATTCAAATGCTTGCTCCAGCTGTGCTAGTATTCCTAAGCTTGCTTACAAGTTTTCAGAGAAAAATCAGCTCTGCCACTATGCTCCACTAATCTGCAATGACTTTGGTGTTGGTTTTTCATTCCATTGGCATACTCATATCTTCTTTTTTGCAACACTAGATATTTTTTTGCTGTCTTCCTTTCTGCATCTGTATGAAGTAGGCAAAGCAATTTTCTGTTTGAATTGCTTCTGGGGAAGGCATATTTAAAGCCATACACAGGTTTGAAAGGCATGTTAAAGACTTAAAGGGTCATCTTAGGGACCCAGCTGTATACCTTTAGTCCTTCAGTACTTAAAAAGGGGCCATAATCTGGATGGATTCTTCTGATGCTTTCAGGAAAGAAAAGAAAAAAAAAAAAAAGCTTAATTTGCAGTGATTTTTTGGTTGGCTGTTATGGAAAGCTTTCTAACTGCAAGTTCATTGGAACAAGCTGAAGGAGGCTTTTGACAGCGAGTTATGCCATCACCTGTCAAATGCTGGTGTATTAGATCCTGCATTAAAAGAAAAAAAGGACTTGATGTCCTCTTGGATTCCCTGTTTCTGACCTGGTCACCCAGATAAGTGTAAGCAAGCTTTGCATTATTGACCTCAGAGAGTTTGTAAAGACTTATGTCTGTTTGGCTCTTCTATGAACCTGAACTGGACTGGTGGTTAGACAGGATTTGTGTCCTCCCTCGTGTAGTGATCCTGTCTTTCAGTAAGATGGTTTTGCTCCACTTGTCAGTAGCATGGGCCAAGGTGGGATTCTCAAACCTGGAATTTTATATGTTTTTGGAATACTTGATCTGGTTGCAAAATGAGCTTGAAAGAGCAAGGTTCATGTCCCACAAAGCTGTATTTTTGGATTATGTTTTTTTGGCTGGTCACTTGAAACATTTGATCTTTTCCATAATGCAAAATAAATACCGGAATGAAAAGCCATACCACATGCTGCTGAAGCGGTCGGAGTGCTCCATCTTGACATTTTCAGAATAGAAGACAGATGTTACCAAGATGTTTATGGGATGGCCTGTGTTTTTCTTTAATGAAAAATCATTAGCCGAGCAAATGTCCACAGAAGGTCTGAACTTTAATGAAATGAGATTTTTCTGATAGAAGATGTTTCACAGAAAATGTTTCACTTAGTGTTGCTTTTTTTAGTAGTTAATTGGCATACCCTTTCTGCACATATGCCTTTAATCCTGCCTGTGTGGTTTGATCAGAGCATCTTCCTCCCAGAAGACACTGCTCTGCATGCAGCTCTGTGAACATCCCTGGGGCTTTTTGCTCTACGGAGATGCTCTGTGAGAGCTGCCCAATCTTTCCCTAATGGTGCAATGGGATTTGTGCTGGCCTGTAAATAAAAGTGAGTTGTGTCTTCAGAGATCAGTTGGCTGTAGCGTCAGTGCTAGTGGAAATCTGTCCCTGAGGACCAGTGCAGGAGGTTTGTGATCATATGCTGGAGCTGGGGTGAACCCCCTGAACTATTTCATAGTGGTTCCTTATGGAAATCTTGTATAATAGCACATGTGGATTCTCTCTGAGACCATGTCTTGTTGCATAGCCTGGGCTTCGAGATGGGCTGGATGGGACATGTTGGGCAACATAGAAGTGCTCTGCACTGTTATAATTCAGAAAAAACGTGGAAAAATGACTAAATTTGTGTGTATGCAAAATCCAGTCAGGCTGGTATCTTTTCTCACTGTGTCTGTGTTGTGCTTGTTCTGTGCTACCTATGACTACAGAATATAGTGGTGATTGTCCATTAATTGCGTCATGATTGATTGAAAATATAACTAAGGTGTAACTGTGTAAGTCTATTTTCACTAAGTTAGGAAGATTATCATTAGCAAATTGATATTCAAGGCAATAGCAGCTCCAGGTACAATCACTGCTTATTCTTCTGAAAGTCCTGGGCAGAAGTATAGTCCTACAGGCCAGTATAGGAGGGCCAGTGCTGGGTCTTAATCTTAGCCCTTCTCTGGTTGGGCAATGAGAAGAACTTGATGGAAAAAAGCCACCTGAATCCTAAGGGGACAGTGTGAAAAAAAGTGATGAGTGGAGGTCCCCAGCAAGCAGGAGGCTGGCAGGGGAAAGTATTGTAGGAAGGTTTGCTCATTGGCGTGCTCATTTTCACTCCATTGGGAAATTATTCAGAAGTGATGGTCTTCACAGTATCACTGAGAGCCCATCGTTTCCCCACAGCTGCTGGAAGAAGGGATAATCCAGCTGCAGGGATTGAAGTCTCTGGGACTCTGCTTGCTTGTGGGCTGCCAGGGCTGAGCTGGCTGGGGTGTGCTGCCTGTCGAGGACAGCTGGGCACCAGCAAAGCCACTGCTGGGCTGGGCAGGCACGGTCCAAAATCTGCATGCACACAGCTGCCGGAGCTCGCTTTGAATTTGATGCAAGCATCAGAGTCTGCCTTCATTCTGCCCATGTTTTAGGAAAATTGCAATGCAGAGATTCCTATGTTTAAAAAGCAGTGAGCTCGCTATCTTTGCATAAGATGGTTTCCTTTGAAAGTGAGATCTATGTATGGACAAACTGAAAATTCTGGCTTGATACACAACTTGCAGACCCAGATTTCTGAGGCTGAAGGAGATCTACATTTTAGTTTTTCTGCTGCAGGTGGCACTACTGTTCCTCTTCTTTTAACCGTCCCAAATCTGAAGTGATGAGTTATTTGCTATGGTCCAAAGGGCAGCAGAAAAGCCTGACCAAATTTAACTAAACCAGAAGGGCACAAAAAGGATTTTGAACAAAATGTGAGTGACTTACTTGCCCTGCCCATCCCTTCTCAATTACTGAGAGCAAATAACTTACATGTAATAGCTATGGGGGGAGAAGCATGAAGAAGAGGCAGAAAAGTGTTTTTGGCAAAAACAGTGAGCTTCAGAAGGAAAAAGCAGATGAATTCCACAGTGTTTGTACAAACACGGTGTATGTTCAGCTGGCTTGGGACTTCACAACTGGCCTTGCAGCTGACACTGAGCAGCAGCAGTCTGTCACTCAGGGCCCCGTGCTTGGGACTCTTTCAGATTTAATGTTCATCCTTTGCACCCTGGCTTGGAGGAGCATCTTGCCACAGTGCTGCTCTCCCAGACAGAATACATGCCAGCGGGTTTGTCCTAACTTCCCTAAGGACATAATGAGAATTAGCCCTCTCAGCACCATGACAGTGCTTCCTCTCCTCCAACCTGATGTTCTGGGGGTACAACACAGAAGATCCACAGGACCCATCACATGGGTGATGTCTATAGGATGGTCAAGGTCAGATTTCCATGGCAGAATATGGGCAGCCAGTTTTCTTCTGTTTCTTAAAATCTGGATAAAGTTTTGTTTTCCCTTGTGAACTGTGTTGGGGTAGGGGAAGGGAGGAAACAAGTAGTAATTAGTGGAACAAATGCAATTATAAGGTAGTGTTCAGGTAGGAGGATGGAGTTGGTGGGACCCCTTCCCACAATCCCAAATAAGTCAGCAAGGGAAAGCAGTGCTTGGACCGGTTCCACCTGTCCAAAATTGACGGTTAAATCATGGCAGGTTCAAACAACAACAACAAAACTTGAAAACATAAATGTAAGGGCAGAAGAAGCTAAGTTATTTAGGGGTTTTATCCAAGGAAGGTGAAGAGGTGACCCAGTCACAGCTGTTAAATAACAACAGCAGGCAGAATAGTTTTTTAACCAAAGGGAAAGAGTATAAGTAAATTTCAAAGACTATACATAGAAGTTACATAAATCCAAATGGAAAACAAGTAATGTGAAATGCCATTCAGTGACTACCCTGGGCAGGCAACAGGGTACAAGTGAGATATATTTCTTGCTTATGTGCACCACCGTGTGCACCACCATGTGCAGTAATCTAAAAAGCCCATTAAAATCTTCCTGCAGTTTAGCTTGATTCCATGCAGTACAGGAAGAGTAAACAGAGAGGAAAAGTATATGGATTGAGTTGATGGAAATTTACTTTCGAATGATTGAAACTGAGGTGACATAAAGCAGATGGAATTTTTTCTCACCACTGCTAGCTTAAGGAAATGAAATCTTTCATGATGATCCAATTTTTTTATTAATTTTCATATAAAGAACACAAAATATTGTGGCTGTGAAAGAGCTGAATATGAAGCAGAAATAAAATATGTACATAAAACAGGATAACTGACAGCTTTAATACATTTTCAATTTATATGTGAATATAGACACAATTCCCCCTGCATAAACCAAACACCTAGCCACAGGGTATAACATGGGAAGCATAAAATCAAGGGAAGGTGCAGCACTTGAGCTAGAGAAAGAGTAGTAGAGTGGTGGCAAAGGGCAGGTACTGCCTGTTGGCTTGATGAGATAAGCACCTCCCTCCTTCCATGCCCATCTCTGTTGCAGGCATCAGACTTGCTCAGGACCTGGCAGGTACAAATCTTTGGTCTTTTTGTGCCGTGTCTAACACTTCCTTCATCATCAACTCAGATGTTCCAGTAGAATCAGAGAAATCATCAGGGTTAAGGAGTTGATTGTAATGGCCAGATGTGACAGAAGGCAATTTGAAGGCAAAGCTGGTGCGACCAGACTGTAGCTGTTTCCTAACAGCTCCCAGATGACCTGTGGAGGCTACATCAAGATTGTTCGAAATTGCACCAGGTTCAAGTCAGGTCCTCTGTGACTTCAGGCACACGGGTGCCATAAAACCACCCTTACCACCCTGTGATGCCTCCATGTCACCCAAAATGTTTGACTTCCTTAAAAATAAAGTTAAAAAAAGGAATGAAAGGAAAGGAGAAAAAAAAAAAAAAAAAGAACAGAGACACAAACACAGACAAGCAGAATAAGAGAGGCAAGAGATTAAAATTTTCTGCACCCACAGCCGTAACCTATCTGACTCTCAAGATGCCCAGCTGTACCCAATGTTGCCTTTTAATTATTGGCATAATCAGGTCATGTGTCTAATTGGCACCCTGGTGTGGGAGCTCACCCTCACACTGGGTCTCTCCTCTGCCAAGGTGCTTTGGAATTTGTTTAGTTGCACAACTAAGTGAAACCTCATTAGGAATAAGACCAGCTCTCCATAAAGGATAAGTTCTGATGAGTGGGTCTTTTCTCTTCTGCTTGAACTACTGTAAGGGCTTCTCATATTAATTTAATATAAGCAGCAACAAAAGCCTCTCAGACAGCTCTGCACTCTCCTTCCCCAAATAGCTGTTTATAAGGATTCCACTGTCCTACCCTATGTTTCTCAGCACAAAGTTTGCAAATATTTAGCAGATGCCACCAGGGCCTGATGCAGCTGTTCTTCACTCCTCCAGGATGACCATCCTTACGTAGCAGAGTTGTTGTGTCACAGGGACCCACACGCTGTGCTCAGGCTGATCCCTCGCTAGAGTGGTTCGGTGGCTGCAACATACTGGGAGAATAAGGTTGTGCTATGTCTGAACAAAAATATCCCCAAGGAAAATGGACTAGGGTTTTCCCATGGCTTTTGAGGAAGGTCCCAATCTAGATCTTCTCTCTAAAGCCTCCCATGGGTTTCCAGCAATCTAGATATTTTCTAGGAATTTTTCACAGCTTTCCAGGAATCCCTCCATCCAAAACCTTTCTAAGAAATCCCCATGGCTTTCTACAAATATAACTGTTTCTTTCCAGATGTCCTTCCGTTAGGTTTGGGACCATTTCCCTGATTTACCAGGAATTTAAATAAATCCTCAATTTAGAGTCCTCCTAGGAATTCACCTAGTGCTTTCCAGCATTTCCTCAGGCTAGAATCTGTCTAGAGAGTTTTGTGGTTCTTCCTAGGCAATTTCCTTCTACTTTTAATTAGTTTTTCTAGCTGCTTTTCAGGTTTTGGGTTTTTATGTTGGGTTTTTTGGGGTTTTTTTTGGTGAGTTTGTAGGCAATTTTCTCACAGCCTTTCAACATGTACTTTCTAGGAAAATTTCCATGGCTTTTTGTGACTTGTCCCCATGCTTGCTAGGAATTCTCTGGCTCTTTTCTAGTAATTTTCCTGTTGCTTTTTAAAAATTTTTTGTACTGCTTTCTAGGAATTCAATTGGTGCTTTTCAAATTGGTTGTTTTCCAGAAACTTAAATTAACCAATTAATTTAATTAAAAATTAATCTGTTGTTTTCTAGAAATGTTACTGGTGTTTTTTGAAATTTCCTCACCACTTTCTAAGAATTTACGTGGTGCTTTCCAGGCATTTACCAGTAGATTTCTAGGAATTCACACCAAACCCTCTAAGAATTTCTCCTCTGCTTTCTAGGAATTTTCTGCTGTGTTGAAGGACTTTGCCCATTGCTCCCCAGAAATTTGGGTGGTGCTTTGGGGGAATTGCCCTGTGCTAACTAGGGTTTCTTCCACTCCTTCCTAGTCATTTTCCTACTAATTTCAAGGATTTCCTCCACTGCTTCCTAGATATTTTCCCACTACTTTCTAGAAATTTGCTCTGCTGCCTCAATTCATTTTTGAGGTGAAAGCTCTGTAAGCCACTTTCTGCTCTGCTAGCATGTCCTTGCTGTGCTAATGATGTCCAGATTAACAGCATGTACCATCTGTGACCAGGTAAAACAGACCAATGAGACAGGGCAATGGCATGGAGAGAAAAACGTGGCAACTCTTACACCTTCACCCATGGTTATAACTTGATTCTGTTACTGTGATTTCTGCCTGTATTATGTCAAAGATTATATTTGACAAGAAACTTCTATATTTTTAAAAGTTGATTTTTTTTCCAGTAGAGTAACACTTAAAGGAGTTTTTCAATTAGAATTGCTAATGTTTAAGTGTGGTAACAGCTAAGCACGATGCAGCCTTTCTGTTTGGCACAGCACTGATGAATTGTTAGGGAAAGGAACTGATTCACTTTACTAAATTAGAACTGATGCCACAGGCACTATGAATGTTAACATCCATGTAATTATGCAAAATATTTGTACTTTTATCTACATTAAGTACGGTACAAGTGTACAAGGCACAGAGGCTGTCAGAAAAACACCCACAACTTACCCAAAAGAAAAGTTTCTTATCTCCTTGTTTCCCAGGAAAGAAAAAAAGAAGAAAAAAAAAAAAAAGGTGTAGTGACAGGTTCCATACTCTGAAAGAGCAAATCTGCTTTCCATCAGTATCATTAGGCATAAAATAAAGCAGAATTCAGGATGTGGGCTCTTCTGCTTTTTAATAGGAAGAGTTGGCCTGCTGTGCTCGGAGCATGTTCCTTTGGCTGCAGTGTGAACTGTACAACCCAGGGAAAACAGGAACTCACTGTTTCTCCCTGTGAAATAAAATGTTAAGGTAACCACAAAGCCCGCACAAGGAAATGGAAAAATAAGATAAATGATATAAGGAGAAGTCAGGCACAGCTAACCTTCCCTTTCTTCACACCTCTTGCTAAAGTAAATTTTTTTTTTTTTTTTTTTCCCTAGCAATTTCCAGGTAGTTATCACCCTTTCCTGCAGTACCAGAAGACACCTCACCTGTCTGAGGTTGCTCTCAAGATCTCAGAGTAAGATAAGTCACATATAGCATTACAGTGACCATTGATTAACCTTTTCTGTTTGCCAGCTTGAATTTATTGTCTTGGTGGTAGAACCCAATATAGGATGAGGCAAGTAACAGTCTGAGGAGAGACACCAGCATGTTTCACCCTGACAGACCTCTCAGGTTGAGCTAATTGACAGGATAAGCATGTTCAGCAGTGATAGTGTACCTGTTCCACTTGTATTCACACACCTGTGGTGATGACACTGAAATCTTTGCAGGTCTGTAATGCCATTGGATTCACACTTCTCCCTATTTGGGGAAAAAGTTAAACCTTAATAGTTTAAACACTAAATCATCCCACGTGTTCAGAGCTGCCAAAGGAATTGTAGAAATAACCCAAAATATATGATTTCACTTTCAGCTGTTTAAAGTTTTAATCTGAATTTAATTACATTTGGGGAGTGGAGGAGGTGGTAGGAGTGTTACTACAGAACACTAAAGCTGCAGCGCTTGCCAATATGAAGGTGACTTCTCAAAGGAGAAACTTTCTTAAGAAGGGTTTCAAGGTCAGTCACACTTATTTTTAACCAAAAAGAAGGCTGTTGAAAAACATTCTGATCAGCAAAACCCTTGATCCTTCACTTTGTTTTCACAGATTCTTTTTAGAAGACATTGTCACTTTTTCCTGCTCATTATTTATCTAAGAAGCTTCATGCCTATGCTCGGAGAGGTATTTGACCTTTGTATGTTAAAAGGTGTTCAGGTAGCAACTCCTGTAATAGAACAAGCACCTTCCTTCAGTAAGCTGAACCTTGGCTGACGTCTGTATAAAACAATCACAGTCCGGGCACCAAAACCCCACAGTCCTGGGAGAGATGCTATTTGTTCATCAGGCTTCAGAAATAAATGACTTTTCATCAATATTAACATGGTTCTGGAAGTCAATACCCAATATCTCTGATTATGCTCCAGGAGGTGTTTTGACACAGCAGTATATAGAGATTAAATTCCTCCATGGGGTGAGTGGTATAAAAACCTTGGCATTTTATTCACCTTCCTACTTTTCTGACAGCCATTGGAGAGTGGTGTTATTGAATGAAAATGTTTCAGTTAACCTCAGATATCTCGAGAGCTTTGTATGCTGCGAGGTTCTGGGCTGGATCTCACTGTAGAAAGGGGGTTGCTATTTCCTTTAACACATAATGAGTTTTAATTACTAGTACTGTTATCATCAGCAACGTATCAACACCGTGTTGCACTGGTCAGGCCAGGTTCTGACATACCAGGAGAGAGTTAAGGTGAAGGGACATCTGCTGCTACCTGTGACAGAATCAGGATTTAGTCCTTACATGTCTGAGTTGTTTTTTTTAGTAAAAGAGAAAGAAAAAATTGGTGATTCTGAAGTGCCAGTTTGTGTAAGCCAGTAAAGCTGTATTCCGGCACATCTCCTAATCTATCTCATTCACAAAATCATCAGCTAA
This sequence comes from Athene noctua, assembly GCF_965140245.1. Taxonomy (NCBI): domain Eukaryota; kingdom Metazoa; phylum Chordata; class Aves; order Strigiformes; family Strigidae; genus Athene; species Athene noctua. Next base: position 15,906,395 of record NC_134048.1, read on the forward strand.
TCCTTTCTACTGGTTGTGATGATCTACAAAGCTCCAAAGCGATTTCTTTTTTAGATGGTACCTTAAACAGAATTGGTTCTGCTGTAGCTACTTTACTGCTCAGCAGAAGCAGTCATGTTTAAGTGAGAAACTGCAATAAGTGGGATATAACTGTAACAGCCATGGAACATCACGGGGGTTTGCTGTCTCCCCTCATGACTGATGGTCTCTGATCAGGCGTTCCCATGGCCATGGTTGCAATTAAGGTGTGAGGCTTTGCAGGCATAGCTTATGCTGTTAGCAGAGTTAACTCTTCTTAACCTAAGATCCTCTTTGTCATCTTATGTGTTACATGAGGGTTTATGACATGGGACTACTGACAGGTGCTGCCCCAAAAGAGGGCACTGGGAGCCTGGATGTGGGATGGTCAGAGATGGATTGCAAAATAGCTCTGTCACAGCAGGATGCATGATTGTCCTCTTCCCTGATACTGTCCAGGCAACTCAGTGATCAGGCTGAGTCCTACCTCCTATGCATAAACAGATTTTATTTGTTGTTCTGCTGAGAGTCTGACTGGAAAACTGTGCAAGTGATTTCTCATAGATGGATCTCAGCTCTAGAAGTACATTACCGATGTGTGCTTGTATGTGTGCACGTACATGTACAAAGTGCTGGTTTGTCGTGGCAAGGCATTTAGACCTGCAGAGAGAAGAAAAAGATTTTTCTTAAAAAAAACCCAAACAAACAAAACCCCAACACACCCTGTGTGGTTTAACCCTGGCTGGCACCCAAGCCCCACATAGCTGCTCACTCCCCCTTGGTGGAATGGCAGAGAGAATCAGAAGGGTGGAAGTGAGAAAACTCATAGGCTGAGATAAAGACAGTTTAACAAGTAGAGCAAAAGCTGTGCATGCAAACAAAGCAAAACAAGGAATTCATTCACCTCTTCCCATGGGCAGGCAGGTGCTCAGCCATCCCCAGGACAGCAGGGCTCCATCACATATAACGGTGACTTGGGAAGACAAACACCATCACCTTGACTGTCCCTCCTTTTCATCTTCTTCCCCCAGCTTTATATGCTGAGCACAACGTCATATGGTCTGGGATGTCTCTTTGGTCAGTTGGGGTCAGCCATCCTGGCTGTGTCCCCTCCCAACTCCCTGTGCACCCCCAGCCCCCTCACTGGTGGAACAGGGTGAGAGGCAGAAAAGTCCTTGACTCTGTGTAAGCACTGCTCAGCGATAATTAAAACATCCCTCTATTATCAACACTGTTTCCAGTACAAATCCAAAACAGAGACTCATACCAGCTACTATGAAGAAAATTAACTCTAGCCCAGCCAAAACCAGCACACCGCAGAGGGAGTGTTCATTTTTTGAGAAGAGATAATTCCACCATAGGACTCCATCAAAAATGAACTGATGCCTGCTGGAGAAGCTTATGGAAACTCATTTAGCAAGCAAAAGGGCACTGCTCCCAGGTCTAACAAGTGCAGCACACTTTCCCACCACTGGGTCCTGTGAAACATCCTAAGATCAATGAAAAGGTGAGAAATACTGGATGCCCTACAGGAATAATGTGTCTCACCTTAGCAATGTCCAGGCAAGGTGTTCCTCTGGACTGAACTGGGGTTGAAGTCGATGGTTTAAGGAGCTCTGCTGTATCAAGTTCCTTCAAGTGATTTACCAATTTCATTTTTATTTTTTGTATAGCTGAGATTGGTAAGTGGTGGTGATCACTTGACACAGAGCTTTAGCACCTTTAAGTCTTGTCTTCACAGTCAGGTTATTTTAAGATGCCTCAAATTACACTTCCCAGATCAGATCGACTCCTCACTTGGAGCATTTGGGTGCTGTCTGAGCAAGGGGAAGGCAGCAGTGTGTGTCCACCAGCAGATGGGACGTAAGTCAAGGAGAAAGTCTGGCTGCAGCTGAGTGAGGCATTGCTCTTTAGTCCTGTTACCTCCTTATTGTTTCATTTTTTCAAAAGCAAGAGCTGAAATGGAATGTATTGGTTTCTAGCTGCTACTTTCAAGTTTGACAAATAACTGCAACTGCTGGTGGGATAGGAGGGTCCACAGTGAAAAGCCTGAAGTGCTGATTATCCCACCCTTAAGCAAGATATATGATTTTTAAGCTAAAAGGTCAATACACCAAGATTTAGCTTGGGAACCGTCTCCAAAGTTGTTTATAATTCTTTTGTACGCTACAACTGAATGAAGTATTTTGTCAGTCATGAAATCTATTCTAAATCCCAGAGAACTGCTGAGAAAGAAGCAGTTTGTACATGATCACGAAACAGCAGTTTCTTCAGACTTGGTGTATATTTACAGCTCTCCTTCTCAGGAGTTTTCTTATTTCAGTTAGGAGTCAGGATGCATAACAAAAATGCTTTCTCTGTCTCCTACATAGATTTGGGTCAGCACAGGAGAAGCAAGAAATTCAGCTGAGCAGTGGCTAATGTACATAGGAGGTATTTGATTTGTACTGACCATCATAAATATCTTGTGCTCCGATATGTGATTCAGATGGGAGATGGCCAAACTTCTGTGTCAACATCGCAGTGGTAACAATAAAGAAGAAAGAAGGAGAGCCTACCACAGAGAACAAGCTCTGGAAACAATCCTTCACAGTGTGACTTTCTGCGCTGTGAGACAAAGAGGGAGCAACTAATTGGAGCATTATTTTCTTAGCAGAAGCTTGCATTTTGCTCTCTGTTACATGTCAGCAGCTACACTAAAGTAATTGGAATAACACCTCCAGCAGAAGAAGTTCAGATACCATAGTGATGAGTGCTAATAGAGAGACTGGTTAGATAAAGCAGGATGCATAGATGACAGATCAGTTCAGTTAAATGTGTTTTACAAGTCAGAAAGCTTTTCACCCGTGGCTTTCTTTTGAATCAAATGCTAAAACAGGTAGCTTTAGAAGTCTTCTTCCTAGAGGTGTTCATTTATGGGAATTTTACGTTTGCTGTACTGATGTTTCAAAGATCCAAATTCTGTTTTCTTTGAAGTCAACAGAAATTTTTCAGTTATACATTGTGATCCTGATTATGAAATCTTATTTATTACTGCAAATTTAGACAATATAAACTTCTACCACATCCGCTATATGATTAGAAAGAATTTTTGATGTGATACTTTTAAAGATGTGCAGATCATGAGTTTTCAGAGGAGGCTAATGACACCTAGATGCTAGTTCTGAAACCTGGATAGAAAATCTGTAGGTAAACCTAAGCAGCATGTCTATAAATGTTTCATTGCTATGAATATTTGCTGAAGATATGTTCCACAGGCACTAACTACAGAGGACAGAATTTGATTTTTAAAATTCCTTTTTATATTTTACCCAGCTAACACTCAAATAAGCTTAACAAAACTGTTCTTGACTATGATTTTTCTTTTCTTTCCTTTTTATCAAAACATCTGGAACAAGCATTTAGGGATTTTAAATGATTAAACTTGTGATAATTCTATGACAGGCCAAAGTTGATATGAACTTTATTCTCTGAACTACATCTCAGGTAAATTACTGTGTCTGGGAGGGAACTGGGCTGGTATGCCCAGAGAATAAATCAGACTGGGTTATATGCAGTAAAGTACACTTTACCAAAATCTAGATTATCCACTTGGAGCGGGACTCAGAGAGTATTCCCAAACAGTCTGTGGGAATCTCTCTAGGCAGTTTAAAGGGAGTTACACCTCAGACTTTAAGATTTCTTCACTGGTGTCCTCTGAAAAAAGGTAGCTCAGCCATCTAGGCCAACAGCTTCTCCACCTCCTCCCTTCCTTCCTGTCTCTCAGAACCTGTATCTTCCATCTAGTATATACTCAGCAAGATGTACACCGGCTGAAAAAGTTTTGCACCTTTCACTAACAGGGTTCTTTATAGAGTAGAGCCTACAAAACTGATGCTTGTGAGAGCATTTACTTACAATTGCTTGTAAGTGCTAACTGAGCTGTTCAGCCCTTAAAATACCACTTGCACTGAAATACAAGTGTGTTGAGTTGTGATGGTCTTCAACAACTTTTGTTTAGGAAGCTCCAAAGGAAATAATGAAATGCTTTGGTTTCATATAGCTGAATGGAATATCAAAGCTTCATTCAGTGTAGAAGTACTGATGTTTATCCAGAAAATGAAAGTGTTGACCTATACATAAAAGCAACAAGCATGAATTTTTAGAAATCAAAGTTCAGCTTTATAAGAGGAATTATTCTTTTCTTTTTAGCAGCGTGGAAGTTAAAGTCACTGCTAGATGGGTTGTAGCTAGCAACGAAAATTATATGGTCTGACAGCATCCCTGCTTAAAGTAGAAGGTCAACTTCCATGGTATCAGAAATCATTCCTTTTATAATTGTGCTGGATAAATATAGGTTTCTTTTATAAGTTTCAGCCAGACCCCAACATAAAAGCCTGTATATCAGACACAGTGGGAAGCAGATTGTCTTTCCATAGGTGTCTCAAAGCTCATTCAGTGCAAGATTTCAGCAAAAGATAACTACTGTGGGTATCTTCTAGTGATGACACATGGGCTGTGTTTCATTTCTTCACTTCTTCAACTTCTGTTTTTCCCAGATTTTTCTCTAAGCCTTTTAGGCAAACAACTTCTGCATGACATAATGCTCAGGTATGTTTCAAATAGAAGGGTTCTGTGTTAACCCTGCAAGAGGGCTTTAAGTCTGCATTTCTCCTAATATGATAACTACTGGAGCAGAACTAGGAAAGGGTTCTGTATTCAGGTTATCTGAAGCTTCTTTGTGCTAATTATTTCACTATGCGTTAGAGAAGAATCTCCCAAGAAAAGTACTAATCCCAGAGTAGAGCTGCAGGAATACTAAATGGCTTATATGGAATTGTTCTAAGCACAAGGTTTCCTGGACCCTAGCCTCATGCATTAGTCAAAGTCAACCTTCTTCAAATAGTTTGCTTTGTCTAATTTTATCATAAGCCTGAAAATTCACAAATTTGGCCCAGTTTGCACTTTGCAGCTAGAAGCCAGAAGTAATAGCACTTGCTGAATATTAATGTTTCCCCCTACAAGGAAGCTCCTCCAAGTCTGTGCCAGCTAGTGGCTACTCTCACAGACAGAGTGTGAGGTGTTGGCATAGACAAGATATTTCAGGGCCCTGAATGGAGCTCAGTTCTTTTGTCCTATCTAACTATATGTCAAATGTTAATTCTGCCTGGGAGCTAACTCAGATCTCTCTAAAGTCTTGGGTTAGACCTAGGTGAACTCACTCAGATGAGCCTTGAGGTTAGTATCTGTACAACCAGACGTTATCTCTCTGTGCTGCTCTTCACATTGGTTTCATGTCCAGCCAGGGGGTGGAAGAATGCTGTTTCCACATTAAATTCAAGTTACTTGCTTGCCTTTAACATTTTGGAAAGCAATTTTTTGCATCTCAGACATGTCTGACCTGATGTCTGCAGAATCTACTGCAAGGAATGTCAAATCAACATTTCCAAACTTCTGCAGTTACAGGGAAATAATCAGAGGAAGGCATCTGTCAGTCTTTTGCCCGTTGAACATCTGGGAAATACAAAGTGGTCCCAGAAAAGTTGGTGCACTGATGCATTTTAACAGCTATTTGCTAAGCAAACATTAGTAATTAACAGAGAACTTGAGAACATTGCCTATCAGGTTTTCCATGTGCCTGGCATCTCATTACCTAGTGTACGAGTCACAACTGTGTTTACCTCAGCATCGGGCTGTGAGAAGCACTTTAGGAGGTGCACTGGGGAGAAACCAGAGGTAGTACAGTAACATTTGAAAAAGAAAGGCAGAAAAAAGCAGTCTTGGATGGAGTATCTTCTGCACCCATGATTTTGGACTCATACCCCCAGAATATCTTTCTTCTGGGGCAAGTACCAAGTTAGAGACAGGAACTAAACTCAAATGTGTTCAATGCCCCCAAAGGCCGTATTGAAAATAGCTGTTTTTTCCTACTACTGTTCAGCTGTGCTGTTATTTGCCTTCCTTTAGAATGAGCCAAGTCTGAATGCTGGAGGCCTCCAGCTCTCCTGTTTCTTGAGAAGTCGTTGTTATTTCTGTGATAGTACTGTTGTTGATGGCTCCTTACTTCTTCACTTCTCCTCAACACATGGGCACAGAGAATGCTCTGTCTGAACAGAAAGGGAAGAGGAATGAGAGACAGAGATGGAGGCCCTTTGGGTTTGATGTTGCTCCATTTGGAGTTGAAGTCCTATATGTGTTTTGTCTGCTGTATTTAACTTTTGACACTCAGTATTAATAAGGAAGGGAAGGAACTGTCTTTCCAGGGAGCCATTCCACACAATTTATCTTTCTGTGAATGAAAGAAGACGGACTAGCCAGACAAAATACCAGTTCTCATTACAGCGGTGGTATTTGCTTGTCTTCTAACCCTCTTGTCTCATTTTGAAACTGTCTTCACATCTGCCATGTGGCAGCAGATGTCCAGGGCATAGAAACTTGGCTTCAGTCATCAATAATTAATAGTAGTCAGAGCATTTCTTCCAAAGACTCAAAACTTGTTTATCTACAAAGATGAAGACCTGGAGGACTAGACGTCCCAGCACTGCCTGTGGCTTTTCCTCTGATAAGATTCAGCCATCTACGCGGGGTTTACTAAACACGTTATTTAGGCCAATGACTAGCACAAGGTGAGAGATAAGTTGTGTGAGAATTGAGTGTCTTGGCAGCAGAGTTTTGCTCTAGCCAGAGTCACATCCTGGGATTTGAATGAGGACTGGGGTTCTTTGCAGGAGTAGGAACTATTTCTGGTCCCCAGGAGTCTCGTTCCACCCTTGACTTCCCACCCTCTGCAGAACTGACTACGGAAGGGGCTGCCAAGCCGTCAGTTTAGGCTGCATGTGGTTGGTCTAAATGGAATATTTGTATAAGGTATGTTTCAGTCTGCTTTAGCCTCTCTCTTTGTACCTAATCAGCCCTCTTATCCTGAGTGAAATCATTGCGGAGAGGTGTCAGGATGTCGGAGACTTTCTGTGCCAGCTCCCCCACCCAGCCGAGCCAGAATGAGCTTCCCCTCGCAGGCAGACTGGGACATAATCCATCGCATTTTCCACAATGACTGTAATCCTAGCACTGTTTATTCAAGCATGGCCATGCTACAATTAGAGCCAAGGGCTTTAAACATCCAAATGATGCCATTGGCAGAGCGTGTGCTCCAACGAGCAAACTGCCAGCACTTTCTCTATGATTTGTGCAGCCTTTGCCCAATCAATAACTGAAGTGCCTTAGTGTGGTCTTGAACCTAAGTGGAAGAAAGGGCTGTTCCAGTCTCACGTTTGACTTTCATATGCTCCTCCACTCCTTCAGCACACCTTGTCTCTGGGCTTTTAAATAACTGACATGGCTGAACAGATCTTTTTTTTTTTTTTTTTTTTTTCTGAAGCTTTTAAACTCTCACTCCAGGTAGAACAATCTCCTCTCTGAGTGCTGGGTGAAGTCCTGAACACCAGCTTCAGAGCCAGAAGAGAAAAAGCTTTAATTCCTCTGGGAATCCCTCTCTGTGCAGCATGTAAAAAAAAAAATCCCCCTCCAAATCTGTCTCCTGCTGATGAACAGACAACCCATTCTGCTCAGGCTGGCACGGCTGTGTCCACCCCCGAGAGGGAGCTACTTTGCAGCCTGCCAGTGGCTGCTTCAGAAGCATATGCCTCTCTTTAGGTACGTGAAAGTTCCCACTGAAATCAGACCTAGCCTTGGCACGTCTGGATCAGGACATACCATTTAATCACTAATTCTTTCAGCTGTCTTTTTGCTTGAACCTTCCTATTTGATGGGATTTTTGCTAAGATCTACAGCTTCCTAAAAGGCTTAAACTGAAACAATATTCCCTGGAAAATGCAAGTTAAAGCTAGTTGTTAGCAGTCTGATGCAGACAGGCCTTTTTCTTGCCCCAATAAGCTTCTAATGCCTGTTGATCTGTTACATTAAAGACTCGTAGTTCTGCACTCTGGCTCCGAGTTCTTGTGACTCTCAAGGCGGAGCAGTGCAGGGCAGGGACATCAGCACAGCGCACTCTCTGCAGCTCCAGCCCAGAGGCCCTGAGAGCGGGTGCTGCTGCCTGGCGCAAGGATGCTGGGGGATGAATCGTGCCTGACATCATAGCCTGGTTTGTGTCGAGCAAGAATTTTATCTGCTGCTGTTCTGGTGGGGGACGACTGACTTTCTTGTGTTGTGTTTCTGGGTTTCTGTGTGTTTAGTGTAAGCAAGGGACTCTGAAATCCGTGTTTAACTTCATCCAAGGGTTGTTTTTTTTTTTTTTTGTGCAGTGAAAATTGTCAGCTTTTAAATCTTTTCTGCTGCAAGCAAGCTAGCCCAGGAGACTCCACCTGGCTTCTGGGATTGAGGGAAGCCAGAGCAATTGCCACTAGAGCAATGCACCATGTTTAATTTCTCATGGATGTGACAAATTCCAAGAGCGAGAAATCTTGAGGGGCGTAGAAAAATCCAAAGTGAGAAATCACCGCCTAATCGATTTTGCAGTTCAGCAAGGATCATTTAGAATTGGCCATTTATCCAACTGCAACCAAGTGAGTATTTTACAAGACCATTACATATGACTTAATCTCAGCATAGAGCAAACCCAAATGAGCTACGACAGTTCCAGTGTTGCTCCATTGTGATACTCTCTGGAGAGTGTATTCTTTTCTAGATTTGACCAAAGAGCAATTGCTTCTAGATTTGTGAGAGTGTTTCTGGGTTTGCTGCCTAGGTATTGTCATTATGGCTTTTAACCATTTGGTTCAGGTGCAGTTGCCCACATACCTTGGGCTTCTGCACATCACCACGTGGCTGTCTGGTGGTTGGCTGATGGGTGTTTGGGTGATGTTGACTCAGTGACTGGTGATTCTCCATTTCTTTGGGATGGTAGGAGGTGAATTTAACATTTCTGTATTCTCTTTAGGCCCTCCTAAGGCAAGAGTCAGGCATGTGTGATGGAGTGTGTTCTTTCAACTCTGTCAACAGTAATCCCCAAGTCCTAACTGGAGACTTTCATAAACTGAGTAACTGAGGTCAGGTCAGATGCAGTTGTTTGCTGAGTCCATGTAACTTTACAACTGCATGGCAGTGACTTCGGGTGTACGTGACACCAAAGCCATTACAACACTATATCATCTTCGCCTCTGATGGAGGAATGTGGTTTCAAGCATGCTACATTTATTCCTCTTGCATCCAGATTTCTGTTGCAGCCCAAACTGCTATAATATGTGCATTAGACCTTACAGTCTACTCACATGATGGGCCAGTTTGGGCAATGTCCTCCTCACCTAATTATTTTTTATTTGGTGAGATGAAAACATAAAAGAACAGGTCCTACTTTAATCTGCAGTTAGAGGTCACTTTATATAAGCCATGCAATGTTAATGGAATTTAGCAGCTTATAAATGATTTTTAATTGCAACTAATTCATGGTAATTTATCGAATGAATTGTTTACCCTGACATCTCCATTCCTGCACCTTTTAAGCCTTATCTGAAAGTCTTCCTTGCAGTTCTCATGCAAATCAGGGATTAAAATATTCTTCTGACGGAACTAGCCCTCAGATTATTATTATAGATTTTTTTTTTTTTCACCTTCCTGTTTTGTTCCTGTTGGCTGTTTTGTGTTTCTCAGGAAGGGATAGCCCACATCAACTCTCCTGAGCCAAATCAGCCTACAGTTTAGATGAATCTAGATCCAAACTGTCTTTCACATCATGCCAAACTTTGGCCCTTTCATTTTAAGCTGTCTGTTCTATCTCTTAAAAATGGGAATGACAATCTATATGTAGACAGAGCACCTACTGATTTCTGTGGGAAGTGCTTGAAGTTGCTCTAGGTTTTCAGAGATTTCAATATTTCTGCTGTCATTTCTACTGTCTCCCATCATCTTAAAGAAAGAAGATGTATGGCAGTGGCTACATCTTAAAATGGCAGTAGGGGTAGGGTTAGGGTGTCTTGTCTCTACTGCGCTCCCTAGCAGTGGTCATCCACAGAGATCAAAAATCAAATCAGAAAGGAAAAAACAAGAAAATAAATAAGGCATGAGTTTGGTTGATTTTTTTTTTCCCTTCCTCCTCCTACAATTACCCTAAAGATTTACATACCAGAAAGAGAGAGGGTTTTCTGTGAAAGAAATGCCATGAAAAGTTAAATGAATGCACATTTTGCAGAGCCACAGAAGCAGCCATGGCTATTGGAGGCAGCTCTTAGGTTAGTAACAAATGACATCAAACCCTATATAGACACTTGTTAGGTGTTACAAAGGTCTTCATGTGTGAAAGGGAAAAATGTGACAAGTAAGATCCATCAGTCACTACGGGAAGCTGGTGCCTGTGTCTGCCTACCTTTCTTTCTTAGCACTGGGACAGGGCTTCATTTGCCTCACTGTGCTCTTACCTCTCTCTGTGATACAAGTGGTATGAGCAATGTCCTTGTCCTGCAAAAACTGCAGTAAAACAGGCCTCTCTGTAGCACATTGTGCTCATCAGTTTTGTTCCACCTAAGTATTTCATTTGCTGGACCCCAAGCACATGTGGAAGAGGCTTCAGGTCTAGAAGTCAATGGAGAAAACAGAAAGAAAAAAAAAAAAGGTGAAAACAAAAAAAATAATCCCATAACTGCTGTTCTCAGCTGCTCTGCCTGGTCTCCTCTCCATGGGAGGGAAACATTGACCATCCTCTCAACAGCCAAAGTCTGAGCAGAGTTTGAACTATGAAGGTGTCTTAAATGTTTCACCTGCTTCCTAAGGTCAGATGATGTCAACTTCTTTAAGCTCTCATAGCATCTTTCTGCTTTTACCTTCAGTCTTTCTGGTGGAAAACAACACAAAGGGCAGCATCTCACTTGCTTTGGGGAAATATCATGGCTTCACCTCATCATTCAGAGCCTACACAGTTGTGAATCAGACTTACCGAGGTATGAGATGCTGCTCCTCTTCCCACTGAGAAGCACTGGCTGTGCACTGCGAAAAAAAAAAACACAACCCGTGCCCCACCTGGCTGGCAGGGTTGTGTACTACCATGCTGGGCTTGGGACAAGGGCACAGTCTGGGTTAAGTGTAGCTGAGATGCATATATCTTAGAAAAATGACCATTCTAAAAGTCATTGTGGGAAGGGAGCTAAACCGTGCTCAGTGGTACCGTGCTTTAAGGGGAGCAGCAACCTCAGCTGCCCCGCTGGAACCAGGCAGGACTCTGGTGTTGCTCTAGAAATGAATGAAAAAAAGATCCAAAAGCATTTATAAATTCTTCAAACTGCAGCAGCCAGGAGCTATGTTGGGAAGCGTCTGCTCCTCTGTTTGCACAAGTAAATGTGGCCCAGCACAGTTTGTGCCTGGCAATGCCACAGGAGCTGCAGCAAGCCCAGGACAGCCTGGTTCAGGCCAACCTGCCTGCTCTGCTTTTGGTTTCTTCCAAGCCTCTCCTGCCTGTGTTCTCCTGCTAGCTCTACATCACACCTGTCCCTGCCCCAGGAGCTACTGAATGCAATTCTCAGCTCTGCCAGGAATCCAGCCAGGTTTGTTTATGCCCATGATCCATGTTTTCATTAGAGAAATAAGGCACGCAGGGGCTGGTTAGCCTGAAGGCATGGCACGCAGCTGCATGGCCAACATCCAGACTGGGGCTCGGCCGCAGCCGCACAGTCAAACCAGGGATCTCACCTGAGGAGGAGAAAAAAGACCCAATTTCCTGTCATGCTAAAGGCCACTGCTAGTATGGAGCCCTCAGTGCAGAGTCCATTCTAGCGCTGGGCAGGGGCAGCCCCTTTTACAACCTGGCTATAAGGAATTAATTTAAAAGCAGGACGTGGCCTTTATATCTCCTGATGTCGTTGTTCCCATCATTAGCCTTTAAGCAGCAGCTTGCTGTACTTGTGTTTTAGCTTAGCATAAAAACAAAGCAGTGGGGGAAAGGTGCGAGGCAATGGGTGACGCCTCCTGCCAGAGTGGTTACAGCCGCAGCAGACGTCTGTACACCAAAAAGCACTCAATTCTGTCACCTGGCACTGGGTGAGTGATAGCATGGGCCAGCGCACTGTGCAAGTGGGGTCACAGGGTATGTTAGACTATTAGTACACCAGGCTGGTATTTGCTAGGAATTGGATTTTTGTCTTAAACTTTCTTAGTGTGCAACTCATCACGTATACTGCTAAATGTCTTCTTGCCAAAGGAACAGCATACTCATGTCCCCTGCCGTCACCCCAGGCAGGGCCGTGCTGCCAGTTTATGTTTCCTTTGACTGCTAAACTGTTCATTGCAAATTAATTCATAAATAATTCATTAGGTGTTTCATTCTGTGCTTAAAAGTTCATCGTGTAGGTGGGAGGTTGTAGGTTCTCTTGGAAGTGACACCGTTTTTCTTCTTTCTTTTTTCTTTGTTAATCACGTGTGTGTGTATGTGTGCAGAACTCCCATAGCATTCACAGCCTGATGGTTCCACTGTAGATGTTTTAATGTCTTTATAGCAGATGACAGTTATTTACAAATTTAGTTATCGTGGTTCAAGATGACTGTGTTGCAAAAACTCTCTTTTGAGATTGGGATTTATTGAAATACCCAGATGCTTTTGGGAGTTGTTACAACTGGCACAAAAATAACACACGATTCAGAAATGTATCTTTCCCCATCCCCATTCCTGCATGCACACACACAGACACACACACTCTCTCTCACACTTTCCAATCAGTCAGTTAATATTCCTAAGCTTGATGATACTGGAAAGCAATGAGAAGTTTTTCATCACCCTGGTTTGCAAAGGCAGGTTGTGTTTGTTGGGTGGGCATTAAGATAAATGTGGCCTTCTCTGGGACCAATGTCAGCTCTAACACTGCTTATTTCAGCCCTGAGGTCTCCTCAGTTTGTTCCCATAAGAGCATTGAAACACATATAAATATGTCATGTGGGACATACTGGGGTGAAAACCATCTCTCATTCCTCCTGACGGACTCCTTGCCATGGCAGGGAGGGAATGTCTTGCTATGGAGCATCCTGTGTGCTTGCATGGCTCTGTCCCCATCACCCTGCCTCGGTCCTGACTGCATTGGGGAGGCAGCAGATTGCAGCAGCTTCCATCCAAACCTCATTCCCCAGGGCAGGAGATGTGGCACGTTGGCTTGGACGAAGGACGGAGTGTCAGGCTAAGAGTGGCAGCCATACAGAGATACAGCACCACTTCTTGGCATGTGCATCTACTGTTTCTTGTCTTTTTTTGTTTGCTTTTTTGTTAGATCTACCCAATCTGTCAAAGCAGATGCAAGATCTGTATTCAGTGAGTAAATTCCCATCTCAGTCAGCATCCTTTGGCTGGCTTAGAGCTCTCAGTCATAGGTAGAGTTTAGGCCATGTAATGTGGATGTATTTTTTGTTTGAAAAAGTGCTGAAATACTGAGCAGCGCTGAGGTCTTATTGTCCCCTGTGTACTTGTGGGTTATGCTGTCATTTAATATATTTCTGCTTCACAGTCTGAGTCAGGCAGTGAAATGGGAATAGGGCTGTCGAGGAAAGAGAGGTGGGACCAGGAGCCCTAGGAGGGGTCCAGCCCTGGCAGGAGCCTGGGCTGCAGCCAAGTCTGCCTCTGCAGCTGTGTGCTTCAGCGGGAGGAACAGAAAAGCCAAGCCAAATGAGGTTATTTCAGAGATTTAAAAGGTGTTCTGTGCTTTTCCCCTCTCTACATGCACTCACTGAATGGAGCAAAGCAGATGGTCGCATGCATTCCTCAGCGAGGAGGCAGTGGGCTTGTCTTCTGCCTGCATTGCCATGCAGCTTATGAGACTGAAAGCAAAGCCTAGAATGGGGGAAAAAAATGTCCTTGTAGGTGTGAAAGGGAAAATACCATAGCTGATGTTACACAAGCCTAGTTGTATGATGGCCTGGAGCAGAGCTGTTATGTGAAGGGCTATTCACAAACCCCAATTTTAATAAGTGCAGATCATATCAGTAATGTATATTACAATAGCCTAATAGTGTGAATCAAATATTTAAAGACTACCTACGCTCTGCTTTTTATTCTGAAATGACTGCAGAAAAAAGCCAAGTTCTAGCTCCTGGCCAAACTTCTTGCTTTTTCTCTATTAAATGAGGCCATATAATTTTCCTCTGGGATACATTTGGCACTGGAGCTATTTAGGGCTGAACCTTCATCACTAAATTCAGGACAATTTTTCTGTTCAGTTTAAGGAGAGAAGAATCAAGGTCACAGCACTGGAGAAAAACTCTTAAAAACAGATACTTCTCATCACTGATTTCTGGACACTGTTCATAAAAAAAATCCACCCTGATTTAACAATTGAACTTCAGCAGCAGAAACTTGTCTGTACTAGACTTAGAAGAAAAATACAAAAACCCGGCTGCACATAAAATTTTAAAATGTTGAAGTTGTTATCATTTTACAGAGTATGAAATGGACTCATTTCATCTCAATGATTCTTTCCTGCTTTTGTAATTCTTTTTCTGTTTGGTTCATCTTTTCTGTTTGCTGTTTAGGAAGAAAAATGAAACAGTGAATTACCTATAGGGGTAGAAAGGAAAGAAAGCAAAAATTGGGAAGTACCCTTTAAAAAGTGAAAGGCAAGGTACTTGGGAGGAAATTACATTTTGATAATTTTCCCAGGAGTCAATTTTGAAAGACAAATCTTGTTTTTAACTACAGCTTCCCAGGCTTTAAAAAATGGTTAACATATTGTTGCTACACTTAGCATTTCTGGCATGGGGACACTGCAAATATGCTGCTGTAAAGCTGAGTTTCATAACTACTCACTGCTTGAATCACAACACATTTACAGGCAGCTGATGAGTTGGTTGGTGCTGGGGAAGGATCCGGCCGTGACAGTGCTGGGTGCTGACTGTGCAGCTACGAAGAGCTGCATCTCCTGCGGGTGCTGTGAAGGTCCTGTCAACATGCTTCTTAATGGGGGTTAATTCATGAATTATTTCATTGTCAGGTAGATAGAAATTTCAAATTGAGGCCAAGAACTGTTGCTGAAGTTCAGCTAAAAGATGGTGGTTTTTTTTTTTTTTTTTTTTTTTTGTTTTTGTTTTTTTTTTAAAAGTAAAAAAAAGTACAAACAGCCCAAAACCCAGCAAGCAAGAGAAAGACTGTGCATCCCCGCTGAACAGTACTGAGTGAACTTGTTTGGAGCCTGGTAAACAGTAGCCCCTACAAACTGGTAAACAAGTATCCCTACAGCCTGGATTGTGGCAGCGTCTCAGCTGCGAGGACTAGGCTTGAACTCTGTGCACTTGGAAGGCACGCACATCTTTTTAGCAGGATTGAATTCTTGCTATTCGCTCAGATAATGAGCCTCAATCAATGCTCTCATTTACTGACAAAATCCAGGGCGAACCAATTCATATTTAAACTCCAGCTTCTGCAAAATGCCCTCAGAAGTGATGGCCAGGCATGTGCAGAGTCACTCATGAGCATCTGATTTGTTAGCCAATTAAAATAACACTGATGGATTGTTAAAGCAGCCAGAGGTTTTCAAGAGGCTTTTTTTTTGTTGTTGTTGTTGGGTTTGGTTTTTTTTTTTTGGCAGGCAGACTTGAGCTCATGCTCCCTACAGTGTGCACAGGTGGGGGCTCGTTCCTGGATGCATGCACCCGGCTCTGGTCCCTCTTGGAAAACCTCGAGTTCCTGCTGGTTTGGAGCACAAGCAGCACCAGATCCCCTCTACCAGCAAGTGATCCTCTTCAAGAGGTTTATGAGGCTCAAGCAGGACCTCAGTGTCTGGAACACTTTTTGGCTGTGAGTCTTAATGCTCAGAAAAGGGTGAGAAGTTCAACAAAACTGTAAGCAAGATGGTAACTCAGCTTTCCCCAAAGGAAAAATTTTTTTGTGGTTGATGACAGGTTTTCTTCCAACAGCCATCTGCAGAGATTCTCATTCCATCCTCTACAGCATTTTTGGCATGAATATATCCAGGGACGTGATGCTGTAAAATGGATCACTAGTGTGATCCAGTCTGGCATACCCTACGGACATACAGATATACAGACATATCCTACAGACATACCCTATCTGTATGCTCCAGACATATGAAATTTTAAGATCTAATTCATGTTTGCCATGCTCAAACAAACAAACAAAAAACTTCAACATCTCTTTCCTTCTTAACAATCATTATTTTATTAATATATTTTACAAGATTGCAGTTGAAATCATTTAAATACAAACTTTTTTATACAGAAAGTGTAATAAAGTTAAAATAGTTCCTTGTGTAATTCATAGCATTATTGCAATGCTTACAAAATTTTGCATAGAGTGTGCAAGGATTGATGTTATTTGATACAAAAAAGCTTTATATTTTCCCACACAACCACACACATACATAAATTAAAAAGAAAAAAGCCAAACAAATCTGAATTTCTTAATGAGAACTGTGATAGGACTTTAAATTCATTTTGTCCTGTTTACATGATCAAGGTCATTGGTGGTTGAGTAGAGGTCAGACAAGGTATTTTACCATCACAGATGAAAACTGGTCTAGCATATGGGCCATGCCTTTTACGCTACTGCTGTAGATGAACAGGGTTTTTTTTCGACTCGCACTGAATGCTGTTTTGCTGTTGAGTCTACCTACGCGGCGCACTTGTTGGGCTAATATTGACAACTCAATTGGCATTTGTGCACAAGGAAACGAATTCAAATAAGAGGTGGGCAGAAAAACCCAACCCAAAACCCAAAGGGATCTGAGTCAGATCCAGCTGGTCAATCCCTTCCCTGCTCCCACACTGCTGTATAGTGCAGATCCAGATCAAGATCTGGGTTGCAGCTCAGGAAAAGCTCTGATCTAGGGAGGAATCCAGGTGTGAATGCTGTCAAGTGAGCCCTTCTTCAGCAAACACAGTATATGATAATTGCTCAGATCTGCTCATTATGAGGTTTCTGTTATGCTCATACTCTGCTGAGCAAGGGCAGGATTTATCCATCTTCTGTGCTCACTCTGATAACCCACTAAAGGGGACAAGAAAGTTAATTCCTCCATCCTGTGAAAGCCACTCTGCAAACAGCGAAGCCCTGCCCTCCCACCGGCAGGCCCAGCAGGCCCCAGTGTCTCCCTGCTGAGACCTTCTGCTTCAACATCACCCACCAAACACCAGCTGAACTCCAGCACAGTTGGTGCTGGTCGCAAGGAAGGAAGCTGGATGAACGTGCTTCTGTTTTCAGGCAGTGGCTTGATCGGGCAGCAACGGGAAGACTTGCCACAGCCCTTTATCTGCACCCCTATGAAAAGGAAGGCCCAGAGGCAGGAGGAGCCCAGTGTCCCAAGCCGCCCCCAGGAGCACCTCGGCTGTAGTTGAGACAGAGTAGACAAACTCTTCCTTTTGATTTCACAAAAGGTGCTAAACCTTTAGGGCCAAACCCTCAGGTGGTGTAGGCTACACCAGTCAGTTAAATGAAGCCAAATCCTGATTTACACCAGCTACAGAATCAAATCCTGGTACTGTGAATGGCCCTGCTGCACCGCTCCAGCCCACTCTCCCAAGGCAGGCGTCGTGCCTTGCTGCTATTTCTACTGCAGATGACCTGGCACTGGGAAGGAGCTAGGCGAGAAAGGGCAAAGCCACTCACCAGCCTCCCCACCTACAGGTTTCCCGAGTGGAAGCAGCGTACTGGGGTCCATCCCCGTGGCATCCCCTCGGATGCTGTACAAGTATTAACAAGACAAAGCAGAAGTGGCTTTAAGAGCTACTCAGCTGTGATTTCTGGAGGCTTTCTAGGTGGTCAAAGGTTGTTAGAACAGCAACCAACTACCAGCATGATTTATACCACTCAGACTGCAGCTACATATCACCTGTAAAATCATTAATACTGCCAAAGTGTTCTGTTATCCGTTACATCAATAACAGCACTGATACCGAGTGCACAAGCCCAGAGGACTCACATGAAGACAAAATTATCAGGCTCTGGTTTAGCGAAGGAGTTAACTCCCGGCTCTAAGGTAGCTACCCTAGAGAAATCTAGCCGTAGTGTTGGGGGGTGGTGGTGTTTGCAGCTAAGTAAGTGTGGGAGAAACTCTTAACAGCAACATTTTTTCAACTACAATCCAGCCTTTGATAAAAATAGAACCACCCACAAATAATTATTCTTTTGCTCTCCAGTGTGAGCCTGCCTCAAGATGTTTCAAGAACTCCATTATGAGGAAATTTTTAAAAGACCAAAGAACTACATTGCTTTAGAAAGTGATAATACATTTAGCAGTAGCAGGCTTCGGAACACTTTATCTCCTATCGGCAGTTAAACCTTTTGAATGCGGCAAAAATGTGAGAGTACAATGCAATTTAAAATTCCTGTTACATGCAAAGATGCACATGACCTATGCTTTGCAATGGGCCTATTCCTATAATGGCAGATATGTTAGAAATGGTGAGACTTTCCATTTGGGTAGGACCTGATGGAAGGCACCAAAAAGTCTTTTTTAATCTTAGAAGAAAAGACTGTTTAACTAAGACTGCATGTTTTTATCTGAAACATTTGGTAGCAGGGCACAGTGGAAACGCAACACTTTTGCATGAGCTTCTCCTTCTGATATTTTTTCTCTTGCTAGCAGAAAGATTCAACCCACTAAACGTGAGACAAATATACAATTACATATTGCTTCACTGTGGACATAGCCTTCCTATTTTTTAATACTGGTGAAAAACTACAAAAGCTCAATCCATGGAGATGAGTTGCCTCAAGAGAAATCTGGCTTCCTCGGAACAGGGAGCTGGTCACTACTGAGTGGTGGCAGAAGGTCCCAGCCACCGTGTGGCTCTGAGCTGTATTAAGGTGAGATATTTCCCGGGAGTGGCACCAGTGCTAACTTTCCCGCAGGAATTACACTTGTAGCAAATTAATTTTTAAGGGACACACACCTCTAGTTTAAAGTGACTTGGATGAAGAATCTTGGTGGTGCACTTTGATTATATTTTCTTCACTTCAGATAAAAATCCTGCAGCTTTAAATTTCCATCTTTTAGTGTATAAAGAAAGTGTGTTTCTTTTCACAAGGGCACTATACAATTCAAGTGGCAGGACAAGAGAATCTGAAATGATAAAGCCTCAGGGCTGTATGTACATAACCATGGGCTCCTCAACCACAGCAGACTTAAAAGCTTTCTAAATACAAGCTATTCACTATAATTTCCATCCCAGCCCCAAGACACTGTGGTTATTGTGGACAGAAACAACACCCTAGCAATCTTGAACAGCCCAAACTGTAAGTGGTTTCAGTGACAGTAATTCCACTATGTGCCATGAAAGATCAAGCAGAACTGCTACCATATTTAGTAAAATGGATGTTATTAATTTAAAAAGTATAATAGTGTAAACAGACAGAGAAGTTTGCTGCGTTACTGTAATTAGGGTGATGTCTCACCATTTCTTCCCTTTTCCTCCTACCTGCCTTAATTCACTCCACTCTTGCTTGAATAAGCTTATCAGTGCCACGTCAGTGTTTAACCCTGCTCTACTCACAGCTGTAAACTCGGCTACATCAGCTGTGAAAACACAGCAATTACCATGCAGAATTTACCTAAAAGTCCCCGATTTCACCTTAGTGCCACTGCTATGTGAAGGTTTTGGATTTTGGGGGTATGCGAGACTGAGAAGTGACACGATGGGGATTTGGAGGCTGCTGGCCACCTGCATGCAACCCTGTGTGTGGCAGGACACCAGCTACACAAATATTACACAGCTATTTCAGAACAGAGGAAAAACGTTAAAATGGGGAAAATGGAAATATTGCCAGGATTACATTCCTCAGCAGCAGTGGCAATAAAAAAGGGTGGTATTTTCACATTCAAAAATCACCAATCCAGTGCTTGGCAAAGCTTTGCAGGAATGCGCCCTGCACTTGCTGGGGTGAATTCTGGATGATGACATTTCAAAATTTAAAATGTCAGCCATACAAAAAAAAAAAAAAAGAAAAAAGAGCACAGCCTCGAACTTTTTTTTTTTTTTTTTTTAACTGTATGCACTTTTAAAATGAAATCATTACGGGATACTTACTCTTCTTCACCGAGCAGCTACCAGAGTTCCTGATCTGCTAATGCTTGAGTGCAGGGAAGTGAACAGCCAGTAGCACTTCCTTAATTCATTTATACTTTTGGCCCAGGTGTCTTTCAGCATTCTGGGCTATTTCCTCATATTTCAAATTTCAGGTATCCTTGCCCTCTGCACACATTTAAAATTTTTTCACATTATTTCCTTTTCTCCCCATTAACAAAGTTAGAGTCTTCCTGCCACTTTACGCTCTCAAATGCAGCTTTATAATAAACCTTTATTTTTCCTGCCCAGTTCAAAAACGCACCACTGAAGTTAATGCATTTTGGGTGTGAGGGCAACAAGAGAAGGGATGAATTTCTGTAAGTCTTTGGTCTTTGTCTCACTCTCTTTTGCAATGTGAAACTTAAAGCCATAACAACAAATATAAAGAAAATTGACTCTGATTGTAAAAAAATGTAAGTGAGCATGTGTGTATACATATATATATTTGTGCGTATGTGCATCTTAGGACAAAAAAATCTAATTTCCTTTAAGAACATCTGTATTTGCAAACTAGGTAACACGTGAACTAACCTGACATCTTCACAAGTTCCACAGGAATCTTTCTTTAATGCTGGAGCAATTTCTAGGGCATTTCTTTTTTAATTTAGACATCATTTTACTATACTGTATACTGCTATTTTTAGGTTTATGCCTTACATTTTTTTGTTTGGGCAATGTGATATTTATGATTAAAGGAGAAAAAAAAAAACCCTCATAAACTATAGCTGTTCGACAGCACATGACTGAGATAACCAAATACAAATCACTCTCTCACATACTTAGTTTTCTAAAAATGTATAGGTAGGAGAGGCCTTATACATAGTTTGGTAGTTAATGGCTTCCCCTTTTGATGACTTCCTTTAGTGTTAATATTTCTTTGTACTCTTAAGCCATCTATTTCATGAACTGCTGGGTAATACACTTCAAAAAGTATAAAAGAAAAAACCCGACCAAAAAAAAAAAAACAACAACGAAACTTGGAGAATGGATACAGTTGTGTAGTCAGTATTAGGATCTCTGCTTTTGCTACTGGCAAAGTCTTTTCTCTTCAAGAAAAAACATCCTAACTCACCTATGAAGCAGATAGGTCACACACTACATATGGATAAGGTACCAGTGTACAGGTGAGCACTGACAGTCATTTTCCTGACTGCTTACTAAAGTGTCACATTTAAAGCAAATTTAACAAGGTCCTGAAGCCCTGTAAAGTTAAGTTACAATACACAAATGCATTTTTGAATTCTGCAGTATTCGTGTTGTTTAAGGTATACGGACAATAGTATTACAGTCCCTTGATCAGCATTTCAATGGGGTTTTGGTGCTCACAGCTGCAATGCAGACCTGCACACAGTGCATGAATTGTCACCTACCCAGCTCCTGTCCCAGCTCAGGCCACTAAATCACTGGCATCTCTTCCACTGATCTCAGCAGAAACAAATTCACAGTCCATCCCAGCCTTGCCTTAGTGTTGGGAGGTACAATTAAACTCTGTTTGAGATAAACTGCATCTCCTCAGATAGAAAATGCTCAATTGAGCTAAACTGCAGGCCCAAAATACACAAATCCTTGTTCATTTTGGCATCTTATTAACAACAGGTAGAGCAGAAATTCCAGCCAAGACGGCTCTAATTTAAATGGACTCAGGGAAAACCAAGCCATACAGGCACAGCAATTGTGAGGGATGTCCAGGCAAGGCAGGAGGAAAAGTGACTCTCATGCATTTGCCTCATCCAACAGGTGAGTCAGTCACTCCACAACAGCCCCCAACAACAAACCATGAAGTGCGAGATAGTTAGATCTGTTTGCATGCTGCTTTTTAAACAAAACACCGTTTTTTTTTTCTGTCAGGATCCTGGACACCCAGTCCTGTTTGCTCTGGTTTGCTGCTCACTGAACAGCAGGGGACTAATCATGGGGCCAACACAAGCACAGGCAGCATTATCTAAACCGCTGTCTTAAAACTCAAGTGGGGCTCAAATGTTTTACAAGCCTCTCTATGGGTTCAATCTTTCTGGGAACAATTCCTTGCCTTTCAACACAACGTATAATTTTATGCTTTTTAAGATAGAAACATGATTGTAAAATATATTGAAGCAGCTAGAATTCCTTTGCGTAGGTACCCTTTGTTCACCTCAGAGACGTGTCTGCAGTGATGGCACAGATGTGTTGCCTAACAGCTCCCCCATAGAAATTCACACCAAAATAAATGGCTGAATGTCCTTAAGCAGTTTCATGGCCTTCATGATACAAGAAGGTGTTAACCTCATCCAAGAGCCCAGCTGAGAAGACCAGACACTCAATATTAATGTGTTGGGATGGAAATCCTCAGCAGAGCAGCCAGAGGGTGCATGGGAACGAGGACTGAGCCACCAGCCTCCTGGGAGCGGAGCATGGAAATCAGGATGCAGCATCCCTCCTGAGTCAGTCCCTGCATTCAGCCCTGCCTTTCTCACCAGCGTTAAACTCTCAGCAATGGGAAAGTTAATGTGACTCGTTTTCTGTACAGGGTGCTCTTCCTGCAGCACGTGTCTTCACAACTGCTCACGTGGGATTTGTTTATGAATTGGGCTGTGATTGTGATAAGGTTTGGGATTGGTATTAAATGAAACAGAGAAAAAAAATTCTACAGTAAATGTAGGACTATGAATGGGACTTCTCTTGGGGTCCCAGAGGTAACGTACACAGTATTTTGCTATATTTAACATGATTAAAAAAAAAAAGTCTGTATCACTCTAGGTGCCCCTACAGTCTTAACGCATTTCATTAACATCTGTTTTAATTTGCACAACCAGTTCCCAAGACACCCTCCTGTCCCCAACCCCCCACCCCCCCAAATAAACCAGTTTTAATAACAAGATAAATATGATGTGCTTCTCCTTGCTGAGTGCATTGACTTAAGGCATAGGCACAAATCCCCTCTTTGAACAGAGATGGTATAAGTCCTGTGTCCCAATACAATTGTTATCCTGGGTGACCCTTTGCATTCAAACGTTGACTCAAGACATAATAATTACAGGAATAATTAATTAACAAATAGTTTGAATTCATTAATTAATCAGAAAGCATTACTGAAATAAAAGCAGATCTTTCAATCCTCTTTCAGAAATAAATTTTATGGGAGTGCTGCTTTCTTAGGCAGCAACACATTTAATCTAAACTCCATAGAATCTAGCTCTCCTCTGAGTCCAGTCACTTTTGGATTAAGCCAGATTTGTTCATTTAAACGAAAAAAAATTAAACCCTGGTACTCTCCAGACCACAAGAAAATACATGGAAAAAAAGAATGGGCTAAATTATTTCTAAATAATTCTGTCAGCTACATTTTATCTTGAAGATCACTTGAAGAATACCGGCTTTGCTTAGTTATCACCGGGGATGGGCACAGATCTGTCATATTTGCATGAGGTAATATTTTCAAAAGCATCTCAGTGGCTTAGAAACCTTGCTGTCCTCGTGAGGTTTACTGCAACTTGGATACTTTTGCAGTAATTAGTATATTTGTTTTTCAAGGATTTTTACATGCATGTGGATGTAATTATGGGTCAGAATTCAATGATCTGGGCTCTTCTCATTCTTTTTCAAATCTTGAACAGCAGAAGTAATGTTACCAGACCAGATTTCATGTTTTATCCTGCCCATAAGTGACTTCTAGGCTTTAAAATAAGGAAAAATGCAACCATGAAAAGTTGGGGCTTAGATTCTAGAGGAACCAGCATTCAAAGCCCTTGCTTTCTTATCATCTGGCTTTGTCACAACCTTTACAAACTCTCAAAAAAGTGTGTTTAATTGTCAGCATCTCTGATATTTGCAGTCTCCACCAAATCTAAGTGACCTTGGATTGTATACTCTGAAAAAAGTAACAAAAATTCTGGCATAGCATCTACATTACACACCTAATTTGTATGAATTTCTCTGTTTCTATGGGTAGAACAAGTGATTTTCTCTGTTTCTACAGGTATTGATAAGCAATGTCCAAATCTTAAATCTTCATACCTTCACCACAACAAATATTTTCAAAGTTAAAGGTGCTAATGGAGAGTGTGTAGGGTGATCCAGGACAACTGAAGGAAGTCCAGGATTTTTTTACTTAGTCCAACTTTCACAATTTTTGTCCTTCCAAGAACTAAATACAACACCAGGTTTTTTTAGCATAGCAATGACTTTAGGTTAGGGTCAGAGCTGATGCATCACACCCAAATAGCACAAGGCATTCTTGGCCATGCACAGGCAAGTCTCAAACCCCTTTAGAAAAATACATAATTCTGGCAAGAAGATCTGGACTTTTCTACTGGCCAAGCTCAATCCATATTTCCCAATAGAGAGCCATGCTTCAGGTCAAAATTAAAGACTGTAATTTAACCTCAGGTATCTTGGATCACTCTAGGTGAACAGTTGGGGTTTTTTTGTTTGGTTGTTTTTTGGTTTTGTTTGTTTGGTTTTTTTTTTAATGACACTGATTTAATGGTGCAAAAATAATCAGAGATGCTTCACTTCCCTTTGTATGTTGGTGGGTCTACATCAGTTCCAAGGTCTTGCCCAGCCAGCAACCCTATTGCTCTGAGAACATGATCAAAAACGAGGGGTGATCATTAGACTACATAAATACAGAAGGGTCCAGGGGAGCATCAAATCCAGTTCAGCAGATTGTACCAGTAAATTTTGGTGTGGGAAAGAGAAATGCTACACAAATGTAACAGGGTCACCCTGGGATTCCTTGTACTGAAACATCATTTTACACAGAGGATATATATATATATTTTTTATATATATATTTTTATATATATATTCACACACACGCGCGCGCACACACAAAAAAAGTCTTTGATAGGCTTTCTGTGTTCTAGTAAAAATAGTTGGCAGCGCAATCTGTGAGACCAGAACTGGCTTTTGTGCTGCCTGCGATGCCCCTCTGCAAACTGTCTCTCAAAGGCAGACGCTTGTATTTATCTGGCAGGTCGAGCTAGTGCCTGCCTGAGATAGAAATAACCTCCCATTGGGACACACACAGAGCTCGTAGATTTTTTGCCTGGACCCTGTAGAAGAGGAAGATCCTTGAGGCAAATTAGGTAGTTTGATTTTTGCAGAATTCAACGTTATCTAAAGTCGGAGGTGGGGAGAAAGAAAGAGAGAGAGAATTAGTGGAGAGCTGTTATTTTCGATCCCGTGTTTAGAGAAGCTTCCATCAGACAATTCAGCTGCTACAAAAACCGGGTAGGCAAATGTATTAAGATGGGAAAGTGATACAAATCTGGGTGACCATATTATCTGCTTTTACAATGAGTTACCTATAGCCTCCACTTTGTTTCTGCTAATCTACCCACTGTGGTTTCTTGGCTCGTAGCTTCCCAGGGCACCTCTGCGTTTGGGTTAACCCACCCAGAGGTACCCCACTGCCGGGTGGGGAGCATGTATGGGTCACGTCCACACAGCTCTGCTCCTCCACAGGGACTTCTGGCACTGTGATCCCATTGCCAGTTACATTTGCAGACTCACAGCACTGACTTTTATGTATATTTTATGTATACCTGTAACACTTTTATGTGTATTAAAAATAACTTGAATGCTGTAACAGATGTGAATTTCTCCTTATAAAACAGGACATAAAAGTGAACATGCGGCAGCTTTTAGACACATAGCAGCTACAGGGGAGTGCTCTAACATCACTGAGAAGAGCACAGTAAGACAACCTGCACATCAGAATATTACAGGGTGACTGACAGTATTTGTTCTTATCTTGCAATTACAGTAAGAGTCTTCAGTTTTAGTATCCAACCATCTAATCTCCTGAAAGACCCAGGTCAATATACACATTTTAAAAGCAACTTAGTGTTAAAAACATTAGGGCAACTGCTTGCAGCAGTGAAGTGCCTTGGGTTTCAATTGTAGTATATTAGGTAGGGTTTTTTGTATTTTTAAGAGTTTTTTTGTTAACACCATAGTCTGGGTTTGGAATGTCTTAAAATGCAAATGTTTAGAAATAACAAGAATTGCAGTAAAAATCTCCTTCTCTTTATTACACCTGACACTAAAATAGGAAAACGCTAGCTTATGTTGGAGCCCTGTTGCCGGGAGGTTTGTGTTCAATGGGAAGCTCCTCCCGCTGAGCCTCTCGGTGGGGTCCCCAGTGGGAGCTCCTCAGACACATCCTTCGGTGTCTTCCAACATTGTGGCAGGAGGAGGGAATGAGAACCATGTGCCCATGTATTTTTGAGACACAAGAAAAGGCTTAACAACACCTATTTTACTTTTGTTCTATGTTATCAGTTTTAGTTATTCTCTCTTCATCTTTGGAAGTTTCCCCATTGCAACAACCCATGTCTCCTAATGTTCCCTTTCTTTCCAAAATGAAAACATCAGCTACTAAAGCTTTTCAGATCAATAATGGTGAATTAAGCTCTTCTTATAGAAAAATGTATGATAAAAGGTTTAATTATGTTGGCCAAGTAAATCTTGTTTAAAAGTGACAAGGAAACAAAGAATTTAGTAGCACTGTGTATTTTACAGCCACATAAATCTGCTTGAACAACAGATGCTATTATCCAAGCACTTTAAAAATAATGAATCAGCCTTTGCCACAGAGTGAGGTTCGTTTGCATATGATACGTTCAATCACTGCTAGCAGAAACTAAGCTAGGAAGTGCCTGCTGCACCAGTGTCTTCACACCAGTGTTTCAAACGCAGTGGCTCAGTGACTCGGAAGACTACAAATCTGCAGGAGATCTGTGGCTTGGTTTGTTTTTGTTGCAGGGCTTGATGTCCTTTGCTCACCTCTCCATCTTTGGATTCCAGCCTGAGCTCTGTCCTGCACGTGGCTTTCAAGCTGCCGGCCTCGGCGTTGATCTCGATGCCTTTTGGAGCCTCCATCACCAGTGCGCGCGTAGGTGACTCCAGTCTGTAACAGAAAGGGGAGTTACAGAGCGTGGTGGGTTGAATATTCATGCTCCATCTCAGGCTGTCATCTCGCACAGCCTGACTGCCCACTGCATGGCACCTTAGGACCTACTGATGTTCAGATTGACGCCTGGTTTAGTCAGTGGAAAGAATTCATGCACAATGTGGTAAAACACATCACAAATTCAATCTAACATTTCATGTCAACTTTGGTATGCTGGGTCAAGATGCAAGCTGCAATAAAGCTTCCCCCATGATCAACTTGTTCATATGCAAGTACAGATTTCTAACTAATCAGTGCTAATGGGGGATATTAGCAAAGCAGTGTACTTATACAGAGAGTGCAAGCACTTTTCTTCCTCAAACCACTGTTCAAGCAGGAACAAATTAGTTTTCCTGATTCCCTATAATGTGAGGTTTGGAAGGGTTGAAGAACATAAGGAAATCAGTAAAAACAACCAGGCTGAAGACTCCAGAATTCTTGGTCTCCAGCCCTGTGCTCACACCACACTGCTCACAGCCATGACCCCTCTGCAGAGCTTCGGCCCCTCCTAACTGTGGAAACATCACACAGGTATCTGACAACCCTGTAACAGCACTGCCAGCAACAACCAAACCTTTTAGTTCAGGCAATTGGGGTTAATGCTGTAAGATGTAGAAGCTCAAGGTTCAGTCTTCCTTGCTGATTATCCATTCATAGGTCTTGCATTATACTTGTCTCTCCTCTTCTTTATAATACAGTCTCTTATTACTTTCTGTATTGAAGATGATGACAAAAAACTGCTCTTCCTCTTTGGGAATATCCTCTTAGTTGATTTTATCACCATTTATTTACTGTACCATCACAAAATCTAGACTGTGATCTCCCCAGGTGAAGCAGGCAGGCTGACTGGAACAGAAGCTCCTCTGCTTCAAATGCTTTGGGCAGGCAGCACTGACAAAGCCAAAGCACAGGGTAGCACACAACCGCCGAGCTTACTCGGGCAGCTTTTAGGATTTGCTTGCATTACTGCAGCGGCACTTCAGCTGTTTCTCTGCTCTTCATATATAATCATTTGTGCAAGTAAGTGTATTCTTAAATAGACTCCTGCTGGTACTGAGACAACATTATGGGAGACTGAGGGAATTCAGCTGTATTTATTGCAGCCAACAGTTCAATAAAGCAAAGGCACAGTTCCCTCTGTACAGCACTTTTCAAGTTATGACTTTCCCTCTTGTTGGTGTGTTCATATTGCTGTTTTTTGAACACCTTTCCCTCAAGACCTCAAACTCATCCATAATTTCCTGGCTGACTCAACTAAATCTAAATTTCAGTGAAGAACTGAGGCATACGTAGCCCAAGGAATGAGCATGGTCTCATGGTTAGCAGCCTCTGCACAATCTTTCTGAGCTGCTTTTTGTTTGCTCTCTGCAGGGAAGCTACATCTTGCATAAACATTCTTCTGATCCCTCCACTGGTATCACCCCTCGGCTGGTTCCTTTACAAGGACCCTAAGGTTACGAATGCTACTACTCACTTTTTTTTCCCCCCTTGATTGAACTGCAGATTGCACGGAGGAGAAGAAGCTTGCAAAGAGTGATTGCCATTAAACAGTGCTACCTGGGATACGATTCCCTCTGACCTTCCAATTGCAATAACTGCCTTTCCAATATCTCTTAGAATTTCTTTACGGTAAAAATAGTCACAGTGCACAGCCATAGGGCTCTGGCACATGCACTCTGGTGGCTTTCGTTTGTGTGGCTTAACACGCCGTCTGATTCACATTTTCCCTGGAGATTTCTGCAGGGGTACAGCACACTCTCATCCTTGGTGGTGTAGCTCACAGGCTGGTGTCTACCCTGAAAAGTGAAGGACCCTCTGCTTGCACTAAGCCCCCAGGATCTGAGCCGCAGTGGCTGGGATGCAGGCACACATTCCCTCCTGCTGTCTCTGCTCCACAGGCAGGATCCTCTGGAAGAGAAGCAGAGAGCTGGGGCCACTGATGTCTTAAGTCACTGTACTAAATTCACCAGCGGATGCGTCCAAACCCCAAGACAGCTGAGCCAATCTGAGGATAAAATAATTCCTAAGAACCATGGCCAGGTGACTCTTCAGGTCTCCAACATCTTAGTGACTCTTCAATTGCTTTGATGTCTTGGCTGTCTCAATATATTTGTTCATCTGTTAATCTTGTAGCCCTTCTGCCCACTGAGAAATAAACCTTCTAAGTGCAAAACAGTGTTCGGACACCACAGTCCAAATACACTCATTTGCAGCAGCAGCAGCTCTCAATTCCTGCCCTGTATGGGAGCAGCCTCCCAGTTTCACATCAGTGCTTTACTGGAGATCTGGGAAATCACGAGGGACCTTCCCCTTGTGTATCTTCCCCTGTGCACACAGGTCCCCATAACATCAAACTGAGCTAAATTCATGCTTTGACTAAGCTACGAAGTACCTGGGAGTCTATTAGATAACGTTCTCCCAAAGTTTTATTCTCTTTTCATATCTAACAAAGTTGTTGTCCCTCCTCCATCCAATGAAAACCTACAGACAAGATAACAGCATCTTACAAGCACTGATGACAAACCATGCAATTTTAGACACATCCTAATCCCTGCAGAGCTTCTTGCCTCATGGAGGCACAAAAGTGTAATGTGGGACAAGCACACAGTGCTGGAGCTTTGCTTGTGCTCCATAACCCACCCCACTCCCTGCAGCACCATGTGTGGCTTTTAAAGTTAGCTGAGCTGACCCCCCCACTCTGTCATCCTAAATCACTAGTTCAGACAGCTCCAATCTTGCTGACATGATGAATAAACCAAAACCCATCCTTTTAATGTTAAAAGTATCATTTTGGAGCCTAGGGGTCTTTGTTTTAGAACCTTAAAACTATGGAAATGAGCGTAAGTACTGTAATAGCAAAGTGTGGCTCTTACAATGATGAGAAACTTGGACTTGCAGCCCACACGGTTTCGTACTTGTGCCATGGGTTTGAAGTCTGACTCTTCTTTCTTACATGTTCAACGCTGGTGTAACTCCATCTGTTTGCATGGGACTTTTGTCCCAGTTTATGCTACTGTAAATGAGGACAGAAAGGTCTTAATAAAATTTTCCTTGGCATTTGAGGGGCATGTGATCATAAGGGATTTAATTTGATTATTTTCTGGTATCCTGAATGAATCCCTTAGACACCTGTCTTTAAACCAGGAGCTGAAAAAACTATGCAAAGCCAGAGGAAGCAGTTGAGGAGTTTATGCTCTAGGGGGTTTGAGTAATGTTTACCGAATACTTTCATTTGAAGCAAGTGTTTAAGAGACACTCTGCTTTTAAACCTAATTCTGTCTTCCAGAGCAGAACCAATTTGGAGACTAATAATGAAAGAAAATGATTTAGCGATGAAGAGATAATTTGTTCAAAATCAACATTTGTTTTCCAGTGTGACACTCTGGAGCTTTCAGCAGGATTCACAACTCTCAGTTAGGTGTAAGCCCGTACTTACAGCAGTAGGCTGGAAAGGTGGCTGCATGAATATAGATTGTTTCATTATTTGCTCCTGCTCTTGAATTTTCCATCCCAGCAACCGGCACATAAGCCCTTTTTATTGACCATGGGTGCTGCTTATTTTCACTGCAATATTTCCAGGACCAGATTCTGACCTCTCTCACAGAGCTGGTCAAGGAGGGTAAATTC
Organism: Athene noctua; assembly: GCF_965140245.1. Classification (NCBI taxonomy): domain Eukaryota; kingdom Metazoa; phylum Chordata; class Aves; order Strigiformes; family Strigidae; genus Athene; species Athene noctua. The sequence goes on from NC_134048.1 coordinate 15,936,954, forward strand.
ACTTCTATCCACAGAGCTACAGGTTGCTGAATTCAGGACTGATATAAGCTACTGCCATAAAATTGCTCCTGTCTCACCTACAGTCTCCTAGTAGGAGCATGAAGAGAGTCTCTTTCGGGAGACTACCCACAACATGGGAACCTCTCTTACGGATCCCAGGGTGTCACGTAAGTCCAAAATTTTAAAAGAAAAGACACAATAACAGGATTTTCAGAACTATCAAAGTACCCAGGTTCTGCTTATTACAATGGGTGTTACATACTTTTGAAAATCCCATTGAGCACCTAAATGCCATAACAAATCTGACCCTTAATCTCAGTTCTTAGCTCTGCAACAGAAGTAATAGCACTTCCCAACTCCACAGGGAGGATGAAAAGATAAATACATTAGTGGTTGTGAAGCAGTTACATACTGCAATAACTGAGGCCAGGTAAGTACTACAGCCAAAGATGGATAGGCTGGCAGATGGATAACTGAACTTTCCAAAGCTGCAATATTAGGCTCTTACCTTCATCAAAAATACTGTTAGTCTTGTTCCTCCCACTGAGCACACTCAGCCTGCATATCAATGTGCGCGTTGATGTATGCGGGGGAAGACTTTCTCCAGCTCACCATGCTTAATGGACAGTGCTAAATGTGCCTCTTAAGCCCTTTCACTCAAACCTATCACCGAAGGATCTCACATTTTAAAGAGAGGTGACAGCATCTCACAGTGAACCCCTCTCCTGCTATCGCTGGAAATTCTGTGCTCCTCGGAAACAACATGGGAGTAAAGTTTTCAGTGCCATCCCTGATTTGCTCTGTAAACATCAGCAATAATTTAAAGGAGGTCAGCATATGAGTTTGTATTGTGGTTTCAGTGGAAGTCATTCTCTTGGAAAGATCACTACTTACCCACATTTCTAGTTTTCATTTCCTTCATCATAAACAGTCACATTAATCACTCTAGTACCATGGATTATATTTCTTTCTTGCCCCTCTCCTCACCCCCTCCAGGATAATGCATCGTTTGCCTTACTATTATGAACAGCCTTTTTAATCTGGGGAGAAGAAAGGATATTACAGATGCAAAGGCAGTACCACCAGCAGCTAGGGGCTGTTGATATGCTACCAATAAAGTGGACATGATTTCCTTAAAAAAAGTAAAGTTTAATGCAGATAGTTCAGGGGGAAAAACATTCGCCCGGGTCCAGCACTGATACAAAAGGGACTTGCAATTTGTGGCTGGTACCAAAGGCTGCAGCACAGTAGAGGGATGATCCTCCACATGTGAAAGCAGTTAATGTGAGCTGGGGACCTATTGCTGACACTTTTAAATTTTTTTATTACTGGTTTTTTTTACAAGGAATGACCTCAAGCTTCAGAATTTCTTGTTCCCAGTAGAGGATTTTTCTGCGTGGGACACAAACTTTGCTTGCAGAATGGAAATGGAAAGAGAAGTTTACTCTCAGGAGGTGAGGAGCATATGATGCAGCAGTGTGGTAACATGAGCTAATTTAATTTTGCTTAGAAACCTCTGGACTGAGAATAGAGCATGTATTACTGCAGCTGTAGCCCATTATTTCTAATGACTCTAATTATTTCTTATGGTATCCATCTGACCAGCTATAAGATTTCACATTGAGCATAAAATTTGCCAATGTTACCACTGTGCCTGCTTACATCTCATACAATTGGTAAATTATGCTAGCAAGTAAATGTAGAGCTCCATCAATTTGCCGGTAATGAACCAGTATCTCAGGCTAAAATTTGTTTTCAGTTTTAACTCCCTTGTTTCGATGAAATCAATAGGATCATCCATTCGCAGTGACTTACACTTCTGACTCCATTATTTGCGTGTTATCTTATATATATATATTCATAGAAGAAAACACAATTTTCTCCCTGTTAACTGGGAAGATAATTGTCTTTTACCAACTTGCAAAGGAACCACATTTAGTTTCTAGTTCTAGAATGCTTTTTAAACTTTTAAAAAGAATTTGTCTTACCTTTGCTTGTATTGGAACAGAAAAAGTCTGGGAGGAGGAACAACAGGTTGGGTCTGGACTCACAGTGTGAAAACCTCAACTGACTATAAGTTCAAACAAAGTCTTGTCATCTCTCAAAGAGCAGAAGGCTCTGCCCTGAGCTGTATCCTTTGTCACTAGATTTCCTTCCTACTGGAGGGTACTGCCATTTAACGATAACAAAATAAGCTGTGATATGGCAACAACAGTGAGCCTAATATAAAACAGGAAAGACAAGAAAAGAAAGCTGGCCTCGGTACATCAGAGTGAGTGGTTAAAATCAAAAGGGAAAATGCACAATGTCTTTTTGCCAAGATATCATGATTTTGACAAAATATGACATACATGGCGCAGTATAAAAGCAGCAAGTACTCTGAGAACTTACGGAAGAAATCATAACTAATAAGAAAATATGTATCCCTGTTATTTATTGCCTAGCACTGACATAAATCTTGTTTTCAATTACATTTTAATGAAGCACATCAATTGCTGTTTGAATAGGGACATCTGATTACAGTCTCAATCAACAGAAATAAATCTTGCTTATGGAAGGTTTCCAGGGTATTTTCTTTAGGAACATTAATTACAGAAGTAAACAAGGATATATTATTATCATGACATCCAATTGTAAATCCTGCCTATCACTGTAAATACTGTTTAGTTTGAGAGTGTGTATCACCATGCAGTTTCAAGTGTTTATGCTGCAAATCTGCTAAGCGACAATTCCAGTGCAGCCATACTCTGAAACAGACTTTTATGGCTGGTGGTCCAAAGCGTCATGTAATTCCTAATATCATCTAGCAGATAATGAATGAAAATTCTTTCACCTATCATCCACAAACATTGGTTAAGTCCTCAGGAAAATCCAGTTAAATCTGTCAGAGACCTGACAGGAGCAGAGGTCTAACGATGCTTTATTGGAAATTACAGTTTTCTAATTGAGCTAGAGATAAGTCTGGTTCAAATGGCAAGGGGTGTAACAACTCTGCTTCTCTGTATTTGGGCAACACAGATGCTAAAGAGATTTTGTACAAAGCTGAGTCAAGACAAAGAGAAAAATTGGGAAAATAATAAGAATTACCCTTGTGCTTAACACTGTTCACAAGCTTTAGTATGTCCTGTGATAGGGAACATAGTGAATATGGTGCATGAATGGTCCTGCTCGGACTCTGAGTGCTGCAGCCCCTGGGGGATGAAGGCATGGGTGGGTGTGCATGTGTGTGTTTGTGGGTACCTGTGTGCTTGCTCCATCCTCCCCTCCCGGTGCACTGCATCGAGCAAGTCCTGACCATGTCTCCCTGCTAATTCAATCTCAAGCTAATGCCTTAAATCTCATTTTACAACTTTTTTTTTTTTTTTTTTTTTTTAATAGAGCTCTTACAGCTGTAATACAAAAAGAAGTGCTTAATCACAAGAAGTGTAATAAATCTACTGCTGCTTTTCCTAACTTCAGCTGAGTGCCAAACAAAATAGTTTATATATTTTTCACCTAGTTTGAGCTACAGGTACTGTATTTTGTGAATTTTTCCTAAACAGAGTCCATGCTAAACCAATACTCTCCTGACCATATAATGGAAATATCTTAATATCTCTTCAGAGACTACAACTCTGGGAGAAGGGCTAATCGAGTAACAGAAGCAGTTTGAAGCCATTACAAAGCAGGTCAAAGCCAGCATTAGGAAGATGTTCAGCTAATATTCAAAGAAGATCTGAGTGGGTCTAGACAAATGAGGAACCAGAGGAGGTTGTAGGTACGGTACCAGCTTGAAGCACTAAGCAGGTAAGAACCGGCTTTCATTTTCCTCTGAAAAAAATGTCATTCCGCAGCAAGAGGAAAAGTTCAAGCATGCAGTTCCTCCCAGCACTCTGCAAATCCCATGCTGTAGTAGTTCAGTACCCTTTGCACTAGCTGAGGCTTATTCACAGCATTAAAAGCAGGAAAAGTAGAAAAACATGGATGAGTCAAAATACAATTGTAAATTCTTTGTGACTGCCTACCATACTACAGCATGGGAATTACTGAAGGACATGTAATTATACAAAGCTCTCCTAAATGTTTTAGGGTTTGGTGTTATTTTTTGACTTTTAAAGTAATATCTGGAATGGTTTACAAGAAGCCAAATACAGTATTTAGACGACGAAAACAGAGATCAAATGGAAGATATCAAATTAATCTAGTGAGAAAAACATAACATGTAATACTATTGAGATCTAGTTTCATTATGAACTGGAATAGTGGTGAAGGGTAGAGATTACCAAAGAAAAAAGTATGAGATTAATGTTTAACGAAGTGGAGGTATGGCTGAGAAAATTAAAATCATCTGGATAATTAAAAAATTCTCTTGCTTATAAATCAAGGAAGGAAATTATCATAGAAATTGGGAGATAGTTGAAAATGATGTGTGGTAAATACAGATGTGGTTTAAGAAGATGATGTGTTTAAGTGGCCAGGGAAGGGATTCGGGGATGCAAAATGAATTATTTCTATTTTAAGTGTAGAGATGACTGCAACTTCACTCTCCTCAGCCAGTGGGTTGTGAGCAGATTGGTCTTGCTCCGAATCCCCACTGTGCCTGACAGACCGGAGCGGAGAGCTGCCTGCAGGATTACCTCTGTCCTGCGGTGCTCAATCTTTCAGCCTTAATTGATAAACTGGAACATCCATACTCATTAATGTGCCATGTGGTGGGAAACATCCACATAATGGTGCCTGGCTGTGGCCAGAAGATGCTGAGTGGCCAGGGGCTGCATCCTGGGCCACTGCACCCCACCTGGCAGAGGTGCTATCAGCTGAGAGCACGGGCTTGATTAATAAAACCCTAGGAATTGTAGGTGGGAATGAGAAGAATCAGCCCATAGAGCATAGCCCTCTGTGTTAACATAATCTCTGCTGGGAACCAGCCATACGAGACACTATGAAATACAGGAGCAGAGAGTCAGGTCTGGCTGGAGGAAAATCAAAGGACAGATGTCCCCTCTCCTGGCATGGTCAGAAGTGGGACAGTGACATAATCACAGGGCAGGCTGAGCTCTAACTAAGCCATGGCACTGCTGCTGATGCCACTAGCTGGAACTTATGAGCCAATAATTTTTATTACAAAAAAATCACCAGCAAGTGTCTTCTGTCACAAGTTACATAGCCTGGGTCAAAACTGGTCAAATAATGGCCTGGAAATTCCTTCATGGCAGCACGTGCTAACCAGAGGGCTTGGAGCTGCAGCAAGGCCATGTCTCTGCTCCCATGGACTTCAGTTTCTCTGCACTCGCAGCATGGCAAAGGAACAGACTCAAGAGTTAGATATGCCCCATCTACTACCTAAACCACCACCTTTTTTTTTTTTTTTTTTTTTTACTTGTCTGATATACCTTGTTATATAATTTATTGCAATAAAAGAAAACAAATCGAAACAAAATAAAATCCTCCGCCTGTTGGGTGCATTAATAAGCACACTCATTTCACACATGGAGAAAAATAATTACTTTTTATGTTACCATAATTGCCTAAACCACAAATGCATTTTTCAGAAACAAAGGTTGGGCTGGTGTAAGTTTCTAATTACAGGTTGAAAGCTTCTAATTAAAAGTCATAAATTGGAAGAAATCCTTTCAACCAGAATTACAGAAGAGGCTGCTAAGATTGGGTATTATCTTGACATACTGCCACCAAGCCAGGGAGGAGAAAAAGAAATAGAAACAAAGCATTGCAGCTCTTCAACGGCAGCCACTGACACCACTTGCTACCTAATGTCTAACAAAGTGCTGCCATCAGGAACACAGAGGAGATGAACATATCACAAAATACCCCTGTGGGGCCACCAAATTTCATTAAGCAACCTTGAGCCATTGGAGTGGGGAGAGGGACAGCTATGCTGTACCCTGGAGGTAACAGCTGAGGCTTAAACGGGCTTTTTCCTGAAGTTTATTCTGGCTTCTGGATGGTGGCAGGAGGACCAATCCACCTGAGTTGGCCTAAAATTATAAAACCCTATGGAAAGATGGTACTTGAGTCAGCTAAAACTTGCTAGATCAATCCATAAAATATTTGTTAACGTATATATTATACAGTACTCTACTTTGGGGTGACTTTCATGTGCAGTCAGTGGCTGACCACTGGATCAGTTTGGGCCAGCTCTTCACCACTTTCATGGCTTGCTCTTCTGCTCTACTTTGGAAGAAGACTGCACCATACAAAAACTTTATCTTATTCTTCTCTTTTTCAGGGTGTTAAATAATCCTGCTGAGCAGACCAGCATGTTGTCACTGACAGAGAAATCACTTTCTTGTGATAACCCAAAGTACTCCAATGAGAGGATTACTGGCAGGGGTGCATTGCTATGCAAATATTGCAGTCATTATCATCAGTCCTTTGCATGCAGTCTTCTACATCAGAACTGCTTTTTGAAGAAATGTTGATCTAGATTTCCATTTTTAAATTCTTTTTGAAGTCTGTCTGTCATGGGATTTTTACCTGCCCTTTGGTCAGACATAAAGGAAAAAGGTCAGGTAGATTAAAATCTCACGTGGGTAGCACACTGGTTCAGCCTATAGCCATTTCTGCAGTGGTGATTTACTTTTTCTCTTCTCCAATGATTTATTCTATTCCTTCTCAAAAGATTGGACTTAATAGTAAATCACTTACAACAAGAAATATAGAGATAACAAAACTAAAAAGGATTTGAAATGGTAGAATATAAAACCTGCTGGGAAAAAAGGTGTGTCTGTATGCATCATATACTTGGTGGTGATATCCTTTGGAAACATGTACAGACTTGCCTAAGTGGATTTGAAGAGCTTATTTAGCATGACAAATTGGCTACAACCTGATGGCTATTTCTGAAAACCCATTTATAGACCTTCAGACACTCATACTCCTGTGGCATATCCATTCATTGTACAGTCAATTTATAATGATTCCACCAAATTAAATCTTTATTAACAAACTTATTGACTCTGGCTTTTACTTTTTGTTCCCCCTTTTAATTAACTGCAGTAATGAGACAAGCAACATTCAATATAACAACTGACCAAACATTTTGTTTAAAACCTGCAGTTTATTTCAAGCAGCTTCACAAAAAAATGAAGGCTGAATTGCTATTTGCTAAATGTCAATTTTCACACTCTGTTGAACCTTTTCTGAAGCTTGTCAGCCACAAATCTGTAGTCAGTTTTCCCCCTCTGATCAGAGCTATATAGAGCATATAACAGGTTTTCAGTTACTTTTCATTTTTATGCAGAGGATGTACCGCTTGCCGTCCCCAGTATATTTCACAGAATGGTAAATATGCATAAATTGTGAATCCAAAGGGATGCACATGACAAACTTGTGGCCTCTTTCACAATCACTATTTACACCAGCAATACGGTTGCATGTCTGCACGCGTAAGGCCCCAGACATGATCTAAACTCAAATCCAGCCCATAATTATGCAACAATACTGCACCATCCTCTTTTTGAATGTGCTGTAATCCTGCTAAGAGTTAAGGAGGTGTTTCACCCTCCAGACCACATGTCCACAGCCTTCCTCCCTGATTAGAGGCACAATTCCTATTTCCAGCTGCAATTCCCTGCCTGGCAGACACAAAGCAGCCTCACTTAATCACAAGCGTGCACACATTTCCTTGAACAAGCAACTATAAGCATGTGCAGACGTGTAGGATTTGCCTCCTGTGAGAAGAAATACCTTTTACAGGGTCAAAATCACTGGCAATCACTAAATTTGACCTAACTTTTCCACACTTATTACTAAAGCTAAAGCTGGGATAGAAAAGGGATGAGAAAAGATGCTGTCTAGGCCACTGAATAGGGTGATAACGAGTGTCCAGTCGGATTTCTGGCATAAACCAGCCTGGAAGTCATTTGCTTATTCCTGTATCAAACCTAGCTGAACTGAGACCTGCCTTTTAACAAGACAACCAATTTTTAATAAGTATCCACTGATGTAAGATTTCTCTGCATCCCTCCTTTATAGCACTGCTTCATAACCTATTTTGACAATTTGAAAAATTCTCTTGTGTGCAACTTACAATGTGCAATAGAGAATATAAATAAGTGAAAACCGAACACATAGTCTCTGGAGGAATGCCAAGACAAAGCCAAGGAACAGGCAAGACCGCTGAGAACAGAGAAGGACCCAGTGCTCCTCCATGTGACTGGCTCTGAGCCACTGCCATTTTGGCACCAAGGCATTTGGCAGGGCAACGGGAGGGATGGGAGTATTTGAAGAAGTTAGTCTCAGAGCTCTCTGATAGCCTAGAACTGAAAATCTTAAAGCTATTTGAGATTTCCAACTTATTTCTTGCTTTCAAATATGCAAAGGAAAATAGGTTGGGAAATGGTGCAAAGAAGAAAATAAAGAGCTTGTGTGGGTGGGTGGAGGGAGGAATGGAGCAGAGAGAGAAAGAGCTTGGGAAACCAAAAAAATCCTACTTGCTGAAAAAGAGAATATAGAGATGTCTCCAAAGGGACTACTTTAATTCTGGGAATACAATGTTTTGCAAATTCTTAGCATCAATTTATCTTCAAATAAAAATGAAACTGTTTTCTGTTTATCTTTTGCATATAATCACTACTAAAACACGCATTTAAGGTAAAGTTTGGCAGTCTTTCAAGAGAGACATGATAGATTACATTTTTCTCAACTAAAAGAGAGACTGAGTATGGTGGTGGCAATTCACTGTGTGCTGGGAGATGACCATGTTGTCATGAACCCACCTCTACACAGGGCAGCAACATCCCTGTCCTGCTCCACGTGGAACTGGTGGGAACTGGGAGCTATGAAGCACTGCTGCTCATAGCTGCTTGTCTCAAGAAGATGTGATCCCTTCTCTTAGCTCTCCTTACACTATTTGATATGTGTCACTGTGCTGTCACTGGCATCTATACTGTAGGTTTTTGACCTAAGATACAGAAATCTGTTCTCCAGCTCCTTGGGTCAACCACAGCAAAATGAGAAAATATTCAAAATTTCCTGACTTCCATGAGGGTCCTTCCATCCTTCCTTGGTCAAGTCTGCGCTTTGACTGTGATAAGCTCTCTTATGTGACTTTTTAGCAGATAACAAAGAGACAATTACAGTTGCTAATGGAAGAGGTCAAATGGAGGTGAAATGAAATGGATTTAAAAAAGTGAACTGATGTCAGAAAAGCCTCTGTACCACTCAGTGGCATAACCTTTTCCTCAAACAGGTTTTTAGCTGGGAATTTAATTTCATTTTACTCTATTTTATTTTGACTTTGAAAAGAGAGGCAGGCAGGTAGGAGGACTGCGTTTGTGGCTGAAGTACTGGAATTCAGTTTCCAGTCCTGTGATGAACTGCCTTTGTGGCCATGTGCGAGTGCATCCAGCGCTCCCTGTGTTTACTGCAGTATAGCAGCAGTGGGGATGGCTCAGCACAGCCCAGGAGGAGCAATTCTGCCCAACACAGCAAAGTGATACAGAACTCTTTGATGCTGATTTCTCCTAATGAGATGGCCAACTCATCTGTAAACTTTCCTATAGCAGACTGCCACCTCTGCTGCATAGCATGGCCCTGAGCCATTACCTCCACAAGTAACTTCACCAGATGGTCTCATGTGGTGGGAATGCCCCCAGGTACACAGAGATAACCACACTGACTTCCCAAGTACTGCTTTTAAAGAAAGCCAATAGAGTTACTTTAGGAACATAACATGGGAAGGGAAATCGGACCTTAAAATCAACCTTAATTCTTCCTTTGCATGGCCAAACAAAATAATAATAATGAAGAAACACTGCAAGAGAAAAAAAAAATTGTGGTTATTTTATGGTCTTTGAAACCAACAACAATCAAAGCTGCAAGGTATAATTTTTTTCCTGGAATTCCTTGCTTTTTCTGAATTGCCTGCACCCTCATGGTATCTCTCAGCAGTCACGTTAACACTAGATATTGATTGTCTGCTTGGTAGCAGGAGAGAAAATATAACAGGCAAGAACTTAACTCTGCTAGGTGCACATGGAATCTGGACAATTTTCTGTGGGTGGCCACCACTGCTAAAACCTTCCTGGTGAAAATTACTACTGTAGTCTTCATCTGTGTAAGTAACCAAAGCCACCACCAAGACAGGCAGGGCAGGAATTAAGGTATGTTTCTTCCCTTCTCTTTAAAATGCTGGTGTGTTTCCGTTCTTTGAAGCAAAAGGTGTGCGAGATATCTTGATTTCTGCCATTCGAAGCTACCACTGTGTCAGGTTTCCAAATGGCACCTGCTCCCCACAGACAGAGAAGTGCTATGTGCCAAGGCTGGCCTGTCACACTCCTGGCACCACCCTTGTAACACCCCCATGTCCGAGCAGCCAGGAGTGTTTAATTCCAGTTTCAGAACAGTGAATACAGTCCTCACTTTGTGGCCCCAAGGAAATGAGGACATTTGTGTCACATCCACACACCATGCTGAGGAGCCATGTTCAGGAGGAGCATCCACGCACCATGTTGAGGAATCTTCCAATCCAAACCAGTACTGCTACCCACTTGCTAATGTAACCCAGCATCACTGCTGGGATAAAACACTGGAATGAGTCAACCTAACAGATCACTTGTTTTGACACTGAATATCAAGCCTGCCATATAGAGCTAAGAGAAATACTGTAGAAAATTTCCTTCAGAGAAATCTCCTTAGCAGGGAGGAGGCACTTGAAGTTGGTTACCTCCTGTTCCCCTTTCCAAGATAGATAAGGAGTGTTCTCAACATTAATGACACAGATTTTTCCAATGCTTCCTTTCATTTTTCATGATCAGACTTCAAGGTTGCCCAGATGTCAAAACACAACTTTTTAAGTTGGATTCAAACATTCACCAACACTTGGCTGCGTTTAGGATGGTGAAAAACCGACAGCTGCCAACCCACAGCTATACATCAACATGCTGGGGAAATGTTCAATACTGTGAGCCCAAAGCTTCAAAATGGAAACTTTGGTGGTTTTTGAGTGGCTGTTCTAAGCCACATTCTCAAGTCCATGCAACATCCCAACATCCCAGTTTATTGTGTCAGTGAATATTTGTTTTCCAAAGCAATTTAGAAGTGGTGGAGAGGCAATGGTCTTGGAGTCAACTTGGGTTTTCTCCTGCCTCTGCTCCTGCACTACTGCACACCACCACAGAGGTCATTTCAGCATGTCTTACCTGGTCTCTTTCTGTCTTTTCTTGTTTGCTTGGGACACAGTTAGAAGTGCAAGGACTTTCTCTTTCACTGTCTACACAGCATTACGCACAGTAAGAACTCGTTTTATCTACAGCAGTCAGAAACTAATCATATGTAAGAAATTATTAGCCAAACATCCTCTGGTTATCCAAACTCAATTAGCTGTGAATTGGACGGGAACATATTTAAAGTAACAGGACTATTAAAAAAGACTGGAGATTTGTAAAGAAGTTTACATGCCTGCTGGCTTGTTTTTACAATTCTGGTGTTGCATCTTTCTGTGCTCACTGCATGTGAAGGAGGTAACTGTATCATGTCTTCATGTAGTATCTGCTATCTGCTGCTGGATCTTCTGGCCTAAATGATTTTCATTCTTACATAACATACCACATTAATGGCATGCTCAAGGGAAGGAACCTATTTCATCCCTGGACTCAATAAAACACAGACAATGGGATCATGAGTCCCATCACACAGGTTTCTTAATAGAATCTGACTCTGGCTTAAACAGGAGCGGGGGGAGAGACAGCTGCCTCTTATAAAACTTGGAAATTGCCAAAGAATCACTTTTCTGTGCCTCAGATGTTAAATTCACTGCAGTTCTTCCCTCCGTCTTACTCCAGTGACTCCCACAGTCCTTTTTTTTCCTGTATACCGCTATAGAGCAAGTCACCGGGTATAAACAACATTTTCTGTTACCCTAAAAATGAACATTTGCAATGTTTCATTTATAGCTGATGACAATAATGGAGTACCCAGGGCAAAACCACTGAAATCACACGACCCTCCAAACCAGTATAAGCATCACCACTTCAAAAGAGTTCAAACTCCATTCCAGCAGCATTGGTGGTGGACGAGGTCGGACCTGCCTTCACTCAGGCAGGCAAGCTCCTCCAGTGGGAACGCTGCCCGGGGCTGTGGGGCATGGCCTGGTCTGGCAGGGCACAGCTCTGGCAGCAGGGATGTGGAGTCAAATCTGGAGGCAGGTTTTATGCAGCGATGCTGACTACACTCCTAGTATGCTTCTACAGATGACAGTATACAGAGTATCTCCTCTAAAGGATATCTTTTATAAAGCAGTCACATCCTGACAGTCATGCTGCTTTAACTTTACTGCTCTAGTTAGAGGGATAATGTGGGGAGAGCTTAAAGAGATATAACTGGACAGGCCTGTTTTAATTGTTCCCACTAGACCTGTGCTCTGTGACCTTGGACATCTACAGAGCCATAAATATGAGCTTTGATTGCTGTTCCCATAGTGACTGGCAGGAAGAACACACTGGAGAGTGGACTAGGACTGCTTCAAGCAGGCAAGCAGCAACTGGAAATGATTAAGTTCAGAAGCTCTGGGGACACTAATGTCACTGCAGGCCAGCCAACCTGGAAGACAAACATTGCTGGGCACTGCGAAAATGATTTTTCTATTTGCTTTCCACTGAGAGAGTGAACTAGGCTACACTATAGGCACTAGGCTTGGCAAATGAGACCATGAGCACTTCTGAGGCAAATTTTTCCAGTCCTTCCTGCTGCTGGAGATGTCAAAGCTACTAGTGGGGCCTGTCACATTTGTGCTGTGCACACTCACTGTTGAAGGACAGGAACACCAGCCCTTGAGCTCAGTTACACCCCCAGAACAGGCATGGTTGATGCACAGAGAACATTTCTACATGAAGCAACATACAATGTGGGAGGCTAAACCACCCCACACAAAGTTGGCAGGTACCTGGGCTGTCCCTCTCTCAGTGCCGAAGCCAGTGCAGTTATTTCTGTAGTGCTCTGCATTGTGCACTGAGGGCTGCCACAAGGTTTGGTGTGGAAACGGGACACCTTTGTCATCCCACTCCAAAAGGGTAAGGACCTGGTGGGTGCACCTGGGGAGAGAGATGCAGCCTGTCCTGTGACTGTGACATGCAGCTCTCGCTCCCACTGTGCTCTATGCTGTGGACACAGAAACAGAATTCAAATGGCTCTAAACTCTCCTATTTCAATAGAAGAAATGGTAAGGTTTCAGGAAAAAAGTAGATACACATGCTGATGGCCTGAGTACATATAAAAGCAGCTCAGGAATATTTATATTAACAGAGTGCACAGCAGGAAAAGCTGAGCTGTGCTAAAGGCAAAGCTGCCAGAGTATTTCTGAGTGACTTGCTCAATAGCACCACATGGTGAGCTCGCTGGCTGCCCGTCCACACTCAGCTTCATTAACTCCCCAGCGATCAGAGCCTTACATGTCACAGAAGAATGGAATTTACACATGGTCAAATCTAGCATCACCCATAAATCACTCAAAGTTATAACGCTCAAAACCACAACAGCCTCACTGTCGCCATGTGTATATTAAGGTTTGGAACAGAAAATACTTGTTCAACCATCCAGAATAAAGCAGTAATTATTCAGATGGAAAGTAATGCCGAATCTACCTGTCTATACATTTTGTACACTGTCCAAAGTCTCCAATTCATATATACAAAACTCTTCAGACTGTGGTAACTTCAATGCCAAAAGGAAAGAGATAAGCCAGTAAAAGAACAAGTACAAGGCATCACTTCTCCCTTACTACATATAGCATTTTTAGTTATCCATAGGTCTTTTAAAAAACGTGGCAATTCTGACATGTTTTGAAGTCCAGATTACATGGTCTTTTACAACAAATAGTTTAGTGGCACACCACAGGGAGACACTGTACCATTCTCATGTGATAACTGATCATCCCAGTCTCTTCTCTATGGCTCTAGTCTTTTACTGAAAGTAGATCCCATCATTTTTCAAGTAGTTGAGTCAGATTTGCAAAGTCTGCACATTCTTATAGTGACCACAAGCACTTAAAGCATCAGCTATTTTTTTTCTAAGTTTGGCTCCTATTCTTTTTTTTTTGTATTAATTTTTTTTTTTGACGGAGTAGAAAATGCCAGAATTGTCAACATTCTTTTTTAAAATGACCAGCTCATGACCCCTGGACCATGACACTCTGAAAAATCAAGCATTATAAAAAATTAATCTTTAAGGTGCTCAAATGCCTTAAGTTACTTTTGGAAATATTGGCTAACAATAATCATTGCCTGTTCTGCTTCACTGTTAATCTCTCTTTCAGAAAGTGCACTTCTTGAACTGTAGAAAAACAACACTTTTAAGAAGAATTTTGCATTTTCTGACTGCAGCAAAACATATGGAGAGTGGCTGACGGGTCCTGATGGATAACACATATACTAGCAGCTTCCCAGAATACTTATCTCTGAAAAGAAGGAAGCTCCTCCAAAGTGGCCTGGATAGCTCCATAAATCAATGCCACACTGTTAATTCCTGACAGCTACTAAAAATTAAGGGCTGGTCAATTTTAAGGACTGGTCCTACAAAAGCCTTGCAATCGTTCTTTCAAGAGAGCCATAATCTCCATTTGGGAAGCAAGAGAACCATTACATTCAGTAAATATTCAGTGGCTCTGCCGAAATTTCAGACTAGCTCTTGAAGGCTAATTTTGTTATTCACTACTCTAAATAAAAGCATATCCAAAGATGTTACTTTTGTTTTTATCAAGTTTCCTTTTCTCCTGGAAATTCAAACCAAAAAAAAAGCATTTCATATGTTGGAGAATTGTTCAGTCCTACTGGAAGGTTAGCCCCTGCTGTAACCTACCACAGCCTGGACTAGGAAAGCCAGACACTAAAGATGTGCTTTGCTTCACTTACTTAGAAAGAGAGAACTGGCATCCAGCTGGAGGAAAGCTTCCTCAAAGAGACGATTATGCAACCAACACTCGCTTTGGTATCGTACAGACATTTTGACATACTGCGTGAGTCAGAGAAACACTTTTAATGTCTAACTGAGCACCTTTGCCTGAAGAACTCCCATTGCATTGACACCGATTCCCCTTTCAAATCACATCAGTTCACAAGGTATGATGCAACATCATTGAAAATGTGCATGTATTTATTAGAGGTTACAGCATAAAATATGCAGGCACCTTGAAATATATTTCAGACTGTGACGGCAGGCAGAGTGACTGAATATATGTCAGAGGTTTATGATGAACTCTAAAGTGTCTTCATTTAAGAGGCAGCATCATTTTTTACAGGCATCCTTTATTGCTTGATTTATTCTTTCTATCTGTAACTAACCTCTAGACTCACAGATTTAGACTCCTGGTATGATGTTGCTGGAATGCCATGCACCTCAGAGCTCTGCAAAATGTTCTGACAAAGTCATTGTTTGGTCCTCTCACTGTTCAGAACAATGCCAATGGATGGAGAGATTAAATGATACTTCACTGCTCAGCTGAGAACCCATAAAATCAACATATTTAGTGGGTGTTTTAGAAAATTTGTCACATGCTAAGCAGGAAAGAGCAGGAAAGGACTAGAGATTTAGTGTTCCATTTTTAGGAGTATTGCCCTTGATGTTTTCAGTAAGACCTTTTTTTTGCAAAGAATTAGGCATGAACTGATGGTGGGGATGAGGAACTAAGTGAATGACAAATTACCCTTCTTGATACAATCGATTGGATCCCATATAGCAGAAACTGAGCATTTATGGAAGTACGCAGGGCACAGATGGACCAAGTCCCACACTAAGGCAGCTACCAGATCCCAGGGCTGAATTCAGGACCCGGGTTGTTACCAGATGTGCAGCTCATGCAGAAATGCATACAGTGTTTACAAGGAGACCTCACTAACTTGAAGTGAATTATAAAAAAGTGATCAAGGGACATAATGTGCTGTGTAAGGCCATCATTACCTCATGACTTCATGGGAACTTTTTTGTGAATAAAGGCAAAGCATTGTCTACAGGATTTAGCCTATTAATACTAACACCAAAACCACATCAGTAATCCCAGATTTCCAAAGTTTCTTTACTTCAAAAAGTGTTAGTGAATTAAGCCAGTGCCTGCATTATGTTATATACCTGAAGGTTTGGATTTGGCAAGGAGCAGAAATACACTGCCCAAATCTTCTGGCACCAAACGGTTGGGACTGACTTTTTCCACTGTGCTCCCAGCACAGTTCCTTCTGCCTCAGGGGAACAAGAATTGATTATCTGGTACTGAGAGGTTTGGAGGCTTTAGATGGAAATGAATAGCAGTTGTGAAGGACCTAATTTTTGTATCCTAAAAGGCTTTGTCAGAAATGTCATTTGTAATTAATTAGAAGTGTATAAACCAGATAAAAGCCATTTAAAGTCAAGTAGTCTTTAACCCGGGGAACTCTGGGTTTCAACCACTGGCTGAAAGCTCAGGATCTTTTCACAAGTTTTTCTGTGCTTTCCAAGTGATTCTTCTGGTAGCACCTGAGTTTCCAGAATGAACAGGTTTATAAAAAGCTTCCATCTTTAGACAGAGCTCCTCAGCTGATTCTTATAAGATATCCTGTTTTTCTAAAGAGACTTTTATTGCAATATGAATTTATTACAAACCATTTTACATGCACACAGTTTCAGTCATACCTTGTGGGTCATAAGAGAGAGAATTTAATTTTGGAAACCTTAGGAAGCAATAATAATCTTTAACCTCTGGCATTGCACAAGAAGATACTGCATATTTTCCATCAAAATGAACAGCTCTAATAACCTTCCATTAATATCCATTTATATTTATTACTCCTTCATTAAAGTTAAGACACCAAATCCTTAATAAAAAAAAATTAAATTGACATTTTACTTTACTTCTTTCTCTGTCTTTTAAAATGTTAATACTTAAGGAAGTGGACAGGACATGACATATTTTTATCATTGCCACACAGTTCAGCACTAGCAGCATAAACCCTTTGTGTCTTGCTTTTTACCCTTATTATATCAAATATAAGCAGATTTTCACTGAGTTCACTGGCAGGGAACATCTCCTTACAGCAGCACATCCCCTCATTATCCAGCCCTCTCAGCTGTTCTCAAACTCACCAGGAGGCCATTTCCCCTCTGCTTTACAACCTCTTTTATGATCCTTGATGGCCTAAGTTTGGGAGTTTTTTGGTTTACTTTCTTGCTTGATTCCCTTGTGTCACTTTATAACGTCCTCAGCCAGCCTTCCCACAACCATTCTTAATGACATGAAACCAGGCAAAGAAGGAGAGAATGTGTTTTTCTTTTTGTATTGTGAAAAGCAAGAGATAACTCATGAACTGAGGTCAACCCAACATAAGAAACAGAGAATTGCAGCTGAGTTTCAACCGGCAAAACAACTGCCAGGAGGGTCCCAAGAGCCCAACAGCCATTCGTGTTAGCCTAACCCAGGGGAAAACTCCTCTCCTTCTGCAGCTACTGCCCGTACCCTGGGACACTCGCTCCTCCTCTCTGGAGAACCAAGCTGTATTGCTGAACACGTTTTTTCAGGCTTTCTTGGAGCCCCTCACCTGATTTTTGTCTATTACTGAGTTGCAATCCCATTTCTGCTTCCTCATCAAATGCATGGCCCTGAAGCCAAACAATGCCATGTGGTCTTGTAAGTTTGGCTTCTTCTATCCAAGGACACAATGTCCTTGTGCAGCTGAAGTGAACCATGGCGTTATTTTACCTGCCAGCAAAGCCGTATATATGTACTGAAGTATGTATTTCCAGCAGCCACCTCTGCTGACAGATGAAATGGTGGCTGTCACTTTGCCTTTCAAACCAGCAGTGCTCCACCTTTAATATGGTGCTTTCACATGTTTGGCCAAAAAAATTGCTGCTTTTTTCAATGAGTCACTCCAATGGCAACTCAGCTGGGAACCAGAGCAGGGGACTGCCAGCTTCAGAAGTGTCAGCAGAATCTGGAAATGAGGCAGTAAAGTCCACAGGCTTTCAGTTTTACTAAGATGGATAAGAGAAGAGAAAGAGGAACCACCCGCCAGCTTCTGCCTGTGCTGCCGGCACAAGTAGCTTCTGCATTTCCATTTCCTCCTTTCATGGGACATGAGTGTGCATAATGTGCAAGATGGGTCACCGACCATCTCCAGTCCAACGCTGCTGAGCCAACTCACTGCTGAGCCCACAAAGCACACAGCAGCACACAGCTAATGCTGACACACTAGTAATATATTATTAACATTCTAGATGAAGTAGAAACCAGGGAAGCAGCAGGGGTCCCCAAAGAGGGACACAGGTTTGACTGCTGAGTCAGGGATTCTCCTTAGCCATGTGCTACCTCCGCATAGAGAGGCAGAGCTGAGTCCAAACATTATTCGAGAGCAGGGAGTGACATCCCTTCAGTGAGAAATCAGCAATGCTATTTGGTCAGAAATTATTACTATTTGAAACAGCCAGAGGGGCCACAATAACCCACAGGATAAATCCATACTGCAAAATATACGTGAGGAGTAGAGCAGCAGCAGCCACTGCACATTAAAAAGATAAAATCAATTCAAGTCATGAGGAAACAACATAGCTACTCCTGTTTGGCCTAGAGAAAACAACTCTATTCCACACAAAACATAAATTCAGAATGAAGATACTGTAGGCACAGTGAATATTTATGATTTCTTTTAATAAGTACACAAAATACTGCTTTCAAAAGAAAGGATCCCGTCATAGTTATGGACACATCTTTCTCCTCTCTTTAATAGGTTTATGCAACAGCTATTGATTCCTGACTACAGTCTAAAGTAAAATTAGTTTATTTGTAGAAGTGTCCTTTTTAATCACACTGGACTTCTATACCTCACTCACACTAAATAATAAGTATTATTGCCTTGATACAGTCAAACCCTCCAGCATCAGCAGACAGCAGTAGAAAACAAAACCCTGAGGAACTTCTCACTTGGGTAAGAAAGCATCTGAACTGTCCTTCCCTGTTTTGTATCAGATAAATGAGAAGTCTGTGTTAAATTCTTGGTTTTAAGGAAGCTGGTTTGTAACTACTACTCCTCAAAAGGCGAAACCCCAGTTGCGGTTCCCGTGCTGGGCTCTGCATGGCTGTGGTCGCAGGGACCTCTGTTTGCTCTCATGTGAAGCCTCAGCAGGGAGACAGTCCTTCCTTAAAAGCAGGTACCGAGTGCTGAGTAAGGCAAAGATTTTTAGTTTGCCTGCTTTGCTCTTCATTTTGGGTTTTAGAAATGCGAGATACGCAGATGGAGAGAATTATGAAGGGACAGAGAGAAATATTAAAGAAAACCATATATTTTTCTACCCCAAAGCAAACATAGTGCTCAGTGGATTACATTCCTCTCATTTCTTTAAGATAAGAACAGTGTTCAAAGGAAAATCTCCTCTTCTGAGCTATTCAGTCATTTTAAACATGGTTACATCCTAAATATCTCAGTATTTGCAAAGGATTTGTATCACAGTGACAGGTGGGTAAGATGCTTTCCTTGCCACCTTTCTATTTACTTCTGTATTTCATGCTCAATATCCTTGATACAAATAGCTCTATCTCAAGTACAAATGTTATGATAAAACAATAGTTTCTGAGCCTCTCACGGAAGATTACAAATGCTGCATCCCAGACCAGCACAGGAGATTCACAGTGAAGCATCTCCCAACTACCCTATGTAACAGCAGCACCAGGCAGACTGCTGCAAGGCAAACACATTGCCCCAAAATGGTCCTTAGAGCCTTCAGACCAGGTATTCCTCCCAGGGCACAAAAAGTAAGGTATGTCAGTTTGGAACATAGTAGCCCTCCTTAGTCATTATCAAAACGTAAATGAAAGGCAACATTTTCTATAAACATCTGCATTCTAGAGGCTAAAGAGTATTTTCATTATTTTCTGTAAGACCTTCCAAAATATATCACTTCAGGGAGCAGACTAACCTACTAGACAGATACATCATGTTAGATGTGTCACCATATCCTTTTAATCAGTGCACAGTCAATATTCTGTATTATATGAATAACTAATTAGTTTCACAACTTATTTCCACAGATGTCATTGCAAAATCTATCTGAGGAATGTCATCTGCACTTGAGGGAAGGACAAGCATTGTAATTAAGTATTAAGCCATTTCACCAGTGAGAGTCTGCCATGGAGTGTGAAATGGCTATAATTCACATTTTTAAGACCTCGCATTTATTAGCATCTATTTTCTACTCAAGGTTAGCGGTGTGCTGCACAGAGAGTTAAAAAAAGCAAAAAAAGCTCACATTTTTATTATTCAAATGGATACACGTGCATGTCTAACTGTACAAACTGGTCACACCGGTAGGGTTTCTCTCAAGTCCCAGAGGATTTCTGGCTCACACACCTTTGAGAACGGCACTCGAAGGTTAGATGAATGCTCTGATTATGGAGCACTCAACAGCAGTGACGTTCTGCCGTTGAAAGCTAATGACAATCCTGGGCACAACGCACCTAGGCAGGATACAGATCGTGTGTACAAGAAAGATATTCAATGTGAGATAACAGTCAGGACTGATGATTAATATCTCCCAGAAAAAGGCTTTGTTTGCATTAGGAAACCCCTACAGAATAAATGCAGAGAGAGATTAATGAACCAGGCTGTTGTATTTTATTCAGGGCCCAGGAAAAGTTAAACGGGTCTCTGTCTAGAGCCATTGCTCCAGTTGCAATTAGACTGCTTAATTATACACAGAAGAAGAGGAGTCTTGTGTATCTTCCCATCAACCACCAAATGGGAACGATATTTCCACTGCTCTCTATGTCATAAGCTATGCCATTTGGCATCAATTTCCTTTAGAAATCTGCCCTTTAATTCCCTGTTCTCAGTTCTGTTTTCACTTGAAGGGCCACAGCTCTGGTGGAATATTCCCACTCTTGCACTCACACAATCCTGCAGCGCAGGGTGCACGAGGGCATCTGGGAAGAACCACACACCCTGCTGCAGGCTGCTCAACCACCAATTCCAACTGCTTTGTCTATTTTCCCTAGCTTGAGCCTATCTAATTTTTTACTTCAGCAATATACTGTGTTCAAAACAGCTTTGTGACAGGCTCCCCTTCCTGCCAAGCCTGTTTTCACCATCCATTAGCCCTCTTTGAAGCGGATCTGCCTGTCCATGGACAGATGCTATTAGCAGCAGTGTGAACAGGGCAGGGCCATGATTTATCCAGCCAGGATAAATCAGCAAAGCTCTGTCAATGCCTCTGCTGCTTCCCAGGTGTGTGCCTCCTGAACATCTCATCCAAATCTAGGCTTCACCTTGCTAAAAACAGGGAAGGAAAGGACAACAGGAGCTAAATCCCCTCTTTATGGTGCTGGATGCGAAAGAGATGAAGGCCATTAAGAGAAGATTTGCTGGGGTAAGGAAAGAAAACAGCAACCTCCCTGTCCCCCTTTTTGCAACAGGAATACTTTAACAGATGGAAAGCCCCAGCAATCAACTGCCTCCTTAACTCCAAGCCTTATATCTAGTGGTATAAATAGATCTTAATACACTGCCCACAAGAAGCCTATGGAAAGACTGCCTTTGACTTGGGAGGGCTGTGCCTTGTCTTCTATAATAGACAAACAGACAGCAGCTTTGAAGGGATGTCGACAGGAGGAAAGTCTAAAGCAAAGTGGCTGTAGCTGTGAAATCAGTGTGAATTCCGCTCTGAGAAAGTTTCATCCAACAGCAAGTATTTCAGGAACCCTTAGCCGTCCCTGGAAAATTGTTAGATCAGATGTAGTCTCCTAGATTAGAAAATGGAAAGTGGTGAGGACCTTTGCTATTCAGAAGAAACTCATACAGGTCCCCTTAAATTAACTTGAAGTTTAGAAACCAGGAACCAGTTGTCTCATTTTAGTTGTATGCTAACAGGTATGTGTTGACTTCAGTGGAGACAGTCATATAAATCCAACCCATCTGTGTCATATGAAAATAGTTATATTTGTTACAATGGGGAAAGTAAAGCTCATCCCAAGGTAGAAGTCTGTTGTCTTTTAAGCTGGTAGGACTATCAAAATTATTTGGATTGACTGGTGTAACAGAGAAAAGAATTGCATCCTTTCTGGTAAATCTATTGGAAAATAACACCAGCTAGATACAAAGCTACATCGGTCATTTTTCCCTTGCTGACACCTCACGGGAATTCCCAAGTGTTTGCTGCAAACTAAACAGTGCTTCAGTATCACACACTAGTCTTTATAAATGACTTCCACTTCTCACCAATTACTTCCTCTTTAATATAATTTATTTTTTACATTTCCTCTAATTTTTGTTCTCTTAATCTTTATTAACGTAATGGGTTTCAGACAGAAACATTATTTGTGTTCATACGTATTGCAAATGTCTCTGCTGCCTTGTGAAACAGCTGAGAGAAACCTTAATATGATAAGAATTATTGTTTTGCAAAATGAGTATTGTTACATTAGCTGAGCACTGTATTTAAATTGCTTTTTGTTACAATAGGTCTCACTTGGACTATTTGGGTAGTTCAGTACTGTACATGGTAAGGTAGAATTGCACTAATAAAATCAAGCTGCAGGTACATTTCTTCTGCCATTTGGTACTTTCAGTGCTTCATAATTAACTTTGGTCAAAAATTACCACTTCAAGCCCAAGGAATTAATTCTCCCTTAACTATATTTGTGCATTACAGGAAAAACAGTCACCCCTTGGTTTCCTGGCCTTGGATGAGTGGTTTACCGCATTTTTAACCTACAATAATTGTGGATGAATTCCAGGTGTGTGCTTGCCCCTCATGGAGTGAATTTCATGCTGTCTGATTTCTTTTTATTTAACTCTGGGAACAGAAATGCCCTAAACCAGGTTTTCATGCTCTGGGTTCCCCTGCCCAGCACGACCTGGACGTTGGGGAGGTACTTACTCCGAGGGCTTCGAGCCCAGGGACCAGGATGGATGCTGTAACACAGCACCCATCTGACATACACCCTCCCTGCTTCCAGCACTTAGTAGTTTAACAAAATCCTCCCGATATTTTTTCTTATATTGGAGCACCCACATTCTAATCCCCTCCACACAAATTATTTCCCTTCTTCCTTACTCATTGGCTAGTCAAGCCTTTATCCTTCACCTTGGAAGAGTGCTGACCTCGTGTTTGTTGGACAATTTCTGTTAGCCTCTTTGGCATATATTTGCCTTTTGGAGGAAGATAGAGAAAGGCAGGTGATTCCTGCCAGCGTCAAGGAGAGACTCTCAAGACAGGCTCTTGACAAGTTACTTGGGTGCTACTAAAATAATCCAGTGAGAAAAGGTCATCTTGAATTCAACTTTCATACACAGGCAATCACATTACCATATGTCAAAGGCACCAACCTGCATTAAAAAGAGACAGTGCAGAGGAGTACAAATATTTCAATGTCCAAAAAAATCTCCCAAGTTCTCCCCCTAAACTATTTTGGGATGATACTGAATGACATTGTTAAACATTCCAAGAATCTGAAAATAATTTAAATTTGTTTGCTTTCCTTTTTACTGATTTTGAACAGTTCTGAACCCAATGAATAACTACCAAAACCCCCAAGAGTCTAAAATTACTTTAAATAAGTAAAAACACGGAAATGTTCACAGAAATATATAAAATAATTTTTCAACCACCTCTAGTTCTTAGGTCATTATTAAAGGATTTTCTAGATTTTAAATAGGAAACATGAACTGTTAATGACACCCTGCACTAAAGAAGACATTTATGAGCCCTGGCATTCCTACTACAACTGATACTGATACTGACAGACACATGAGTCTGTCTGCAGCACTGGAGAGCACCTGAGAAGATTCAGCAGTAAAGACCAGACCTGGCTCAAACAAACACCTAACCAATTCTTGCAGCCTTGTGATGGGCTTAGTATGTAAGGAAAAAGCTACGCACATGTTGCCACCTGAATTTTCTCCATCTAAACCATTGCAGACAAAAATGTTTTAAAAAGGGCACTCAAAAAAAGAGGACCACACCTTGTCTGTTCTCCAGGACCGTGACCACCTTGCAGAGCAGCCAGTTACTAATAAATGAATAAGGCTGTATGAATTGAATACCATTCGTCAGCTAAACAGGGACAGAAATTCTGTTGAGAACGTGTGTGGTGTCACTTGGAGATGTCAGTCTTCGTGACACATGGGCATGACTGAAGGCCTTTGGGAGATGGGAGGAAAGGAAGGAAAGAAACAGAGATGACTGGCACAATAGCATACTGCCTATCTTGCAGTGGAAATCAGTCTGTCTGTTAAGGAGAGGAGGAAGGGAAAGAAGACATACAGATGGTCTGACTCCCAGTGGTGACAGGAGCAGTTGGTCTCCTCTCTTTCTGATAGTGACAGTCGCTGTCACCTTGTTTTGATGTCTCCTAACGAAAAAGTGGGAGTCAGTATGGTACTGAAAAGAGCAAATCGATAAATCACATAACTAATCGTAACCGTTTGGTCTAGGAAGAGTGATGGAGGTTGGTGGTGCCTGGTGACAGCCTGCAATAGCTGAATGCGCACTTTCCCACTCTGAGAACTTCAGCCTAAGGAGGAAAGAAAGTTTGAACTATTTATTACAGAAAAAGGTCTTTTAGAGTCAAGCTAGCTACTGAGTGCATGTTTACAATGCTGCTTTCCTAGCAATGAATGACAGCTCAGGACCCATAGGCTGCCATCTCATTCAGTCCCATTTCACTGTAGCATCTTTTTAAATAGGCCAAAAGGACAACTTATGCACATACTTTGCTATCAAAATAGGAAAGTACTAAAAAATGTCCCCCAAGAGTAAGGTTATTTTCTCTATTAACTCTGTACTGCACCCAAAAGGCACCATTTTACCTAAGAAGCAGCCAGTGCTCCAACATGTAGAGAGAGAGATGGATGGTTCTTGGTTGGGGAAGGAATAGAGCATTTGCTCTTGGGAAACCTTGCTTTCTCTACACAGTGCTACCATTTGCTCTTTTTTTCTCAGGGTGGTGGAAAAAACATTTATTTTTGCCAAGATAAGATTTTCAGAAACACATAAAATGTTTTAGGACCCTGTGGGACATTTTTTTTCAAAGTAAATTCTATTTAATGATTTTCCCTTTAAAAAAAAAAAAAAAGGGGGAAGGAAAAAACCCACCAGATTTTTACAGGCTTTTTCTTCACCCATTCCACTCATTTCAAAGAAAGTCAGTTATCTAGCTCTTTACATAAAACAAGTGAAATAACAACATGAATTTAAAGCAGACCAAATATACTGAATCAACCCCTCGCATGGATGCTGCCAGTAATTAATTTCAATTTCATTTAGCTTAATTCTTTTTGGAACGGAAGCATACTCAATCAGATTAAGGCCATTTTAATTCACATTTGTCCCCTCTAATATGACACCCTACACTTACTTGGATTAAATTCCCCTCCCATGTTTAAAAAAGTCCTAGGTAACCATAAACTTGGACCTAAACTTTGCATCTTTTTTGCACTACTGAAAATTGGACCTGGTTTTGTAAGTTATTTAGATGCTGTTGGATATTTTAACCATGATCTTTCTTTTTTTTTTTTTTTTTTTTTCTGAAAATGTCACTAAACATGAGCTGTGCTAGAAAACCTTTGTCACCTGAACCTCATGTACAAGTCCATCCACCCTCTGACTGCTCATTTGCTTGGTCTACCTGGAGAAACGGAGGCTATGGGTGCTCTGCACCATGGCATTCTGCCCTCCTGGAGCTCCTTCCATCACAGAAAACCCTGGAACTGCCTTGGCAACTGCATGTCAGGCTGAGCAAACACCCTGTTCGTTTTTTAAAAGAAGTATACCAAGATTGGGAAAAACCACAAAGTATGGTTAAAGTCACTGCATGGAGAAAGACAACAAACTTTCATAACAAACTGAATCACACCACCACTGCACTTGTTGTCTGACATGTGATCCCCACAGTGCAAAATGGGAACAATTAGAGTGTTTCTAGAGAGAAACTGAAAAACAGAGGTAGACCCAAGGGAAGGCAGGCAGGATATTATTCATCTTCCACGGTGATCTAGCTGGGCCATAAGTATCCCCGGTATCAGAGCAGAGAGAGAGTTAATGAGAGGTCCTCTCTCATCTCGGTGCATCTGCAGTAAATCTGCAGTGCTCATGCACAACTCCAGCTGTCTGAAGATTGCTTCATCTCCAGCAGCTTCCAGGAAAGGAGAGTTTGAAACCCAAGAACTAAGGACAAGGTGTCTTGGAAATTTTTTTCAGCTTTTCCCTCTCTCTCTTTTTCTAACAAAGGATAATTAGAGCATTGATGGCAAATACCTACAGCCCTCTTGGTCAGAAGATATCAGGAGATTCAGTCAATAGTTCATTAGGCCATACGATTAGTCTCTTCTCAGAGACTAGTCATCCAAACTAAGCTGTAGTGCTATACCTTTTTTTTTTTTATTTTTTATTTAAAAAAAAAATGCCTGGCATTAGCTTGAGGGCAAAGCCGGTTCCCAGGAGCTGTGCTGTTTATTCCCTCCTGATATATTGCTGTCCGCAAGCAGCACCTCTGCGAGTGTCAGCAGTTACATGCATGCACAGCTAGAACCTGTGTAGGTCAGGGAGGGTCTGCATTTCTGCAAGACAGATAATGCTGGAGAGCATTATCCTTTTGCCTGCTGCTACTCCCTGTGAATCAGCATAGACTCCAGTACCTCCCTGCACAACCAGGAAAAGATTTCTCTATTTTTTTTCAAATGCTGGGCCCAGGGTACGCAGAGCATGTTACAGAGGAGAAACGATACTCTCATGACCCATGATTGCCTTTAGCTTGCTCATATTACATGTAAACATGGCAGTCCCTTTTCTTCCATGGCATCCTCTCGGTCATGCCTTTCAAAGTGAATCCCCAAGCTCTTATGCAAAAGCACAAAAGATGCCCAGCAGTATGCACAACTCCAACAAGGTGCCACTGAGTTACCATTAAACCATATTCCAACGTTTACCTTAGTTCCTTGAAGGGGTCTGCCCTGACATTGGGAGTTTCTATAGATTTAGGGAACACTGTGCCTTCTGCTCCTGAAATCACAAAACAAAACAGAAGACAAATTGTAAACATCATAAGCTGTTATCAGGGGAGTGATTGTCAAATCATACCTAGGTGCAATTTAACCCATCGTCTGACCCCATTTCTCTATTCCACACATCCCTTCTGTCCCCAGGAAAAGCCAGACCTTGATCATCTGAAATTGGTTGCCTTGATTACAACTGGGATTTGCCTGTAAACTGCACTTCTGGCTGTAAAGGCAGCTGCTTGCACCCCGACTGTGGGAAGTGTTTGCCAACCCAGCTGATGGAGGGAGCTTGGAAAAGATACCCTATTGGTAACCAGGCATCTAATCCAGCTAACGTCCCTCATTAATGAACTTGGATGCATGTCATGACATTATTGCTTTTGCTGGGCTCTGAGAGATACTCAAAGGAGAAAACCAAATTTTGTGTCAGTCACTGCAAATGCCTCTCCAGTCAGCCTGTGCTCCTGTCTGGGGAAAAGTAGGGAGGTGACCACCTGATGAAATGCAGACAAGCAGGCAGCAAACTCTGCTCTAGTTCCAGCCCGGCCACTAATTCGATATGTGACCGAGAAGTCATTTAACTTCTGTTCATTTCCCCCTTCTCTTAGAGATGGTGAGGAAGGCAACACTATCCCCATTTGCTCACTGTTTTTAGATTGTGAGCTGTAAACTGCTAGGTAATATGAACAGCTTTCCTAAGTTTCAGGCCATTGCAATCTTCTGTGGCCACCTGCATAGCCCAGGTTGGACCACTTCACCCAGCCATCCCTGCACTGGGTCTGTATTTTGTGACTGAGCCATGCTGTCCTTCTAGGAAGATGCACTCTCCCCATACCATAAACCAAAGGCAGCCCATGCCATCCTCTGGTAAGCTTTTCCACTAATTTTCTAATTTAAAAATATGCATCTAATATGAATTGGTCTCACTTCAGCTTTCAGCCACTAAATGTTGGGTCCTCAGGTGCCAGCCAATCAACCCTGCATGAGCAGACTCTCTATCTTCTGCAGATAGCTACTGATGGTGACCCAGCCACACCAACCTTCTCTGATTCTCTGAAAAGTTACAGCTTTCTGAATCATTCACCGTGAAGCAGATTTTCTGGAGTTCTCATTGCTTTTTTTCTGAAGCCATTTCACTTTTGAAATACTCTTGGGAAACAGGAGTCGCCAAGTGCTGTCACTGACGCTTTATGCTGCAGAACATAATTTCCTCACTCCCATTGAAACTTCCAATTAAAACATGGATAAGAATGGTACTGTTTTATACACAGCAGTGCACTAGAAATTAACGTTCACGTTCAATAATATATAGCTGCCTACTCAGTGAGCAAGTATAACCTGTATTCTTACATTTAGACTTGTGTTCTTGTGTTCAGACACATTGTGAACAATTAGTCATTCATTATCTGTAGTCATCAAAATTTTTTCAGTGTCAGCATGCAAACAGCACCAGTGGGATTTCTTAATTTCATTTTTTTTCTCTGATAAAGCTATTGGCACAAACTACAGATCCTGATGAGACCTTTTACATATACTGTTTGAGATCTCTCCTAACACATGCTTTTACAATTGTTACCTATGTGTAGTCTGGAAGTCACCACTATAGAATAAAAAATGTTCTGAGATGATGCAAAAAATATTAATACAACATCCTTCTGTAACTTCTATTATAAGTGAGAAACACCTATGGCTTCAATAAGATTACACTTTCTTTGCAGGGAAACAAACTAACTAAGCTGTCCCACCATGTTGAAGAAAAAAACACAGAATAAAAATAAGCACTCTAACATTTATAAAAAAAAAACCAACTCCTTTTAAACCTAGAGATAAACAAAGTAATCTCAAAGATGATAAAAGCAGTCCAATGTTTGAAGCTTTATACTTGGGAATTGAAATTGATCCTATGGCACAATACAGATATTTAGCCCTTAACTTTACTATAAGCCTTCACCGTTACAAGCTGTCAAAAGCAGTTGTAACTTGCCAGCCATGAAGGTTATTATTATCAGATCTGTCCTCTCTCAACAGTTTCCAAATGATTTAAGTCTCTGTTTATCCACACAATTGCCTTAGCTATTAGCTTTGCAATGAAACTTAGCAAAAGATGCAGCTCGCACATATCTGCATAATAAAACAGTGATTTTTTTGATGGGAGGAAGATGAGGAAGTGCAGCTGAGAGGTGCATATAGATATTCTTGCACCCTTTTCACCTCCATTGCTTAAATAGTGACCTTATGCTGGTAATTTTAATTCATTTTTACACGCTATAAGTCAGCTACTTAGGTTAAGCAAAGCCCAGAATAATGATCTGCACATAACCAGAAATGCCTGCAGAATAAGGAGAAAGTTTAACATATTTCTAATGACTTGGGGTTTTCCAGGCTCTCATCATTTAATTTAAATGCAGGAAGCAACTTTGGAAACAAAGCCAGCAAAGACTCCAATGCAGTCATTTCAGGAAGGCTGGAAAAAAAAAAAAAAAAAAAAAAAAAGAGTCTGCTATTCCTTTCCTCCATCTCATTTTCCTTTCCCTACACACAGTTCTTAAACTCTCTTTTCCTGTCACCTTTATTCTCAGATCCATGGCATAGTCCCTTATACACTGGGAACAGGAATGAGATCTCCAAATCCTTCTGTTTCTCTCCTTTGATATGAATTAGGAGTGAACACTACCTGCCTTGATAAGGCTTCCTGCCTTCACAATACAATTTCTTATTCTGTTTTAAGAACACAAGATCTCCCAAAGGGCCACCTGTCCCTGTCACCAAATAGGACATTAGCCACGAGGGGATGCTCAGGGACCCAGACTGGGACATCCCTCCCTTGACTCTTGGCTGTCAGCAGCTGAGGGATTCCTTCAGTTGGCTGTGTAACCCAGCAACCGGAGAGACGCTGATAAGCTTTCATCACCTCATCTAATTACCATTTTAAGTGTCGACATTTCTGTAGCAGGGGGCTCACAGATGAGTTAAATACTCTGGAGAAGTTCTTCCCTTGGTTTTAACCTGCTGCCTGATGATTTCACTGGATGATTGTTCTGCCTTGGACTGTGAAAAACAGCAAATAACCACCATTTTCTTTCTGTGCTACTGGAAATTTTATAGACCAAAAATGTGCCCACTCCCACCAGCTTTCTCTCTTCTATGCTGAAGAGTTTTGGTCTCTGCCTGGGAGACTGGTGGCTCCTGCAGCACCTCCCAATGGAAACAACTGCCTTGGACATATTCTATTAAACTGGACATTTGTGTCAAAGTCTGGCTCTTGGCCACTATGGAAGTCCCCAGCCAGGCTGTGATAGTATCAGTGTTGGATGGTATGGCAAATGAAGGCATTAGGCTAGAGGAAGTGACATCATTTAGTGGTTTTACTGAAAGCTTTGGCAAAAAATGGAGGAAAGTTTCAAGAAAGTGTGATGTTGACACTGAATTGGGCTATTCTGGCTCTGCAAAGAACTGGGATGTCAAGAAGAAACAAATATTTGTCCTCAGGAAAATATTTGGAAAGAGAGAGGGGGGGTGAAATTTAAAAATATAAAGTCCAAGGTCATGTGCTGAGAAAGTAGTAAAAATTTCTTCTCCATGTTGGATGCTTCCAGGATGAGAACATCCCTGGATAAAGACTGATTGCTGCTTATGATTCATGGCAGCAGGACAGGGCCAAACGGGGGGGGGAAACATGACATTAAACTGAAAGGCGAGAGGCAAGTCTAACCTCAACATGAAAATAATCACATTATTTTAAGGATCATCAGTGAATTCCTGAATTATTATGTAGCCCCCAGCTCATCCCCAGTGAGGAAAGTATAGTCATGACTGCACGAACGGAAAAAGTCTATCCTACAAAAGAAGACTGGAAGGACTTGGCTTTTTAGCTTAGCAGCGTGATGGCTAAGGAAGGACATGAATGCTGTGTATAAATACATTAGGAGGATAAATAACATGTAGGAGAAAGAACTACCAGCTCTAGGCCAATGTCGTCATGAGACTAAGTGGCAGTAAACTGGTCCCAAATATACTTGGGAAGAAAAGTAAGCATTTTCTAGCTAAAAGAGGAGCAAAAATGGGAGCAGCTTTTCAGTTAGATGGGATGGACAATCTAACAGATTTGACAAATTCATGACTATAAGACGTGGTGTCTCAAAACCAGGGGATAAGATTTGCAGGACCAGAAAGTGCCTTCTATTCTTGCACGCCTCTAGTCTTATTTTCACTGTCCTCTACCTGAGGAATGTTGGGTTTTGGCAAATAATATTAAGGCACAGCTCCAACAGTTCAAGACTTAGCTGCTACAATCTTCCTTCTCAATCAAAGCTACAATACCCCCTTCTCCCTTTACAGAGTATAAAGCAAACATGAAAAAAAAATTATTATTGTACAACACAGCTTCTGCTTCCTGAATTATCTGTTATTAAAACATTTGATATCTACCATGAAAAATGCATAATACAAAATTTCTATTTCATTGCAAAGTACTGAAAATATTTTTTTTCATCTTATGAGACTGCTGCTGCTAAGGATAACTTACCTGCAAACAGCCAAAGACAGTTATGAGAAAACAATCGTATAATTTGTATTTAAACATACTATACTGTACATCCCTAGGCAATAAATTATTCTTTCTCACAGTATTATATCAGAGCGACTTCGATTAAAAGCTATACCTACTGATTCCCTCTTCTGACACTGTGTAATTTACCACCGATAAATGTTCATAAACAGTTTGACTGAAAAATCCATAAAGCCATTTCAGCTTTATTTTAAGTTCCATTTAATGTCCCTCAAAAAGGATTTCATCAATGTGTTTCCATTAGCTGGTTCTCTGCCCAATAACTTAATTCCACACAATCAGTCAGGAACTTATAAAGCATATGACAGGATCTACCTAAAGTGTTTTGAATCACCATAAAGATTCACTCAAAGAGTGGTTGTTTTTTTTTTTTTTCTTCCTTCTAGTGCATAAAGTGTGAGGGCACAAATGTCAAAGACCCCTGTATGTGTTCACTTCATGCAAGAACAAAAATCAAGAGTCCTATGGTGAGGGAACATTTACAGTTCAATGTAAGTGTTTGGGGATTTGTTTTTTCTTTCTTTCTCTTCTTTCATCTGAGACTCAGAAGAAAAACTGCCTGAGAACAGGTATGTCAAATAAGAATTTGTATTTTCTCTGGCACTAGCAGTTTCGTAGACGCCTACTGCCATATTCTGGAGATAAGCCTGGAGTGGTTTGGACCACTGCAAGTGAGTTGTTGGAGCAACATCCAGCTTCTGGACCTCCTCGCACCTCCTTCTTCCCATTCCATACCCACCATAGGAGTCTCCAGTGCCACTGGTCTGCTGCATCTTCTGAGCAGCTTCAGCTCTTGCACAGGAAGACTCTGTCCTTCCCTGCTGCAGAGCACGTGCCTGGCACAGCAATCTGCCCTCACTGTTTCCAACATGGAAATAACAGAAAGAGACAGTGGGCTGGGCTTTTGGCAATCATCTTGCTGTATAACATGAATCCAAGACATAGCATAAAATAAGGGGTTTTATCCCAGTTTCACATTGAAACAAAGCAGAAGCATCGTGTTCTGTATGTGCGCGTTGGTCTGCCAGTCTGCTGTTGAAGAGGGCCTTTTGAAGCATTAGCCCTCTTCGTCCAAACATGGAGTTGGTTGACCAATCTCACAAGCTTTGTGAGAAAAGACCAAGGCAAAACCTCTGGCATGTGCTCAACACTGGCTGGCTGCCATCAACGCTATGGGGGAGAGAGGAGTTACGAACCCCCCAAGAATAGAGCAAATATCAGCTGGAACATGCGTCTTAACTAGCAACAAATCCAACCAGAGGAAAGTGAACATCAGCAGTTCAGCTTCCTGAACCGCCTCTTGCTTTCCCTACGTGCTGCAAAAGTATCTGAGGTGCAGGACACTGTCCTGGCACCTTCCCTAGTGTGAAGGCAAGGGCCACCCCTGCTCCTTCTGGCCAGAACTGGGCTCCAGCCATTGTGGCAGGATACTGATCACATTCTGCTCCCTCTGCACAAAACTTGCTCCAGGCTTCTACTGCTATCAGCTGGAAGGGAGAGAAGAAGATCTCAAATGCAATGTGATGAGAGGTATTTTTAGACTAATGATTGATGTTCCTGCTGTCAAGGGTAGGTGGCAATCAGCTGAACAGCACTTGGGGGTGACACAACTTGAAGGAGAGAAATCAGGCTTCCGCTCAGGTGAAGATGCACCTGGTTAACTATTCCCCACTTTCCTTTTGCTTTTCTTTCTAGACAACACATTTCTATCCCACTCTGAGTATTCTTGTAGTAACAATACCAGACCCACAGTACACCTTTAGTGTTGTATATCACTGCTTTATAATGAAATTGGGGTCTCAGAGCCCTATGATGAGCTTGATGATTAAGTTGGCTTAATCTTCTCATTAGTGCTCTGCCTTAATGTGGTAATGTGCAAATAAGGGGAGAAGGAGAAGGATTTGCTATGATTTTTTTCTAGGTAAAGTCAAGAAATAATGTATAGCGTGTTGGTGATCTCCATAAACTACCTCTATTCCCACTATTATTGATCAAGCCACATTCAGCAATTTGTTCATGAAACACCCATCTGACGAGGTTCTCTCCACTGTAGGTCTCATCAGGGTAATGTGTGACAGTCTCAGAAAGGTGTATGTGCAAGCAGATGTCCTGGAAGTAAATTCAATCCAATATAGGTAGAAATAATTTGTGCCCGCTTCTTTTAATTCCTAGCTTTAAAAGCCTTATTCGCCCTTAATTTATGTTTTTAAATGGATGAACATTGTAATTGGTGTTGCTTCCCTTGAATCCCATCAAATCTGAAATCAATGAGAGCTCCATTTCAGGGCTAACAATAATAGTGAGGCTAGGTTAAGCCAGTGCACTGAACAAAAGCCATAAAACTTCATTCATGTTTCTTTCTAGGATATGATAAAAATAGTTCTTTGCAGAGGACTGTCTATCTGCCTACCTTCATTGCAAAGTGCTGGGGAGTTGTTCTTCTAAGGGCAATCTATGTAATAAAATCATGTGGAGCATCAACACAGGTGTTTATAATAAAAACGTAACATAATTTGTTTAAAATCTTTTAGACGTTGGTCTTGGCACTGTGTACACATAAGGAGTGAGTCAACCTTTAGGCACTGGGCTCTGTCTGAGTTAGGCCTGACGGGAACAACTAGTGACTCCAGCACGGCCAGCTCTGCCGGGTGGAGGAGCAGCAGTTCTCTGACTCATTGTCCCAAGAAATAAATGGAGCTTGGTTTTAAGCTAGAACACTTGCAAACAAGATGAGCTGCAAGCTCTAAGATGAGCATGTGGGTCATTAGTGATGTGTGTGTCTTAGACACATATTGACCTTCAACAGCCTAGCTTCAGTGGTTGAATGTCTGAGAAATATAAAGGGAATAACAGAAAAGAACAGAAAGGCTTGCATTCAAACAGAAAAGACATACGAAGAAAGGTTGCTATAACTTATGCTGACCTCTAGATATTTCCTTCTTGACTAGTTATGGGGTCCTTCAACACTTTTTCTGCAGCTCAACAATAGCAAAGTCATCACTGAATTCCTTTGAAGCTCTTCTTGGCATTCTTGTGCAAAGAAACTCGGGAGAGCACCTGAAGTAGGAGTACACAGTGGAAATTTATCAAGGAGAATATTATGTGAGCTTCAAACAGATCAGGCTGTGAAGGCTGGGGAAGACACTTAGGAAATAAAATATAAATCTGCCACACTTCTAAACTTGATTTCAGTGTTTGGTAAGTGTACAGTATGTTTCTTTCATAATCCTTGTGACATTTAATCAATATTAATCTGATGGAGGATGATTCTTCTTTTTCCTTAAAACAGGATTAAGGTAACGCAATCTGAACACACATTTCTGCCTGGACTTTGAGCCTATACACTTTACATAAATGCTATCCTTTTTGCCTGGAATGTACTCTGAAGTAAAAGCAAACACAAGGAAAACTCATTATATCTCCCTCCTGGCACACGCTGTTCTCTCCAACAAAAGACAAGTTTACAGTCTGGTGAGCAGATTTTGAAAAGGGAAGGCAATGTTATTTGAATTTGCCATTAAAAGGAATGGACAACAGTGTATACACCTATTGCCCACAAGGCAGCAAAGCAATCAGAAATATTCATTCAAGAATTCTATGTTTGTTCAAGATCTGGTCATTTTAATTTCTTCCATTATACAATGGGAAAAAAAAGCTGTATTTGGAAGAAAGCATCCAGAAATCCCACCCCAGCCTCTGGGGAAAACCCCCCCACCCAATTCAACCAAATCATTTATTCTATATAGATTTTAATTCTTTGTCACTGCTGATTACAGCTTAATCACTTCTTCACACCTGACTCTTACATTGATACAGCAATTCCTAACTGAGAGTAAAAAAAATTTTTTTTGTGGCTTTAATCACTTATAGGAAGCATTTTTTTTTTCCTCTGCTGCTCCTTAATTTTGTTAAATGTTGTTGTGTTTTTTGTTTTTTGTTTTTTTTTTCTTTTTTTTCCCCAGCACCACAGCTCTGCAATGAGTGCAAAGAAATATGATGAAAATGTTGTCATGACTGAATGCTACAGACAGTGGAGGCTGTTTCCAGTCTTGTTAGTGCCAGTGCTAAAACCTGGTATCTTCATTTGTCAGTATCCTAGTTTTGGCTGGGAAAGAGCTAATTTTCCTTCTTAGCAGCTAGAAGAGTGCTGTGTTTTGGATTCAGTATAGGATTTGTATGAGAAGAATGTTGCTAATATACTGATGTTTTTAGTTCTTCCTAAGAAATCAAGGACTTTTCAACTTCCCATGTCCTGCAGGTGCACAAGAAGCTGGGAAGAAGCACAGCCAGAACAAAGGACCCAAATTGGCCAATGGAATATTCCATATCATACACCGTCATGCTCAGTATATAGATGAGGGTTGGCCGGGAAGCTCACTCTGTCTCTTCTGGGATTGAGGTTTTGGGATTTTCTCTCCTCTGGGATCTCTAGCTGGGAACGGGCTAAGCATTGGTTGATGAGTGGTGAGCAATCGCATGCATTACTAATTTGCATTTCCTATTATTACTATTATTATCATTATTATTTTAATTTTATTTAAATTATTAAATTGTTTTTATCTCAACATACAAGTGTCCTTATCTTTACCCCTCCAGTTCTTTCCCCCATCCCTTGGAGCAGGGGTGGGTGAGTAAGTGGATGCATGGTGTTTGGCTGCCAGACAGGTTTAAACCATGACAGTGAGCGTATTTCCCTACTTTCTTCATTTTATTCTCTGTCCCTTTTTTGCAGAACCAATGACTACAAGACAGCTTGGCAATTGCTCTGGGACTGCATTACTTTTACTGTTTAATTAGTTATAGGGAGAGCGTAGTGAATATTCATAGCTGCTTCCTAAAGAAGTTCATACATCTTCAGCAAAAGGTCAAATGCCTGTCCAAGCCTTGTGAGCAGCGCAGTTGTGGCATGCTCTTTTCTCTTGCTGAGAGCACAGAAGGGAGGTCTGGAGCTGCTATTGCCTCCAGGTGCCTTTGAAGCAGCCTGAGCAAGCAGGAATTCATTTGCAACTGTGTGAATTGGGAAAGGCCTCTGACCCCAGCCTGATGGTACAGCATTTGCTTCCAGAAGCCCAGCAAGGTACCCAGCAAGGTACCCAGCAAGGTGCCATGGCCATGCTTTGGCAGCACCAAGGCATTTCTGAGTTAGAAGCTACTTCTCTGCTGCCTTTGTAAAGGAAATGGATCACAGCAGGAAGATGTTTCAGTTTGCTACGAAATGAGTATTGTAGCAACATTTCTCCTTTGAAAAAGCTACTTACAGACCTGTAGTAAGGACTCGTTTTTTCAGGAAAACATACAAAATCCACAATACAAATATTCAAGCCTGGCATTTATCCTCAGGCATAAAGTGGCAGCAGATTCAATGGTGAGGCCAGAAAGCTCCGTTTCCTCTCTGGATCAGGCTTGATTTCAACAGTTGGCTACAAAAGTTGTTCCCTCTGCCACAAACAAATCAGCAAAATTCCACTTTGAAATCATAATGGCTGCTGTAAAGGGCAACTGTGCATGTCCTGACCCATGAATAATCACTTCTGAAGAAGGGTGCATGCAGCAAAAATGGGTGGTAATTCCCAGAAGTTGCTAAATTTCTAGCTTACACTACCCTCTGAAATGGCTGGTACCAGTCAAACAGCTTTGAGGATTATTTTAATGAAATATAACTACTTGTGCACTCATTAAACTTACTCTGCTGTAAATATTGCAGCAAACACAAGCTAGAAAGGACATGCCAAGAAGCTACTAAAATTGAGGAAATGTGATCAGAGTCCTTTAACCAGGTTGGCATTGCAGCCACAGTTCTGAAGGTTTCCTCCCAGATCAAGCTAATAAAAAGCTCCCTGAAAATGTTTGTAGATGTGAAGATTTAGGGGCAGCTGGGCCATCTTGCACAGACATATTACTTCAACACATTGATACTAAATCATGTTCTCCTTTTGTCCAAAGTGAAGAACACTGAAAATACTTTTTTATCCCTTCCATGGGTAATAAAACCCATCACGTTGTATTCTGCAAATACAGAGCAGGTTACCCTCTCTGCCACCAACAACAGAAAATCCCAACCCAAACCCCAGAAGAGCTTTCTATGAGACAATCACACAGTGATCTCGCTGACTATCAGCTTGGGCTATGTTGCTTTTATCAGTGGTGTTCTTCCACTAAACCTTCTAAAGTCCTTACTATATTGTTCTCATAAATTAAATGCTAGAAATGCTAGCCTTGGAATTAATTATTCCACGCTTATTAATAAATTTGCAGTAACATTTCAAGAGCTGACTCTTCAGATGCATTCCCAGGCACCTGGAGAGAAACTAAAACAAAAAATGCTCCTAAACTAACGTTTCTGAAAGTCTAACCTGTGGCCAGCATTTGAATGCTCCACACAGTTCAGCACCCAGAGGGAATGTTACAGTGGAAAAAAGCTACAAGGCAGAAATAGAGCTACTGGCTAATTATTTGAAGGGAGGGCATGCAAGGGGTGGGTGAGATCAAAGGTACATTTTAGCCAGCGATGGTGCTGGGGCGGATGGCAATGCTTGTCAGGTGGGTCACACATCTCCTGCAGAGAGGCTCCTGCCATCTTTACACTGGGAGATGAGAGGCATCCTACCCCACTCTAAATACAGTTATTTTAGTTAGGGTTGGCAACAGGGAAAGACTTTAGCCAAATTTTTGTAATTAGGCTAGATCAGAAGAAAAGTTTATGCTATGGCAGTATAAATCATAGAATCATGGAACAGTTTGGGTTGGAAGGGACCTTAAAGATCATCTAATTCCAACCCCCCAGCCACAGGCAGGGACACCTTCCACTAGCCCAGGTTGCCCAAAGCCCCGTCCAATCTGGCCTTGAACCCTTCCAGGGAGGGGGCAGCCACAGCTTCTCTGGGCAGCCTGTGCCAGGGCCTCACCACCCTCACAGTCAACAACTTCTTCCTTATATCTAATCTAAATCTACCTTTCTTCAGTTTAAAACCATCACCCCTCACCCTATCCCTACACCCCCTGATCAAGAGTCCCTCCCCACCTTTCCTGTAGCCCCTTTAAGTACTGGGAGGCCACTCTAAGGTCTCCCCAGACCCTTCTTTTCTCCAGGCTGAACCCCCCCAACTCTCTCAGCCTGTCCTCACAGGGGGTGCTCCAGCCCCCTGATCATCTTTGTGGCCTCCTCTGGACCCACTTGAGCAGCTCCTTGTCCTTCTGATGTTGGTGCCCCCAGAGCTGGACACAGCACTGCAGGTTGGGGTCTTGCAAGAGCAGAGTAGAGGGGGAGAATCCCCTCCCTCGCCCTGCTGCCCACACTTCTCTTGATGCAGACCAGTCTAAGTGAGCGGCACATTTTCCAGAGACCCAGAGTGGGAGCAATTTGGGAGCAACCCTTGTGTTCTTCTATTACAGAAAAGGGACTTTGCAGTTTTATGATTAATCCTATGCTTATTGCAAAGCAAAATGGTAATCTTAAGAATAGTTAAAAAACGTGGTTGATTTGTAATGGGACAGCATCCAGCCCATGCAATCCTACCTCCCACGCAAGCCTTCTTCCACCACTCAAAGCCAGGGACTGCAAAAGCCTGTAAGCTGCAGGAATGCGTCTTTTGCGTTTTTATCTCAGCTCGCTGCAATGAATGTGGATTCCCATCAATATTAAGTCTTTAAAAAAAATTGGTTAAATCCATCATAAATATTAAACACCAGAGTATACTGGCAAGTTTCCCTGAAAACAAACTTAAAAAAATAATCTCCAAAAAAGATGTCAAGGCCCTTGGGAGAACTGACACTGGCATGTCATCAGATGTTGTCTTATAAGGCTAAATTAAGCATCTGACCAGAGTTTAATTTCTCTAAAAACTCACGCTAATTTAAATTGCTTTAGATTTAATTAAAAATGCATTTCTGTAGAGATAATAACATAACTCTATTAATTAGTATGAAGTGGCATCTAGAGGGCATATTTAAAAACTAATCTGTAGCATAAATAGAGCTAATTAACAGTCAGAATAATGCTTTATGATTGTCTTTTGTTTATAAATGCTATAACGTTCAATATGCTATTAAATGAAATTGGTAATTAATATATATCAAAGTTACTTTCTAATGTTCTTTTAACAGAAAAGTATTTCTTACACACCATTTTTCAGATGGTTTGAACACACTTCATTTCTGGAGGAAGGGAGGAGGGGGGAAGGAGAGCTGCTGCAGGATGCACCACATATGAATTCAATTAGGACCAGCTCATTCATCTCCCATAAAGCAGACCATATGTGTTCATGAGCCCCTGGGGGCCATCCAGCAAGGCATTAGCTTGTGTCTACGTGGTGTTTGCCAAAGAGCACTGCTGACCATGGCAATGGCCAGCCCAGGGAAGGTTTGGACTTCACCCCACGCACCCCATGAGCAGCACCATGGTGCCGTTTAGCGGGAAGTGAAGTGGAAGACTTTGCTTTCAGAATCTAAGCCTTGGAAGACTGGAATTGTGGTTCTGAGGAATGAGAACAGCTCCAATTTTTGCTGTAGTATCTTTTAAAATACTATGAGGTGTTCAAATACTACAGGAGTGAAGCTTGTAAAAGAAAAGGGTGTTAACAGTGAGGATGTGCTGGTATCCAATCGCACCATGAGTGGAATAGATAGCTGGGAAGCTGCAGGCAGTGGCAGATGAGCTCAGAAGAAAAAGA
Source organism: Athene noctua (assembly GCF_965140245.1). Lineage (NCBI taxonomy): Eukaryota > Metazoa > Chordata > Aves > Strigiformes > Strigidae > Athene > Athene noctua. The sequence continues at coordinate 15,977,135 of NC_134048.1, forward strand.
GCAGACCACATTTGGTTTAAAGCTCAGCTTCTACACCACTTTTTGCAGGCAAACACGAGGTCCTTTCTGAGTCATCTGGACCAATGAAGCTGCTGAGTTCCCAGTTGACTTTGAGCAAGGCAGTCGGAACTCGTGCTAGTGTCTGGAAATGGTTGTGTGGATGTTATCAGAACTGACCAGGGCCAAAGGGCTCAGAGGGCTGCCTTTGCCTTGAAACAGAAGTTCCCGTTATCCTCCAATATTTCCTATGTCAACAGGTTTGAGTGCATTCACTAAATCAAATAAAATCATTGAAGTACTTTAAATTACATCATGCATGAAAAGCAGAGGGGACCAACTCTGTCTTTCTCTGTCCTTTAATGGTTGTAAATCAGAAATAACTCCCCAAAATACAATTAAAATAAAAAGCACTTTCATTTGGTAATCTGCACTACCCATACTGTGCAATTTTTTTGAAGCACCACCAAACGCAGCACATGTCCTTCTTGTATTTGTTTTTAATCCATAATTCTGTGTATTCTTCCCTTTTTTAATGCCTTGCTAATGTTGAAAAATCCTTTAGCTACCCAGAACAGTTGATTTAAAAAAAGGAAACCACCTCTTTTCTCATGACAAGGCTTCAGCATTACTTTGTAGAACAAACTTTCAGAATCAACTTTGAAGAGTGTACAAAGAAAAAAAGTAATTATCATTAACAAGATTAAAAGCTAGCCACAAGCCCAGTAACTGCTGCTCTAACCTCTGTGAGATGACTTTCATGCCAGATTGTAGACATACACTTCCTTCTATAACAAGTACGTGTTCAGCAATAACAAGAACAAGTTGAGATTATTTACATAGCGTAGATAGGTGTCAGCAGACACATACCAACAGCACCTGAGATCCTGAACACCAGAAAAATGATCAAAGGAACTTGTCTGTGTACTACAAGTTGGACTAGCCTCAAGTGCAGACAAAAACACTGGAAGAAATATGAACATATGGTATAACACTTCCCAGCATGGCAAACAGCCATGGCAAACTCTTTTGGAGATAAAATTAGATTGGGGAAGAAAAGCTGGAGAAAAACAAAGCCAAGCATGAACTCTGAAAGCATTTCAGCTCAAGGTCATTGAAATACTTGCCATGTAACATCACCAGTGGTATTATTCTACCTTTTCTGATAGATCCTAATAAGCCAAATAAACTCCGAGAAACACTCAGTTACAGATAAAAATGAAAGTGCACTAGAGTGGTTAGCAGTATTTTTGATGCTGTTTGTTCTGGAGAACAAAACCTCAAAATAACCATAAAAAATAATTGCTGGTTTCTCCAAAGTACGAAGTAAACAAAAAGCAGTATTTTTATAAATATGTAATCTGAAAAGAAGTACTTGAGACTTGTAAGAAAAACTTTCTGTATTTTTTTGAAGTACCAGTGATATAAGACTCCATCATTTTAAGGTCCCCAAGAAAACACTTAAAAACTGTTGCTTCCTGACTTCATCTACTCTGCACAAAGACTGTACGACTCATTAGCTCTGAAGGGTGCAGTGTGAAGGGAGATTTGCGGTAGAACATCGATTGTGACAAATGTTCCCAAGCTCTGTAACACTGCAATAACTTAGAATGGTCCTTTTCAAAGTTTTAAGCTCAAAAAGATACTGTTAATTTTGTGAAGTTCAACATTTATCCCATAAAACTCACCTAACTTCGTACAGCTGGTGGCTGAACTAGTCCAGTATGTAACAACAGTGACCTGCAAAGAGCTACAGCTGACCTGTATACAAATTGGAACCATCTAGAATAGCATGAAAAATGCTAAGGGTTGGACACAAAGTCCTAGTCATGATGGTTAAACTCTGAGGTGTTCATTTTAAGCTCCTTTACATGACACATACACTAATAATACACTATGTAATATGTAGAAATAATAGTAATTAAGAATACTATACATCATTCTAAGCTCTTTCTTTGATCTCTCTGTTTGTAGGAGCTTACTAGAGAAGTAAGAAACAATTCAGAGTGAACAGATGCACCCAAATCAAACCATTAGAAAACAGGTATCAGTGCATCCATAGAAACCAGTGGCTCTGTTATGTGACTAACTGCGAGCAATATTGAGCTACCTGATCTGGTATTACATGAAAACATTCACAAGCAAATCTTAGAGTAACCAAAGAACGTGGATTGGACTGGAGAGAGCAAGATAATTCAAGTTCCTAAGAGGTAATTCTCTGTAACTACAAAATACATTTTAAAATTTTACAATTATCGTAACAGTTTCTTTTCTCTAATTAAAAAAAAAAAAAAAAGCAGCCAGACAAAGAATAAACAACCCCCATTCCCCAAACCCAAAGTGTATCCCCAGTTTTTATTAGGAATTAATGATGTAAAGCTTAGCAGGGAGGACAGCTGGGGAGGCAGATCCTGCACAGGCAAAAGGAGATCTCAGGCTGCCCTGTCTGTCTCAAAAGGCAGCTGGGAAAGAGGTGGCATTGCTAAGGTTGGCCTCCTCCCGTGCACAGGACACTTAACCCTACCCTACTGCTGACAGCTTGGAGATGCACAACGTGCTCTTGCATGTGGCTAAGGAAAGACAGATAATATAAAGGCCACCAAACTACAGAGATTTAATGTGGGGTCCTAATTCATGTTGACTTTTTCACAGCAGGTCTCCTCCTTGGTGTCTGTTTTAGGATGAAGGAGGAGCTAGTGAAAGTGCTGCAATCGAAAACATGAAGCCTGAGGTCTCCCTACGACCAGTGACTGCAGTCACGGAAGCTTCTTTAGAGCGATCCCTCACTGTCCTTCACCCCAGACCCAAGAGATAAACTTGTTCAGTTTCCAAAGCTGCTTTTAAAGCTACTTCACTGAGCCAGACAAACCACTTCCAGGGGAGGTTTTTTTCTGGAGGGGAAATAACATATAGTGCAAATTAAGAAACGCCTCAGATAGAAACTCCTGGCCATTATCTGCTTGGGGAAGATTCAGAGCAATAAAGACAGCAAAACGCTTTGTCTCCAAAAGAAGCTTTCCGCAAGCATAAAGGAAAGTCAGGCAAAGCTATTCTAAAATTTGAAGAGGCGCATATTAAAACAGTGATTTAGTGAATAATCTTTTACCTAAAACTCTCAACCTCTCTGCTCCAACCACCACTTCGTTGTCATCTGCAGAAAACAGCAATTTTCCAGAGAGGGTTTTCACCTCAAATTTTTGGCTGTGTGCTTCCACTGCTTGGGGACCTAGAGGGAAGAAAAGATTCAGCACAACCTTTTAGTGAAAACTATAAGAAAATTGCATAGTAGCTTCACAAATTTAATAAATCCATCTGTTGAGATTGTCCTAATAGCTCTGCAGATACAACCCGCATCTGACACATCAAACAGGGAGGTCTCTGCTTTTCAGAAGGTGACCTCTCGTTAGAAAAGGGCACTGTTTTCTACCCAAATAACCCCTCAGTTATTTTTACTTAGGTTTTTGTTAATGCTTATGTATGTCATAAAATCACCATTAACTTGGCATAGCTGGGAAATTTTTACAAAAAGACAGACACACATGTGAAATAGCAATGAATATACCCAGCCATGGTTTGAGAGTATTGGTGCAGCTTTAAGAGGCATCAAGAATTCCTGAGCCCATTTTGCTTTGACTGATGCTTCAGTGTAAAAGATTCCTGTTAAATATACCTGGATTAAAATATCAGCGTCATGCAGAGTCCAATTTAAAAAAAACCCCAAACTAAACACAGGAACAAATGTTTTCTCCTAGACAATTTCAACCACGTGCAGGCCAAGACAATGGCAGGGTCTCTGCCATTATATAAAAACATTTCAGAGTTTTTAGATGAGTAAAACTTTCCTTTGTAGTTCTTATTTCAATTCTGCTGCTTCTCCTGCAGACTGCTGTGCACCGCAGTGCTGGAAAGCCTCTGGCAAGGTGTTTTGTTGTGGAGCCTGATAAACATCAGCTGCCTGAATAGCAATTCTGTGCAGGTCTGTGGCTCAAAGGCTACAAAGAGCAGATCCCTTGGTTACTGGACCTAGGCTAAACTTTGGATAAATCACCATCTAGCAGCCCTGCACAACTCAGTACAAGCAACGGCCTCCCTGGAATATGCTACAGTACAAGGCAGGTGATCAGACTCTGCATTAATTGTGGCTATCTTCATGACTGGTCTCATTTCTCAAAAGACAAGAGAAATAAGACCTGAAAGCCAGTATTTTCTTATAGGCAGTTTCTAACCCCATCTATACCCACATGTGCCTGCACAGGTCACCTGTACGGGCATCAGGGCACACAGAATCGCGTGCATGGTTCTCACTACAGAAAAGTGAGTCTATGCCGAGATCCCTGGAAACACTTAAAAATCTTGTAGCCATTCTGAGAAAATCCAGTACTTTCAAGATTTAAGTTTCATTTGTATCTTGCTAATTAACTGCCTCCCTACGCATCACTGTAGCACAGACTATGTGGGACCACGTCTTCACTTTGCTCTGAAACCAAAGCTGCTGCCAAATGCAGAAACAAGCTCAATAACCCGAACATCACACCAGCAGACGTCACTGACAGCGTCCTCCCAAGCTCTTGTGAAACAGAGATGCTTAAGTGAACCAAACACCCTCGAAAATTTATGGAGAAACAACTAACTAAACACATTCATTCTGAATGTGAGAATCAGGGAGCTTGGGGTTGAATTTATTTCCTTCCTCCAGGCAATTTTCACGCGTGCTGCTTAAATCATTGCTTACTGAAGCTGCATATTTAATTATTTAATACTGTGACTAGAGGCCAAGATGTTATATAAGCAAACCAAACAACCCAGTCTCAAGTAGAAACAACATGCTTATGGATTACTGGCTCTGCCACACAGCAATACTTCTCCTGGTCTCTAGATAAATCTCAGTAAATAAATATCTATCCTATAGTTTATATATATATATATTATATTACCATATATAATGCATTAGGCTCTTTCAACCCAAATTACACACACATTCATTCAAAGGCTGCTGCGCACTGGGGATTTATGAAACACCCATTTCCCCACCAAACACACTCATGCTTGGGAGCACGAGAGCATTCTTCATCAGCAGAAGGACACAGAGAGCTCTAAATTGCAAAACATCCCAACCCAGCCACAGTTAATCTGCAGAGTTCCCAAGATCTCAGGCAAGTTAAAAGTGTCTCGGGAAAAGCCTGTGCCTGTTACAACAGAAATGTCAGCCTGCATATGTTCTTCTTGACCCTGAAGTCGTGCAACTAACCTTTCTGTCTCTGGATTGTCTTTCAAATGAAAATGATGGTCTGCTTTGTTATCAGAAAGACCAGCCAGCTGCCTCTTCAGCACGGCTTTCATGTCTCTAGCTTTGTTTCTACAAAGTGGAGCAAAGTTTTCATTTGTACTTCACAAAACACCTGGGCTCCCCTCCTGTGTGCTGTCTAAAGCCAATGCAGCATCCCACAACACACCCGCTTTCATCCCTCCTTAATCCTTCTCTACAGCCTTTCCCCCTCCTTACCTGTTACAAGGCGAGTAAGGACTTTAGTCTTCTCATTGAGGATGTTCACTGTCACATTTCTGGCAGACTGGAAGTACAGTGGGTTGCCCTGCAACGAGACCATGAAAGCAGGCACATGAGATGGGGATGGCTGCCAGAGACCAGCCTGCTTGAGACACCTGGAGCTTTGCCTAACGCTGCTGGGCTGCTCTTAATGGCCCAAGGTTGGGCGTGTGGTTGAGGTGCACGCTACCTCAATTTTTATTGTCCAGGATAAAACCAGACTCCACACCTCTGGCCCAGGTAATATCCCAGAGACTGACCTCATTATAGGGATGGTTAGCTTTCCAGTATAAGTCAACCAACCTGTTACTTTAACATGTGCAGGAGATATGGGACCTGACCTAACCTTCCTGAAGGTCGTGGTGTTTTGGGAGGCTGGCTGACAGCAGCAGTGCATTTCTGGGTCAAATCGGCAATATTATGCACAGCTTCAGATGACCCCAATGGGTGACTGTGTCTGCCCACCACACAGCCACACGAACGAGCCATGCCCAACGGCTGTGAATGAGAAAACCTCATTAACATGAAGAAAGTTCCTATAATCTCAAATCAATTATGAGCCATCCTGCATGTACCACCATCACATTCCAGACTGGAATGTCAGCTTGGGACCAGACCTATCCATTGGGTTTGGAGATACACAAGACATGAAGTCTTCCCCACTTGATCACACAGATTTCTACCCATTTTTTATTTTTATGCTTCAAGTTTACCGCGGAGAGAAGAGCTAGAGCAGCTGTTAACACACAGGAGCCACACAGCTACCTGGCAGCATCCATCTCGGGTATTTCTCCTGCAGAGCAAAGCCAAAGAAAACCCACAGAGAAAACCATCTGGTTCTTTCTGGGTGCAGACACATCCAAGAGACCCGGGAACTTGTGTTTTCTACAGGCTGCCCCAGTCCACATGGTGGACTCATGGGGCTATTAGCCACCTATAGCACTAGCACTGGGTGACCCCAACTTAAACCAGCAAAAAATCTAATGTGCAAGGTGGAAATTCAGTGTCAGTATCTTTTCATAGTGTCTAAAGCAGGCAGCTGATTAAATTCATCAACCGACTAAGGCATAGGATCAGTAGATGGGATAATATAGCAAGAAAATCAGCAAGGAGTTGAAAATTTTATGTCTACATGCTTCCTCCACCAAAGTCTTTTTCCAGTGTTTCAAAATGAGGATGAGGATAGAGGATCATGTAGGTCAGGCATGTTTCCTTGCCTCCTGAATTTATAAGTAATATAACTGATATTTGTATAGATGCCATTTTTCTGGATCATGGCAGAAGGACTAGGTTGTCTGCATATTAAATATAACAGGAGCACGGGAATGCACTCATGGGAGTCCTGTGATGGACTGGAGCTTCAAGGAACACTTCTAGTGATGACTACAGGATTCCCAGCAGTGTTTGCAGAAAACAAACCTCAGAAACTAAAACCAGCCCCACATGTGACTAAATATTCACAATAATTACATTTGGTGCCTTAACTATTTGTGCTGCATGCACTCATGGGATCAGCTCTTCAGCAAAAAAGGGGAAATGGGAATTATTTGATCAATTACAGCTACATTCAGGCTATTTACAACTAAAAATAATAAAATTAAAGAATTCCAATTAATTTCCAGACCTTGGACAAGTTTCAGAAGCTTTTGGTCTCCTCAAACACTAAATGAGGACAAATCATCTTTATATACATACCTCTGTGGTGTGTTTGACAGCTTAAGTAATATAGTATACAAAACTGAAATATGATTAATACGTTAGAAGTAAGGAGCAGTGGTAATGACTGGTAATGATTTTGCTATTTTTTATTAATTTTTATTTGTGATCTTCTAGAACCTAGAATGAGTGTTGCTTACTATTTTATGGTTAACAGCACAGAAAAAAGGATGGCTTTACTTCAATACCCACTAGTTCTGGTGTTAATCCTCAACAGCCCTGATCAGGGACCTAATTTGAACACCCCCAGCAGTAGTAGTTTACTGCTACATTTTCATCTCACACTTACAGATGAAGGATATTTTTAAAGGCAGACAGCTACAATCTGCATAATTTATAGTCATAGGTGAGACTATAAACACGCCATATGAAGCACAGAAAGGTCACATTTTTGATTTGCACTATTTGACTTTTGTTTATGGAGTTATGCAAGTAGTTAGAGTGTTTGGAAAAGGCCAGGAAACCCTCTAGTCCAAATTCAGGTAGGAAAAATCATTCAGTTGCCATGGCTTTGAAACTCTGTTACTGATCTGCGTAAGAGGCGATTACACTGCAGAAGTACAACAAGATACGCCAAGTGGATGATATAAAAAGTGGTTAATATAAAAAGAGTCACAGAAAAAGTTGCTCTGAAGAAGTCGTACAAGACAAGCTAAAAGCTGGTATCCACCTACAAAAGACTTAAAATATATAATCAGATCTTGAAACGCTTACCCCAGCACAGTCATCTCATTCACTGATTCAGAGCTCAGATTCATGCACCCTTCAAAAAACTAAATTTCCCTAATGGAAGAGTTATGTTTTTATTGGTCTGCAGGGAAGGAACATTTCAAGCACTTAATGCAATGCCTGCTCTCATTTCCATAATTCTTCTTCCATTAAGAAATGAAAAAGAGCTGAAAAAATTACTCCCTTTTGCTGAAAATTCTGCAGATTTTCTGTCCATCATCTGTTTACAAAGGTATCAACACTGACATCTTTTACACACTGAACATTTAAAAAAATGTTTCCTCTTTTGCAAGCTTGGTGATGATGCCAGCTTCCTTCAATCACACAGGAAAAAAAATAAAGCATTAAAAAATTCTTAAAACAGAAATTATAACTGAAAAGACAGAATCTTTCATTTCTCTTACACTTCCATGTTATCATTACCCAAGATGAAGTATTCTGATGCACATGAGCAAGTGGAAATCTAGATTAATATGGCATCATCACCACAATAAAAATAATTACGTAGTGAAGTAATATTCTCATAAACTGTCATAACACTTGATAGACCTAGAGTTAGAATATCAGCATGCAATAAATAAGCATGTCTAATTATAACACTAAGTATGAGACACACCACATTTCTGAGGTATAATATGCAAGAGTTCTGAATCTTTCTGGATAAAAAATATTCAATACATAAATATATGTTACTCTTGGGATTGATACAAAGAAAGTGGAAGTGAATGGAAAACTGGATTAAGCATTCTTTTCGGTTTAGAAAAGTAGGGAAAAGAATCTTTGTCTACCTGTCTCTCCAAAAGGTTCAACCCAATTCTTCAGAAAACATTTGAGATAAAATGTGTCTGATATCACTCATCACACAAACCCCAACATATTTAACTGCCCGCATGCTATAGGATGTACTGAAAAATCTCTTTGTCATCTGTTCTTCTTCCTCTCATCACAAACAAGACAACAAGGTTTCCCCGCACTTTGCAAGAGCAGATGCTGCTCCCAGCCCATGTGCTGCCATGGACTTGCTCTTCATGCCCAGACTTGGCTGGTATGACTTTAACCTCTTTACAACAACCCTCTATTAACTGTGTTGTGTTAGCGGAGTCCCAGTTCTTACCCATCTTAGCCAGCCCATTGAACTGCACTGAGCTACAGCCTTTGATTTAATTTCCTAAGCAACTCTGCAAATTAAGTCAGTGGTCAACTCCTTCCCAACGCTATTTTATGTTATTGTTTTTTTCCAGTGGTTCCTTTGATCATTTGGCTGGAGAAACTGAGGTAGAGACATCGATGGGAGTAGGATGCATTTTTTTCCCTTCTGCATGTTTTCCCATTTGCTTCTGATTTGTTTCAAACATTTTCCTTGCAGAAAAAGGACCATGCTCTGGGCTGCAGCTCCATTTCTGGGGGCAGGTGAGGCTGGGATCTTTAAGGACTCTTAAGGCTCTTTATCTGCTTCCAGCCCACCATGAATATACCATTCACCTCTGCAGGATATCCTACATAGTAAATACATCATTCTGCTTCTTACTCCAGCCCCTCATTAGCAGACCCAAAGGCTTAACAATAATGCAAATATTTGTAGACACACAAAAGAAGTTGGCTACCCTATATATTAAAATGTTAGAGACATGCTGCAGAATAAAGAATGTGAAAAGCGCGAAAATGTGTCAAAACAGTGTAGCTTGTTTCTTCACTAAGCAGTGAGGTATCCAGTAAAATATAGAAGACTTTGCAAAAGGTATCGACTGATTGTTTGCTAGGTTAAACACATGGCAAAACAAGCCCTAACAGCTCACTAGCTGTCTTTCTTTGGCTCACTTTGGAAGAGATGCTAAAAACTCCTAGATCAGAGACTAAAACAGAAAAAGCACTTTGACTGACAACCTTAATTTGCAGCTGAAGCAAACCTAACCAGTGCTGTCTTTAAGGAAATTCAATACTTTAACAGATGTCCTTAGACTGTTTAAGGGAATTTTATTAAAAATATTTGGAAATCCTTTTAAATTTTAACAGGCAATTTAAAAATAATGCATCACAGTCACTGTGTTTGCAATTTGGATGGTCAAAAGGAGTAGCTTTGATTTGATCCTGTGGATTCAAAGACTTCACACAGTAAGTGCAAGCAAATCTTGTGGAAATGATGAAAATGGTGAATTTCCTGCAGGTTTGACAAAGTAATGGGAAAAATTAAAATATTAAAGCATAATCCAGGCTGACAAGGAGCAGTCTATAGAGAAGCCACCCAGAGCACCATTTTCCTGCTTAACTGTACCTCTTACTGACATTACAGAAAGCAAACACTGCTGGACTGTCAGAGGGCAAATGCTTGCTTTCTGTAAAGCAAGCAGCCAGCCCACTGTGAGAGCAAAAGCTCTCCTTCAGCTGGCCTACAGCCACAAGCTTCACTTCCCTGCACCCCTGAGCGCTGTTTTAAGGAGCTGCTGATAGAGGGGAATTATTCACGTGGGTTATAACAAACACATTTCTTTCCTGAAGTCCAATCAGTCCTACTATACTAGAAGCTAAATGTGATAATAGTAATATCAGCAGTGATACTCTCCTGCATTGCATTTTCCATTGGTAGGGCCAACTCATAGCTGCATGAGGTAACATTTCACAGTTCTGTCTGTTTTGGAGTGGCAAGTATTCATTGCCCCTTAACTGAGACACAAAGCAGTAATTTCAGGCACCTGAAATGTCCTTCCCCAAGAGTGGTAAACTGCTAATGAAAACCCACAGAAACATCACCTCTGCAGTACTCCCTCATGTAACTGGACCCAGCATCACACACTGCCTGGGACACAGTGCTGCATGCAAGCTCATTTTTGCAGTTGTTGGGCATGTCCCCAGACCTATCAGGAAAGATGACTTTTTAACCTTTACTCTGTCATTTTTCGTCGGTTGACACAGACATGCTTAAATTAGCATCCCTGACCCAGTTTTGTATGTTTCTGTATGACTTGCTCATCTTTCAAAGGGAAGCACCAGTAATAATACTCTCACTGCATGACACAAAACGCCGAGTTTCCTAACCACAATCTTCAGAACATGATGTGGAGCACACAGTCAAAAAACTCAGACCTGACCCCAAGGGTGTGTTTCTTTCCCCCACTCCTGCCTTCAGAGCAAAAATTCCTCTGGTGAGTGTATGACACTGGAAAAGCTCAGAGCTGACCCCATAAAAGCAGAGAGCTGGGAGTAAACAGTTGAATTAAAAACTGCACAATTGGTAACAGATGCTGCAGAGATCAAGCAACTGGCACTACTGTGAATCACAGCAAACCTCACCAGAACATTGTACAGACATTGTGCACCTCCTGAAAAGCAAACAGGAAAAACACGTTCAGCATCTATCTTTGGCTGTGATGAAGACAAACTTGCGAGTATCTAGTGAACCCCATCCCTAAGATCCTGCCTGGAAGAGCAGCCTGGCCTTCATCTGCATCAACAGAAAATCCAGACTTCAGGCCAAACTTGCAAGCCAACCATCACTGTTTCTGTTTCAAAAATAAACCGAATAGCTCTTCCTGTTTCTGATCCAGCTCCCCACAGCAAGAAGAGGATTTTGCCCAGAAGCCTTCTGGCACAAAAATTTAAGTCATGTAGCTAAATCCCTAGGTGCTAGATTGCAAACATCTCTTAATATGATTTGAACATACTTCTTGTTGTGTAATCACTGAATCTCTTTTGATCTTGATTTTGTCCTTTAAATAGTTGAATATAATGTCCATGTAACCAAATCCCTTTTTTAGTAAAACTTCTGATTTGATAGTGTAAGCTTTTCATAGGAGAATGAAAGTAAACCATGAATGGAATTGGTAACATACAAATAAAGCAAATGCTACAAAATGCCCCAGATTGTGCTATATTTGTGTCTAAAGATGATTATATTTAGAGAGGAGGCAATAGGTCCTGTGCAGAGATAACAAAATGTAGTCTTCATCCATTTCTTCCAGGAAAAAACCTCTTTCACAAGTGTAATGTGCCCAGGTCATGTAATCTGGATAAATAATGGAGCTGATACAGCCCTGACCTGTAACTGGCACTCTAAGACAAAAATGTAGTATCATGTGCTGACTTAATGTGCTGTGTTTCAGCTTCTGACAGTTTATTAAGTATTCAAATGCTTAAAACAAAAAAATTTCAAGTTCCTTCTTCTATGCAAACAAGGTAGAGTCGCCTTTGCAGAAAGATATGTTTTATAGCACCATGAAACTCAGAGAATACCATGGTCCCACACAACATGACATACTTTAACAGCATAGATAGTGTACATGTTGGAGTTTTATGTCTAATATCACAAACTCCCCTCTTTTATGGAATTTTTTGAAGCTCATTTTAATAACAATAGAAACAAAAGATAGATTTCCCACTGCTGCATTAAAGCAATTACATCTCTGACTCTTCTTTTCGAAGTGCAAAGAAGGCAGGTCTGTGATGTGAGATCTAAATGACTGGGTTCTGCTTTAGGATGGCTACCCAAGGGGGTTAGTATCCTTCAAAGTGATTTATTTCTGGCAGTCTAGGGGTTTCTCTCTTTAGAAAAATACCTGTAATAATATCAGATTTGAGAGAGTGGCTGCTTCTTCAAGATGCCTAATCAGCTGCTTTGCAGCTGAGATTCTTCTGAAAATTAAATTACACCATGTGTGATGACATTAAAAACAACACTGAAAAACACCTCCAAGACATTACATCTGCCTTGACTTCTTTGCTATTCTTTTTTCTTTTTTACTTCATTGACTTATAATATGAGGAAAAGCACAGATGACAAGATGAAACTGATAGACATACACATAAAAATAAAATGCAGCCATGCATGTTGGAGTTCTATTCAGTGTCCATGGGGGTGGGAAATCTGGATTTGTAACACCTGAAGGCTGCTGCACATTCACAAACTTTCTGTATTGGTAGGACTGACCTGAGCATTACTGGCTTCAGAAAAAATTCCACTGCATTGAAGTGTGATCAGCACCAGGAGTCCTCTGGCAAGACACCCTCAAACAACAGCTGATATGAAGAGAACAGCACAACTTGTAAAATGACCAAATGCTTCAAGCACTTCACTGCACTCAGAGTTCGACCCAAAGGTGTTATACCAGAGTCAACCAAATGTACGTTGATTAACTTTGCATCGCTTGGGAATGCCTCTCCCCACCCCCATACAAACTAAGAAGGACTCGAGAAACTGTAATGCAGTCCTAGGTTCTCAGCACACTGATCGCTATTTCCAGTACAAATCAACCAAATATTCACTAACCATTTCAATTCTTCTGCAGAAATACCAAACAGCAGCTTCTGCTTAGTGGCAGCTCGCACTGATCGGATCCTTGTCTATAGGAGGTGTTGTAGCAGCAGGACTATGGATTTGTCCTGAGTTATAGACTATTTTCTGCCTCAGACTGTCCTAGTTATGGTCAGACTCCAGTGGTGACAGATGTCCTGCTGAAGTGAACACGCTGTACCTGGGCACAGGACCATAGGACGGAAGAGAGCTCTGCTGAAGTTTAAAATATTCTAAATCATCCACCGATATAGCTACTCCACTGCTTGTAACTTTTAGTCCAGACAAGTGTGCAGACCTCTGTTCATGTGTTTTCATCTCTATGGCTTTTATGGTATGCCTACTGCCTGCCTTAAACATCTTTTAAAACTGCTGGTACATCATACCTCACTATCTATAAAAGATATTTGAAGACAATATTAAAATTATACAGAACTGGTAATTTATGAGTTAACTTTCTCTTACTGTCAGCATTACTTGGACCACGGTACAATCAGAACAATTAGGATCTCAGTGAGGTTAATACACACTGAAGAGTATATAGGGTTAATACTAAGAAAGACACAGTAATATTTTCCAGAAGTCTGATTCAGCAGAGACACTTGGGTTCTGCAATGCTCCCAGCACCTTTTAGGCATTCTGTTGGTGCACTGCATAACACCAAGTTATATATCCAGATATTTTTCTCCAAGAAGGCTAATAACGTGGCTATCTCTAAACATTGCTTTGAAATTTTAACTTTCCTTTCCTGCATGTCATGGATCGCTTACTTCTTGTATTAGATTATAAATGGCTATGCCAATTTACGTATGCATGTACAGTACGAAACACAGGCAAGATCCTAGCAGAGGCCCCTGGTGTTACTGAAATTCAGCTGCTGCTAATAGGAAGAAAAGAAAACATTTCCATCTGTCTGGATTGGGAGAAAGAATTCATGAGTTTCTGATTCATCTGCATCCATATGCTGATATGTAGACAATACTTATGGACACATAGACATATGCGAGGTAGCCAGCAACAGAAATCAAATCAATCACAGATCACAGCATGTGATTTGCCTAATTATGAGTAACACCTCACATTTTTTATCTACGCAAAAAGCACTTTGTGAACGAGCAGATGGCATTACTATGAGATGGCACCATCCTCGACAGTTGCAGATGCAGAGCATTTACACAGCATGCTGAAAAAATGACACAACACAAGCTGCTTCCTGGGAAAAAGATTCAAATTGAACAAGTGTCACCAAACAAAATACACATATTTATTGACGTTCTGAACTTATCTGATCCAACCTCTCTCCTCAAATCAAATACATACGCGCAGGCCAGGGAGTGATGCTATCTAGCCATCATTAAAGTCTCTTAGATAGAACTGCCACGTGAGCTGCCTAGCACAGAAGAGTAGAGATACAGACCAACTTAAGTCTAGTTCCAACCCGCAAACAATTTAAATCCACGCAAGCAGAATCAATAGGAAGAAGCCCTGCAGAGAAAGCAATTACACTGCAAAAGCAACTATATTACAGCACGGTTACGGCTGGGAGGCAGGACGCAGAAGGCCATCCTCACTTCTGTGATTACCCAGTGGAGTTCACTCCAATGCATCTGGCCTGCGAAATGACAAGGTTCAGCCCGGACATGTTCATGCAATCAAAGCATTTCTGTTTCGGGGCATCTATTGCAATTATAAGGCTCTTCTTTACGCGACCTGTCCTTCAGGTCACATTTGCTGTGCTCCATAGGCAAACGCAGGTCTGTGCAACAGGAAAGAGGTTTGAAGGGTTCAGTGTGCTCTCCTTTTCAATAGCTTCATGGAAGTAATAATCTAATTTCCTGGATCTGCAATTATTTATTCACTGGAGACTGTGCGCTCGCCACTGTATGAGACACAAAGAAAGATCATCTGACCCTTCGTGGCGACAGAAAATTCAGGTTTTCTATTCAAATTCTTCCTTTTATTTATGGTTTGTCTGCATTTTTTTTCCCCAAGTTGCTGTAAACGCATGCACTGGTGTGACAGGTTTGAAGCAGCTATAAAATGATTGATGAAAACCATATTTTGGCCTTGTTGTGGGAATATTTATTGTAGAAATATACTCAGTTAACTCTGTAGGGGCATATCTGGGAAAATGAGAGGACAGAAGAGAAAGGCTGGGCCTATGACTGTACCTCTGATACTAAGGTAATTTGATCTGCTTTAATTATGATACAGGGTTATGGAGTCACAGAAACATTTGCACAAACTGGTTTTGAATTGCTTTTATCTAACCACTGTGTTTCTTCTGCTGAAACAATCAATACTCAGCTTTAAGAAGGATGCTCTGTCAGTCTACATGGCTAGACAGAGACTTTCCCACAGGAGTAAACACAGGGGCCAAACTCTGACCTGCAGTGCCCTAACAGTCCATGTGTGAGTGTCAGACAGGATCTGTCTCGGAGGGGAAGAACTGCAAACCTCCATCCGTCTTGGAGAGGCTGAATGTCTAACAGCCAAGGCAGCAGTACACTTGAAAAGGTAAAATGACAGATGCAGCTAAGCATGTGACATGAAATTGGATTGATCTGGAGGAAGGGTGTTAAATCATGCTGGATGTTGTTACCCAGAACACATGTACCTACAGACAGAGCACGACAGCAAAGGTCTGATCAGTGAGACAATTGCAAGAGCAGGGCTGCGGTGCTCTGTCTTGGGATTTGACTGTATCTTGTGGCTGCCATTCAACAGACACTCTTGACTATCTGCTTCAGGGTGAAGAGAGGAGAGGAATACAGGGTACAGCCATGGCACAGGGCCAAGGAGCAAAAATACACCCCTAACCAATACCACTGGGGAGTGGTGTTTCAGGAGATGTCAGGCTCACAGAAAGAGCAGCAGATGCTTTTTCCATGCCTGGAAGAAGACAGGAATGTTGTTTGGGGAAATGGTGAGTAATGGCTAAAGCAGCCAAAGAGATTAGGATGTGTGAAGGTAAAACAGAGCACAGGGAGGCATATAAAAACCAAGGACCCTGAATTACTCTTCGGGCAATCAGCAGGGTGGCTCAGCCTGTCTGGTTGTCTCCACTTCTAAACAAAAGGCATTTGCCTCCCAATGTTTTTATTCCTGAAGTTCTTCAAAACTTAGGAGGAACAAAACTGATCAGTAAAGACACCCAACCAGTGGCTCCTATCAGGAAAGGGCGCAGGAAGGGTGCTCCCTGCATGTTCCCATTTTTTCTACTTCAGCTAAGCTACGCTGCCCAGAATGCTGCATAACAGGTAATGTTGCAGAGAGAAACAAAAAGCCTGCTGCTTTCCCAACTGTGTGCCAACATCAAGGTTCACCATTTATAAGTAACAGTTGGGATCTTAAGGAAACATATATAAGAAAAGTCAGTTTGTAGTAGGAGGTGGGGATTTCAAGAGGTAGCAGAATACAGATAAAATATTTTGTCTTGAAGCAACAGTAAACATGCAATAAAATGTGCTTCTCAATCCAGCAGCATTGACAACATACATGACATTGCCTTCTGTGACCTTTACTTCATTTAAACAGTGAAGGATGTCCTGCAAAAAACTGGAGGACACAGGCTCTGAACACTCAGGCACAGGAAGCATCAGAGGAAACATGTTCAGGTTTATCCCATCAACCCACTGTCTTCCAGCCATGGCTCTCTGGAAGCCAAGCCAAAATCAGCTCGGGTTGATCACTTACTCTTGGCCTTTTACAACAATTAGTGTGTGTTTGGATTATGGATTATTTGGCCATTCACAGTGTGTCTTCACCTCTGTGTACAACACAACGCGGAATCTGCTTAAAGGGAAGTACCAACTGCTCTAAGGTGATGAACAGCTATGCCCCAGGATTTTAAGAAAAATAATGAGTTCTTCACACTCTTACAAATAAAGTTAATCAAAAGAAAGACAACAGCTTTTGACTGTAAGGATGGAAAGCCTTGCTGCAGAGATATGCTTATTCTGTCAGACAAATGACCTCTCTTCTCCCCTCAATCAATCCACCTGCCTGTAATTTTATTTATTTCTCTACTTTTAAATATTGATGTCTTATGGAGGTTTGCACTGGGAAAACCACATCTTCCTCTTCAGCTGTGCTGCCTTGGGCTGCAGGCCTGTCAGATCACATCCAACAGGAAGGCTCAGCTTGCATTAGTACTTGGAAAAGAAGACTGAAGAGTGAAATGGATGATTCAGTGAAGAGCAAGCTCCTCTCCAAATCAGTAGCCACCCATTCATGGTGCCGTGGGCAATCTTTTGCAGCTGTTGCTAGTTTTTAGCAGAGAAGCAGAACTCAGATGTTAATGACTTTCATGACAAATCCATCCCTTGTCTAAATCAAGAGAGAGACAGTGGAACAGTAGATGGGTTTGCTCAAGGAGAAAAAGAACTAGAAGCAGAGTATCAAGCTGCAGCTGGAAGGAAAGAGAAAGGAAAAAAGCCTAGGTCATAAGAGCAATTTTCATTGTCTAGTTTTAGACAACAAATTAAGAATCCAACAAATTATCCTGCACTAAGATACTGTACAAATCTTGGGATGCATTTACTCACCATTTTCATACACAGACAGGAATTTACAAATCAAATTTCAGTGCTGCTGCATTTGAAATAAACTTTAAATAAAACCTGCCCTTGTAGGCCAGAAAGAAGGACTTTCCAAAGGAGGACGTGTCTCTGTCCTTAGAAGGGATGTTTCTGGGGGAAGTTGGATGACAGCAGCACTGTACAGTTGATGCTCTCTGGGGAACCTCAGCGGTGAGGAGGCAAAAGCCACAGGTACTTCAGCTCTACTCCTGCTCAGCGAAAATTTAAGATTTGAAAGTGAGCAATCTCCTGCTTTTTTATGTAAGGGTGGCAAACAAGGATTGTGCCCTGATGGATGAACAAGGAAGAAATACTGTGAGCTAAAACACCTTGAATTTTCTCTCCATTCCACAGGTTATTCTCTTTTGGAGAGAAATGAGGAGCAGACTCCCTGCTACCATTTTCATACAACCTGCCTCAGAAAATTTTAAGGCCAGACTGGAAGCAAACCTAAAAAGTTCACTGGATTCAGAATTACATCAAGTCAAGAGGAAATCAATGGACACTTAACATTTTATACTGAAAACCTGGAGTAAAAAATGAAAAAAGAAACAGACAAAAAAGGACACCATGGAAACTGCTTTCCTTCACCCCCACAAAAAAGGACAACATTTTACCGTATCAGCTTTTATTCAAAAATATCTGCCAGCTCTATCACCACACTCTTTTACACTTGGAGCATGTGACCTACTAAAATGAGCATGCACATGGATGCAGGACTCCTCACACCAATCCTCAGCTGCTGTGGGAGTGAATGAGTTGGCCACTTTGCTCACCCTCATCCCTATCTCCTGTCCCACTCTCTGCCTACCTATTGACAGCGTAACACCTTTTGGAAGAAAGGGCTGTGTCAGTCCCCATGTTTGTACAGAGACCAGTCTGGCCGTAGCTTTGCTCTGCCACACATGTGCAGTATACATAGAAATTAAGCCAGCAAAGAACACAATGTACGCCCAACTCTGCATGTGAATAAACTTACTGATGTCAATGAAATTACTTATGTCTGTAGATTATGCACAAATTAAATATCTGTTTGGATTGAAGCCAAATTCACCAACAAGTCAGAATGCCTACTTCTGTGACTAGATTTATAGCCATTGTTATCACACACATGCAGTAGTGTCCTGCACTCCAACACGGTGCCACTAATGCCGGTGTGGGACTGTCCCTTCCTGAAAGACTCTGGCCTACATGGGAGTAGACGGCCAGGCACAGTCTCAGACAACAGAGATCAAAACTAGAGATGTTCCAACCAGAAAGATGTTAACAGCCAAAGAAATCTTACTTTTTCTTTCAAAAGCAGCAAGTCAGTTTTCCCAAGACCCTCAACTAATTTGCCCTAAAAGTACAGGAGCAAATTTAGAGCTGTTCTTGTCTTTCCCTGTGTTGTTCTTTCTCCAAATCCAGTATCTGTCATTTAGAGACAGAACAATCAGAGAAGCTCTTATTACTGGCATTACTGGTAAATGAAACCTGGAAGGTCTGGCTTTCCCTTCCTGTTGCAAATCAAAGAACACACAAACGGAACTGTCTGTAAAAGCAGTTGTGTGTGCCTGTACTTCCTAATGACAGCACAGCTTGTCTTGGTAAGTAACACTTGCCTTATAAAATACATAACTTTTCTGCTGAAATAGTTTTGATCAGCAGCAGAGTTGCAGAAGTGTTTTCTGCCCTGTAGTAAAAAGACACGAAGCTCTGCTCTGGAGGCTTCTTGGAAATATCAGAAAAACATACTTTTTCTTTATAATTAGATCTTGCTATTTGTCTTTTAGTGTTTTCTTTGTCTATTTGCCTCTATCTTCTCTCGATCCATACTGTATAAAGTTTCACTCCTTTTTCATTTTTAATATTAAGAAGTTGTTTTTATATTTCATCCTTTCCAAAGTAGCCAGAATCCTGATTGTCAGCAGCAATGTCCAGACATAGTAAATCCTTAAACTGAAGGCCTTTGCCCTTGAGAGAGAGAAATGCATCAGTACACATTCTCATGTTTTCCCCTGAGCAGTTTCAGGTGCTTTGTAAGGCTTACCGCTTTCTCAGGCTACAGCTTAAGATGAAATTTGGATCAAGTTTTGCACTGAGAATTCAGGGCTACTCTACAAATGCGTTCAATCCCACGGGCTGGTTTAGGTCAGCTGTGGTCAACTATCAGCAGAGCTTCTCTTTTAACAGCAATACAAGTCAGCAACAGAAATCCCATAATTAGTATGCGTGACTGATGTGTCCCACACTTATGAATCCCCCAGTAAAACCCCTGTGCTTTTTTTAAAAAAAAAAAGATTAAACATAGAAAAAGAAGGACGGTGTACAGCTCCCAAAGGTTTAGAAGCCTGTAGGAATACTGGGAGGCAATAATAAATGGCTAATTAGCAAAAATGAGCTTCACAGCAGCTTCCCAGTCAGTTCACAGAGGTAGCACGAAAATTCAAGATGCCAAACTGAAGCTGAAATAACAAACACTAGAAGAGTGGTCCATGTGCAAGTAAGGCAAGAAACTGACAGCCAAATTCATTCAGCTCTGCCCTTTTCTTTCAGCTTTAAAATCAGTAATTCCATGTTTTTTCTTTTTCCTTTTGGGGGAATAAACTAAATCAAATGTTTATTCTATCCTTTTAACTTCTTGTGTCTGCTCTCCTGTCTCAAGGCTCGTGACTCAGTTGAAAACATGATGTTAGCTGATTTGTAACACTTCCGTGGAAATACAGCCCCACCACAAAGCTCAGCTTCGCAGCTGAAATACAAACAATTTCTGGGATCATGGCAGCAATGCAATGCCAAAGCTTAGTGACCACACAGCACCCAGCCTTAACCCAGCGGCTCACTTTGAATGGTGATGCAGATCTCTTGTTTTTATGACTGCAGAGTCCAGCTGCAAATGTTTAAAATGAAGAGGAGACAGGAATTGGATCAGAGCAGTAAAATGAACACATGATCTGAACAGATACCCTCTCCTGACACAACCAACACAAGCAGAGAAATTTCACCTGTCAAAGGGAGAAAGTCAAACACATTGGGAAATTCCCCATCTCCTTCATGCTTAGCTCCGGAGCTGTTAACTAGTCCACATCAACTCCATGGCCCAAACTCCATCCCTAGAAAGTAGACACCACTGACTGTAAAAGTGCTTACTCAGCTTATGGGTTCAGATAATTCTGCAATGACCATATTGGGTTTTCTGGACACAAAATGTCCACTGATGTTAGAATAAGAAAGTATAAACACATTGTTCCCAGAGTTAATTCAGAGGTGTACTCACGATGAAAATATAGACAAAAGCTGAGGTAGGTAGCCCACTTGGCACAGCTGATTGACTTTAATAGGTGTTGATTACACTGCTCATATTGCATGAAATTAAAAAGCTTACAAATGTTATGAGCCATTACCCTTCCATTTAAGAGAGCTTATGACAAGTTAGCAACATTTAATGAAATCCTTTTCAAAATGCCATAGGCAGCCTCCACGAGATTTTGCTTTGAAATGCAACTTGTGGAGTTATCTCAAAAAGTTTGTTTAGTTCAGAGCTTTGTCTCTTGCTCTTCTTTGGGATTTTGCATCTGACAGGATATTTCAGTTCCCTGTTGTGGTCTCAGTGTGTGGCACAAAACACCAGCTTGTTACACAAACACCAGGGAACAGAAAGCAAGATTTAATTGTGGTGGTATTGGAAGTACTCCTTCAGCCAGCCTACAAAATTTCCTTCAAAATTCAGAGCTGAAAGACTTCTGGCCAATTTTACTATGAAGGTAAAGGGAAATGTTTTCATAGTTGCTGTAAAATTTACTTAAACTTCCACCTCTTCAGCACACTGGAAATATCACAGAGCCACTAACTGCCCTCACAGTGCTGGGGCAACCAAGGTTCAGTCTGAAGTAGGCTCTCTGGATTTTATTGCTTAAGAATGAAACTTATTAAGAGGAGAGCATATCAATTTTATAAATCCCACTGGACACTCACAGCCTGCTGCCGTATGCGACTCAAATCTGATTGGGATGGCGATGGCAGCACTATCTGTGCATCAGGTGAGGGCGTTTCTGCCAAAATGATGCCTTTTGCAACTTGCTGGGCTGCTTCTGTTTATTTTTACTGTTTGTCCTGCTGCCTGCCAGCTCTCCTCTCTGTTGATAGCTGTCAGGCCAGCAAGACTCAAACTGACCAAACTGAGAGAGACATTTATAGCAAAAGCACACTGGCATAGAATCTAACAACAAGGTATCTGGAGTGGTGCCACAGCTAATGCTTAACAAACCCTACAGGGAGAACATGTGGCCAGGCGCAGCTAGAAGCTTTCTTTTGTCACCTGTGCCACCAGGAGAAACCTTGTGCTTTTTAAAAAATTATTAGGGCTTTTAAACAATATTTTATCATTTGCTGCCAAAAATCAACCAAGAAACAGTAAGCTATGAAGATGCAGTTAGAGAAGTATTGTGCTTCAGAAGTCGACCTGGGATAGTGTGAGTTTTTACTACCCGAAGCTACAGTGGCAGCTAAACTGCCCCAGAGGCAAATGCCAAAGACCAACATCTCCATGAGCTGCCAGGAGCTCTCACAGGCTTGTTCGTATCATAATGTGCAAAAAAGAAGATTCCCCTCTTCTTTGAAGAACCAAAAGAATAGCTAAACAGTGGGAGGAGTAATGAGCAAAGGCGGTGGGAGTGTGCAGGGACTGGCTAGGTGACGACAGCACGGTGAGACAAACTTCATTTCCACTCCGTGATGGTTTCAGTGAGCGTGCTGAAATCCTTAAGCACTTCGCTAGACGAAATCATCAGGAACTAATTCAATATCCTTTTATTGCTCTGTAAACTGACAAAGGAAGAAAAGGAATTATTCTGACTCCTTCCTCAAAAAATAGCAGCCTTCTTTCATGCTATCTATCTGAGCCTTTACTGAAAGCTAGATTTCTTCTACACAGTTTGAGCATCACACAAAGTTGCAATTATCTTGCCATCTGCATTGCCTTTCCTCATGGGTGAATGTTGCTTTTAATCCAAATTAGTATGTTATATTGTTTATAAATATGTATTTATGGCTATGAGGCAGGTGTGCCCCATTGTGGGCACATGTCATTGTTTAATCCAAATACATGGTTCATTGTTTCTCAGTGTATATTTTTAGCTTTCAGGCAGGTAGACCTGCAGAGCAAATAATACCAAAGAATACATTCATTACAGAACAGCTTCTGTGCTTTAAAATTATGACACTCTTCTTCCAGATCTGAACATAGTGAGACAAGTACATTGGTAAAATAATTATTTATCACTCTTAAAAGCTTCCTTTAATATTTCTATCATTCAAATACTAGCTGGGGAAAATGTAAAGTACAGACAAGCATATTTTATGCACTTGCTAGTCTAGCTTTTATGCTGATGAGGACTTACTAAACACCAGTAAAGGGAATAGCAGTTATCAGCCCTAATTCACAACTGTGAATTTTTTTAGGCCAAACAGATGCCCTTGCAGAATCACAGCCAAGTGTTAATGACAGGTCCAGTCCTTCTTCCGCTGTAGTCACCAGTTATTTCATATGGCTTCAAATGAGACCAGGTTTGCTCCAACACTCTGAGCGAGCACGCTGCTCTCACTGAGACACTCATTGCCACAGTGAGCAGAATAAGGACCTCTAACATTACCCAAAGAAAGGAAAAAAAAACCCAAACAACAAAGCACTGTACTTTGCCTCTGCCCTTTTTCTTTGGTGTATAGGATTCGTCTTTTAAATTCTTTCTTCGGTTAATTAAAAATAATGGGAAGCAGACCTTCAACATGAAACCAACTAAATACGCTATGAGACCTCTTTTGAAAGACACTTAAAATCTCCTCAAAATCTTTTGCCGTCACTTATACCTGTGCAACAACAGAATAGCTTGGAGCTCCCCCAGGCAGCAGAGGACAGACAAGAAAGGTTGGTGTCCATGTTTAGATCTGTGTCCGTGTGAGTCTGCAAGAGAGCTGAATGGGCAGGACCCCAGTCAAGAGCTTTATACTGCAAAAAATCTTTTGTCAGACAAATCCATACTCTTGTCTTTAAAAGGATACAGGGTAAAAAACCTTAAGCCTAGGTGTAAATATTTGCAAACTGAGGTTTATTTTTTCTATCTATGCACTTGAAATGAACATTGAAAGGGCAAACCCCTCCTAATCCTATCATGGCAATGTCTTTCTCTGCTTCCTAAAACTGAGATTATCATCTCATTGGCTGTCACACAGCTCGTGAGAGAAGTAATTAACTTGATTTTCCTGTATAATCACAGCACAGGATTTTATTTCTATTATTATTGGAATGAAAAATGCACGTAGCCTGTTCTGTCTTGCCCCTTTTAAGTTACTTACAGACCTGGATGTGGCAAGCTTCAAAACACCCCAAGTGCACTAAGAAAGCTAAATCTGGGCTCACTGTAAATTTCGAGCAACCTGCTTGTTAGCAGCTCTTCTCAACAAAGTCAGGAAAATTTCCAGTTTTAAATTTCTGTTCAAATTCAGGCAATGAAGACTGAAGACCACAAAACTGCTGCCATTGCTTTCTACCACATAAAATTAACAATTCATGCTGCTGCGTGCAACTTTCAGTCAAAGTTTGTCTGATTTATAAGCAAGCAGATGGTTCACATGATAGTCCACAATAAATTACAACAGTTAGAAAGACAGCTACATTTTGAGAGTGACAGTGCAGCTGAGCTACAGATGGGTTTATAGATGACCCTTCCAATTTTTAATAATCTCCATAATTTATGTGCAAGTAAAGAAATGCAAGGATTCCTAATGTACCTTCTTGACTAAGTACAAATCACTTTTATTTACACTGGCAATACTTCATGGTCCAGTTAACTTCTTAATTAAAGGCAACAAGATGCTCATGTTCCATGCAAGTGGCATGGAAAATACTGTTTAGTGCACAATATGTTTGGCTGGGAGTTTAAGATGCTCTGAACACGCCTGGAAAAGGGAATGGATCTATCTCATTTCATTTAAAAAAGACTACAAGGCTGCAAACACTGCTACCACCAGTTTCTATTCATTCATTAATCTCCAGATAAACTTTAGGCTCGTGCAATAACAAGGTTATGTTTACTCGCAAGCTCCAATGCTTAGAAATAGGATCCTAATCCAGGAGGCACTACAAACCCAGTATTACTGAGCCACGACTAGGATGTGGAAATAACAGGAACAGAGACCCTCACTATATGAAGGGAGAAGGATTTGGGGGTTCACTCTTGAATGGGTGAGGGGAAAGGAAATCAAGCCTGGGCCACTTCTCCAGCACGGGACTGAACCACATCAGTCCAATCCTTCTGAAAAGCTTTTTTAAGAGACTCCCAGAAAGATGCCTTTGTTGGGTTGTCATCAATTGCATGCCACAGTGAAACAGATTCAGTTCTTCTTGGTTGTGATTTCAGCTGCAATGAGTTACCTTCCAAAAGGAGCACAGCGAAATGCCACTGTTCTGTCCAGAAGGTGATGAAGGGAGCAGTACCTACTAGAGCTCTTTGAGGCACAAACTACAGAAACTCAGAGGTTCCCACACAGCCAGTCTCTTCAGATGACATTTGAGGGCTTTTCCTCCTCTCTAAACCTTGATCTTCTCTTCCTGCCAAATTAATCTGAAAAAGAAATCCACTTCTAAGTGGAAATCCAAAACTATGATTAAACCAGAAGTCACAGTTCCTAGGAAAGCAAGTTTGTGTGTAACTTTAATTACCACCTTCCTGGGGCTTAAGAGATGCAGCAGAAAAGAAGAGGCACCAGTGACAAATTCAGGCTTTCAAGAATTATCACAATTCATGTTTTGGAGATGTTTTGCCAGGAATTGCCTGGCTCTGCCCACAGCAGGACAGCGTGGGGAGCAGAACTGCAGAGACATGAGTGGGAAAACCCACTCCACAGAGGTCATGGGACTGCAGCCACTTACACAAAAAGTGATTCTTCCCCTGCCATTTCCATGCAGCCCCTTCATCTACTACACAGAACAACAGTGAAATTAATTTTTTTAAATTAAAGTCTTCTATAAATAACCAGTGTATGAAAGTCTTTTGAGCTTTATATAAAAACATTATCTATTCCTGTACACAACACTTAGTTTTTTTAATTAAACATGTGAAAAATATTGTATGTCAGCTTATTTCTGGGATGGTCTTTACTATTATTTGTCATGTTGCTTCTGTTACACTTTGCATATTTAAAGCCACATTATGCACTTCAGAAAACCCAGAGAAGATTACTACAGAATTGGTATGGATGTTCATCTGTACCACTGAGTGCTGAGTCTGGCACTTCATTTTAGCAATATTCATCAAGTTCAGGGACTGTTAGTACACTTCCCTCTAAGAGAATACTGGGTCATACTACTGTTCTTTAAAAGAAAAAGTGTCAATTATTTAATAATATTTTTAAATATTCCATATCTATTATCCTTTGATTGTCTGCAACCCTTTCATTTACTTACAAGAGGCCAGATTCACACACAACACAAGAAAGCAGAAGTTGATTGAAATCAATAGGATTGTCCCTGTTGCCCCCAGCCCAGTAGTAATTCCAATGTTATCATGAGCAACCTGAAAGTTAGCACAGCCTATTCCACAGAGAAGTCAGAGAAACTATACTCATAGTTTATGTAACTATACAGTTAATACACTTTCCAGGACTCATGTACTGAAGCCAGAAGGGATGCTCCGACTCACTCGGCTGTAGATCAGACCTTCTGGCTTGTGGCTAGATCCTTCTCTGGCTAACAGCAAGAGTAATTCTGGAGGAGGGATAAAGCAAGGAACAGACACAGGAACACACAGACCTTACCTTATATTTCTTCTTCCTTGCATTCATTAAACTGTCAATAGGTAGAAACTAGTTTCATAACCTCAAGAAGGGTCACCTTTTGTACCCCCTAACACTGAAATGTAGATTAATATGATAATATGAAAACAGTAAACTCCCCATTAGCAAGAAGTGGTTCTCAGTTCTCTTAGTAATCAAGCATTATTTCCAGCAATCTAACTAGAGAAAAAGAAATGTAAATAGTAATTTGTCAGTCTATTTATCAAACTGAGTGCTGCACCTTTCCGACACATTTTATGTTACAAATTGTATGACGTGTAAGGTTCTATGGTTCTGTTTTAATTCAGGAATGAAAACATTTATAGATATGAACATTTTCTTATTATCTTTTTTCCCAAATGATACTTGTTCAAATCAATTGCTAGCCATCTTACAGAGGTTACAACCTTCAATAACTAAATCAGATATTGTACTGGCTGTTGTGTTGATTAGGCTACAAGTTCCACTTTCTACAGAAGCACTGAAATGCTGAGATAAAGGGATGTTAACTTTATTTAATTAGCTATCTGCCATTGTTATCAAAATGGGAGGTTGGTATCTGACTCAAATTAACACTTTGGATCAGGAAACAAGACAGATGACATCTGAGAAGGATCCTGGAAACTCTCTGTAATCATTTCAGTTATTTTAAAACTGCTCAGGACAAAGAGGATGGCATTAGAAAGAGCAAAAGTTACCAACAGTCAACGAAGTGCTGTTATGAAAATGCTATTTCAATCACACTTGGGTTCTTTATCATTTTCAGTTGTTAATATCCTTGCCACTTTTGTCAAGCAGTCTCTCCTAGCAGCACTGAATTTTAATTGCACATAATTTTAAAACACAACATGAAATAGGACTGAGCACATAATATGGGTTTATTGTGCCAGCTAACAATAGACCGGGCCCTTGTGCCAAGGCATCACCTCTCCGATCTCTGAGGATTAACTAGTAAAACACAAGCTGGATTTCACAACTGATTGCCATCTCTCTACCTCAGAAATAGTAGGTCTCTCAGTTGAGGGTTGTTTATGATTTGTCTCTAGAGGAGACAAAAAGATAATGTGAAACCTCAGAGGTCCTGGAAGCATTTTAACTGTGGCTTTACACAAACTAAACCCACGTAGAGCTGAACAGTACCCAAATGAAGTCCTCAGAGGACACCCACTGTCTCACTCCCCAAACTTACAGAGTGGCCAAAGTAATTTATCCAATAACTACACCACTTCAAGGTTTCTTACTGTTAGGGCTACAGAAACATGCTTGTTCCTTTCCCAACAACTTACTGGTCTTGACCGGATTTCTTTGGCGTAGAGAGGTTTCAAGAATTCTGAATCTCCTTCAAGCTTTAGACCCTTTTCCGTGATTCTCAGGTTCCCCATGCCATCCTAAAACACAGACAAAAAGAGATAACCCCATTAGTTACAATTACCAAATTCACCAGGCTGCCATCAGCTGATTTTTTTTTCCATAGAGGATGACATTTAAAGCACTGGGAGGCACTAGAGAATGCAATTACTTGTGTTATCCTTTTAGCTCTGTTTCTGTGGAAAAAAATTCTATTCAGAACAATCTGCAATGCCCCCCAGTAAACCATTTACACAGATGAAAGATGTTCTTTTAAGCTAGTCATCTCTTCTCTAAGAGATGCAGCGATGCTCTGTGTTAACAGGAAACTATTCACTGTAATATTCACCAGCTGCCTGTATATTAATACACCTTCTTATTCATAGCAAATCCATATAAAGACTATGTGATTAATTCTACTGAACTCCATATAGAGAATACGTGGTTCATTCCACTGAACTGGCAAAGTAAGTTTTGGCTGTGCAGGAGTATTGCAATAAAATGTGGCAGGGAACTTGACCCCTGTTATTTGGGGAAATCTCTGTAAAACATGGACTATTTGGTGGGATTTCTTGAGGGCTATCAGCCCCCACAGCAAAAAGATATGGAAACCTGTTGATTAGTTTCAAGTCTCACAGTCTTTCCCATGCTTTCGTTATTGCTAAGAGGCTACACAGCTTATTGGAATAAACATTTATGCAAATATTTGCTCTGGGAGAAGCAGATACAATAGGAATATCTTTCCAGCAGATTGCTCTCCTGTCTCAGGTTAATTCGCTTTTCTCCTCCATGATGATCAGCTCAGGATTGGATCCCTTGCTCTGCTCCTTGCACAGCCCAAGCACATCCCAGCAATCTGGACCTCTATATCCAAGTGTTTGGGTCTCCTGAGTCATTCTCACGTCCTTCAAACAACCACTGCAAAGCTCACTGGCCAGGCATGACTGATGTAACATGCATTTCTGTCCTCTCCTCATTCAGATTCCACAGTTGCAGCTATCAGTTCTCACCCTCTCCCCAGCCCTTCCAGGCTCCCCTGCTCCCCGCACTTCCATGGCAAAAATCTCCTTGACAAATGGTGTGAAGTGTTGGCTGCAGGCCTCCAGCAGATGACTGCAAATAGTCCCTTTTCTTCAGAAATTGCTTAGTTATGTGTGTCCAAGATGTAATGGAATATCTGAGAAACCATAATAGCAAACAAAATATATGTCAAGATTTTATATGAGTTTTTCTTATGGATTTTATGCAGTAAGACAGGTATATGGATACATTGGCACAGAGCAGAATTGGACCAAACTATATTTCACCTTTAACTTGTGAAAGTCATAACTTTTACTAATATGAGGGATTTAGGTTCATTTTGGCTATAATTGCTTAGGAAGGGGGGGGTGTGTGTGTGTAAGAAACATGGTGTGAGTAGGGAATTGCACAAGCAAATGTATAAGCAAAACCACATCAAATGCAAGGTATTATTTCTAAGATTCAGGATGATTGTCAGACTGCAAGGGTTGAGGTAAATCTGCAAGGATTGTCAGTCTGCAAGGATTGAGGTAAATTGTTTTTTTTTTCTGAGAAAATGGTCTGAAGAATACCTTTTAGCATAAATTTGACTGACATCACTAGGATTTGAGACTGACTCTAGCAAAAGTTATGTCTCTACATGTATAAATTAAGATTGGTAAACGACCAGGAGTTGGATAGTCAAGAACTGCCACAATAATCCTCAAACATTCCCCTTAAGGAATCTTTCCACCTTTTTTTTTTTCCCCCCCCCCAATTTCTCCAGGCTAGAGAAGCAGGAAGATGATGCTATATGATGCCTCAAGGCCTCCCAGGTAAGGCAGGGTACAATAATCATAAAATCTACAATAGCTGGAGCTCAGTGTGGGGAGAACATTGAAACGAGGGACACACACGTCATCACTTCCAGACAAGAGGCTTCATGTTACAGTGAGAGAGACATTGAAACCAAGGATCATGCAGGCCACAGCATGGCAGGAATTGTAATTTGGAGGAATTATTGATCTATAAATATAGAGATGCCATACTGACTCCATGGCATTTCACTGTAATTTATGGACTCACTGAAAGGAACTAGGGTGTCTTCTTCTCAAGTCCTGCTAGGCATGTCCTTAAAAACTGAAGTCCAAGTCAAAAGAGCCACCCCAGCGTCTAAGTCACAGCTGTTTCAGAGATTTTAGAGGAAAGGGGTATGTACTTGGGTAGAAGCCCTAAGAAGATCAAGAGAAAACCAGGAAAATGAAGGAATACCATGAGCATTTGGATATATGTCTTGCATATTTTCTAATCTAGCTGCAAAAATAAAACACATCTGTCTACTGCCTCTTCCTCTCCTTGCGTGTGCACCTCCAGCACTGGAAAAGGAATTCTGTCACTAAAGGTGAATGGCTAACCCAAACAGATTTGCATGAGCTCTTGCCAAAAGGCATGAATTTGAAGGGATAAAAATCAAAGACATAGCATGGCTCAGCGTGACACTGGTCACTTGCCAGAGGTTCTCCTGTTCCAAGAAGGATCATTCCCAGGGTGTCCCCTGCCAAGTAAAGGTCCTTCTTGCCAGAGCATCATGTCTTATGAACAGAGGCAGGCTCAGGAGTGGTGGGGGATAAAATGACCACTGTCATCTCATTTTGAAATGAAAGTTTTAAGTAAACTTTAAATAGAGACATATGCTGAAAACGTTACTGATTGTTGAAGGGAGGGGAATGAGAGATGGGTCATAAAGTGCAACTTGCTACATTCCTTGTCCTGGGTGTAAAATATTGGCTTATGAATTCTGGGTTAGTGGTGGCACAGAAGGGGTTCATTTATCTCAAGCAAAAGGACGAAGGAAAATGAGTGAAATATGATTATGCACCAAAGAGCCCAGATTAAATTCTGATAGCAGTATGCTTTGTGATTTGAGTGAGCAGGAATTATTACGGCTATCTGCAGATGTTTTGTGCTGCTAAAAACTACATTTTTTTTCCCCAGATAGATAATTCAGTCAGGTTACAAGCCCTAAGGGCTTTCACATTGCAGGGTCTTCTCTGGTTTCATTAAGAAAAGTAACAGGTCGTGCGAGCTGGTATATGCCACATATAGCTGCAAGAGTGATCACCTCTGTGGGTACACAATCCTGACCACCCCAAGGGCTCAGTCCCGAGATGAAGTTGGGCAATACTTTACCAGTAACATGGACCAATGGATAAAGGGACTTGTCAAGTCACCACTGAAGCTATGGCAAACCAGCAATTTCAAGGGCTCACAACTATATTCTATCCAGAGTAGTGTTACAGAT
This sequence comes from Athene noctua, assembly GCF_965140245.1. Lineage (NCBI taxonomy): Eukaryota > Metazoa > Chordata > Aves > Strigiformes > Strigidae > Athene > Athene noctua. Next base: position 16,008,442 of record NC_134048.1, read on the forward strand.
CCAGCATTCCACCCTGCTCCTCTCTTGCATGTTTCTTTTCCTTTCTCTCCTTGACCCTCTGTCTCCCAAGTGCCCCCCATAGGATTTTTATATATGAAAAACACACATATGGGACATGTAAGTCACACCTAGCAGGTCCTATACATCCCAAAAGAGGTATCAGGCCTACGGGACAATGTCCTACAACCAAAGCATCAAGAACACTTTTGGTTTATATCATGTGAGAAGACGTATTCTCTCACAAAACCACTGGGATGGAGAAAAAGGGGCACTTCCCCATGTTATTCTTAGTCTTTGATCCTTCTCAACCTCTGATCCACACTCACCTTTCTCTCCTCCTGTGGCTGCCTAAACTAATAAAAGCGGCACCCACCAGACATTACCTCTTGACTTCCCTGGTGTTTAGGACTGGAATGTAATGCTTAGCACTGACTCTTACCACAATTAACTCGCTGCTGCTCATGTTTCTCATGATTAAGCATGACAGCTTTTTGTAGTAACAGTTGGGGTCAGCAGGTGAAAAAACAAGCAAAGGTTGTAATCTGAGCTTAAAGTTAATGAGTATATTGGTCTCTTATAGTACCATCACTATTAAATCACAATCATTTATTATTTCCCATTAGGAAAAAAAAAAAAAAAAAAAGGCAGCTTGCAGAATTATATAGAGATCCCAAAACACAGGCACATTAGAGAGAAATCATTGTATAAAAGACTACTTCACATGTTGTTTTGGATAAAGCATAATCATCCTCCCTAAATTATATGGTTTAATAACAAATAAATGTCATGCTCTTCTACAGAGAATATAAGTGAAAGTTCCTGTGAAATTTCATGGACCGTGACCTATAAAATGTAGGAGAAAGATGCCCAGAGTGACAGAGACTATGAGTTTTTATTAAACATTGTGTCTGTGACTGATATATATCCTTATCTGCCACTCTATTGCTTGTGAATAAAGGGAAAAAAAAAAAAAAGTATTGATTATTTGAATCACTGACATCTGACAATCTTTGTTTCTCCCCTTTTTATTAGCAGACTACTCAGCAGAGAGTCAATGACTTTATTGTGCAAGCACAAGCCAGCTTTGTGGGAGCTTCCAGGAGACAAGCTCCAAACAGGAGGCATGGAATTGGGAACTTTCCATTACCACCTACTTTGAATTATTCAGCTTTTTGGTAGGGCATGGTGAAAACCTTCATATCAATTTTATCATCTACACTCCCTCTCTTTTTATGCAATGCCTTGTAATGGGCAGGCATAAAAATTTATGTGCTATTGCTGACTGCTCTGTGTTGAAACAGGACAGCAATGGTAAAATCCTGAATAACATAAATGTCATTTTGGTGATGGTGAATGAGAAAGGAAATTTTTTTTTAGTAGCTTGAGAAACAACTCAGTTTTCCAACCAATTACAAATGATGGTGTTCGAGGAAGAGCCCGAACCTTGCTGCTATCTGATCATCAAGGCCCTTCTCTGCCTTTTGGTTAGCAATATGGCTATACATGTGGGTAAAGCCTAGGGGTTTTTTGTTTTCCTTTTTAACAGTTGTGGGTTAATTTTTTTAAAAATTGTATGTCTCGTAGCAGGGAGATTCAGTTAACAGAATAAGAAAAACCAGCTAACCCAATCAGAGGCACATAACTGCTGTGGTAAATACCTGGCAGTGGTATCAGCCACACCAATCTGGACTGCACACACAGAGGAACAGGAGGAATTTTCAGTGGCAACTGTCATCCACGGGCTGGGCTCGCACCGCAGCTTAACCTAGTTGAGAACGAAGGCGGTGATAACACATATTTACTGTGGCCCTTCGTGTCAGGATGCTTTGCTCTTCACAAACAATAAATTCAGCGTCACGCTCCTCTGTGCTTCCTTTGTTTTCCTGACATTTTTGAACACAGAAGGAAGATCTGCTGTTTACTGAGGACTTTCTAAGGATTTTAGGGACAGACATGATGGGGAACACAGAGAGCTCCAGCTGTCCTCTGGCCACCACTGGCACTGGTACCGGTGTTTCCCCATGTTTTTTTCTGCATCTCCATCCCTTTTCAGTTTTCAGGAAAAAAAAACATTGACAAGGTTTGTCTCTGCACGGCAGGAAAGCCTTTACTTTTTTACTAGGAATAAACTGAAGTTATGTTTGGAAATGTCCTGTGGGAGAGAATTATCTTTGGAGACTGCTCCTGTCAGATGGCTGAAACACCTGATTATCGTTGCTTGTATTATTGATTGCTGTGGTCTGCATCGCTTCCAGATATGTGCAAGTTATTACACAGCTCAATACATCCAAAGTCAGGAAAAAAAAAAAAAAAGCAAATACAAGTAACCTGTTTTTTTTCCTTCCCCTACTGGGAAGATTTCTGTGCTGTTCTTCTATCTCTGACTTGACGTTAGATGTTTCCAGATTCCACGTATTTAAGGAAGGTCTGTACAAATACACCTCATTGCCAGTTCTTTACAGCCTCAAACACCTACTTGCTCTAACAGGATCGCCCTCCCTCCTTCTCCTCATTTTCTTCAGTTAATTTGTCATCTCAGTAAAGATCCCAGTATCCAGCTGTGGATCAGCAGCAATATTTTGCTATGGAAGCCAGGGGACCCCTAAACACCGACCGGCAGCACCATTCCTGTAAAGTTAAAGCTGGTTACACAGCACAGTCCAGAGCAACATACAGCCCAAGGTAAGGAGACAATGTATGACAGCTTCTTCCTCTGATACAACACCTTGTATTGAGACCACATGGACTCAGTTTTGTGGGGACAGTAGAGAAAAACAAGCCAATGCAGTGTTACACAGCATATATGATCATATCCCTGCATGCACGGATATGTGCTTATGCTTTGAATTGCACTGGGAGGTCTCATACCCACAACAGGCACGTGTCTCCCTCTTCTTCTGCCTGCTTATTGACCTCAGATGTTCCTGTCAGATGTCTTAGCGACAGTGTTTTCATTTAAAGGTGATAGGCACAGTGTAGGATAGCTGTGCTGAGAGGTGGGTGAAGGAAGGTGACTCCAAGCACCTTGCATCACTGCAAGACAGTATATATGCCCTCTCCAGGGAAGGAGGGAGACGCAGATGAAGCACAACTAAAATCTTTGCAGCTAAATGGTGCACTAAACCAACATTATAAATTGCAAGACTAGCAAGCAGCTAACTCACTGCTCCCTCCAGAAGCCCATGACAGTCTGTGAGAAGACACCTCTGTATAATCTCTGGCACTGCAGTTATCAGTCACAGGGAGACATGGACTTGAATGAGCAAAGACCAGCTGTGGGAGTCACCCACTGGAAAATGACTTCTAGAAGCTGCTGTTAAAGTTGCGTGAGCTATGTAGGCACATTTAGTTCCTTCCATAAATGTGAAATAGTTTGTGATAGCTATAGGAAAGTCAGGTGGCTGCTAACTTACGAAGGAATTATGTGCAAGTGGAGGAAATTGCCTGCAGACCATTATAGTTAATATAAAATTCAGCCCAGATGAAACCTATGCAAAGCTGATCCCTTCTTTTCCAGTGAGAGCTCCTGGTTTTGTGAGTTCCTCTGCAAGACTGCAGAAAAAGGGGCAGAAGATGAGAAGACGGAATACAACAAAGAGAGCACAAGAATCAATAGGACATCTCATAGTTACAGCAGTGAGATGTGATGCAGAAAATCTTGACTTCATTCCTGTGAGATTCACATGGCACAACAGCATTAGGGACATCTTCCCATGGGCCCATTCCCATAGTGCCTTTCCCCTCTATCTGTTCCTTCTACACCAACTGAGTGCTCACCAGAGCCGATGCCATTTATTATGAAGATTACTCAAAGAGCCCTGTGAAGCTGTCATTGAAGGCAAAAGAAACTTACGCATTTGCTTCAGTGGAAGTTAAGGAGAAAACTCTCAAAAAGCAGTAAGAACAGGAACAAATGTGGTTTTCCAATTCTTGTTTCAAATAAGTTACAGCTGACCCAGGCAACTAAATCCCATCTCTTGAAAGAATTCCAAACTAGTGTTGGAATAATTTCTAAACAAATCGTTCAGCCAGAGCTTGAAGAAAGCTCAGCTCTGGATTTACTGCATATTCCTGGAACTACTTTGGGCAGGAGGTATTTCTTTTCCAAGCAAACTGTTAGTGAGCTTACTCAAAGTATGATCATGTGTGGCACCACAAAACCGGGCTTTCCATGAAATAAGCCACCCCATCTGAGAGTACATTTTTGCAGGGGAAAAGATTAGCAGACCTTTTGGAGAAATTATTATGAATCCCAACATTGTTACTACAACACAACCATCATAAGCAGAATTCCTCTCTAGGGTAATAATTTCCCTTTCCATTGGTACAGGAGGGAAGAGATTGAAATTTGCCTTTCACGCCTCCCAACTTCATATTATGGAGCACTTTGGCACTGAAGCATTTTAAAATGAGCCATGTTCTCTTGAGCATTTTTCCGCTTTTTTGCTCCAACACAAATAGTAAGGTTTCACATCTTATCATCAACATATATTCCAAATGTGTCCCTTGAATTCTCCATCTTTTTTAGTCTAGCTCATTACCATAATTATGCTAACTAGGAGGGAAAAGTCCCATCTTGTAGAAATTTGTGCTCACTCAGAAGTGAAAAAAAAGATTCTTATACTCATAGGAACAAGTACTCTTCTAATGCAGCGATTTAATAAAAAATCAGCACATAAATTCACTGTACAGTTCAAGGGGCTGCAGAAACAAGTTTTATAAATTATGGCTTAATACTCCTGAATTATGATAGTCTGTCAGTCACTGACTGAAGGATAGAATCATAGAGTGGTTTAGGTTGAAAGAGACCGTAAAGATCATGTAGCTCCAACCCCGATGCCATGGGGCGGGACACCTTCCACTAGCCCAGGTTGCCCAAAGCCCCGTCCAACCTGGCCTTGAACCCTGCCAGGGAGGGGGCAGCCACAGCTTCTCTGGGCAACCTGTGCCAGGGCCTCACCACCCTCACAGTGAAGAATTTCTTCCTTATACCTAACCTAAATCTACCCTTTTACAGTTTAAAACCATTATCCCTCGTCCTATCCCTAGACCCCCTGATAAAGAGTCTCCCCACCTTTCCTGTAGCCCCTTTAAGTACTGGAAGGCCGCTCTAAGGTCTCCCAGGAGCTTTCTCCCAGCTCTCGGCCTGTCCTCATAGGGGTGGTGCTCCAGCCCTCTGATGATCTTCATGGCCCTCTTCTGGACATAGAATAAACACTTCTCTTTTTTTTAAACTATAAAGATCTTGGACACAATATCCTCTGTGGCATCACTCCTCCAAGTCATACCAAGGCTGAATTGAACTCATTCATCTTTACGTTGTTGGAAGAATTTCCAACGAGAGGGAGGATTTTTTTTCCCCTTCTCTATCTTAGTGGATCCCTTTTGTGTTTTGTACTTATACTCTGAAGTACAATTTTTCTGACTAATGCAGTATTTAGCAATTCCCCCCGACCAACAATGAAGCTGGCAGATTAAGGCTTGACAGTGTGAAAAGGAAAGTACCAGCTCTCATGCAGTGCTTCTGAAGGTGAGCTCTTGAAAATGAGGCCAATTATGGGTCATTTTTATCTGATATGAACATGCCAAATCATCTCAGGACCACTAATTAGAGTGTATCAGGTCTTTTCAAAGAAATAAGGCTCACGCAAACACACTCTGGTTTCAAACCCCTGCTCAAGATCTATGCCAACACTCAAGATACCAGAAATACGAGCACAGGTGGAGAGAGACCTGGCAGGGCTGTGGCCATGCTTGCAAGTCCTGTCCATAAGGCACATTTGACAATCCCATCTCAGCAGAGTGATTTCCAGGCCATGGGGAAACTTAGAGGAGTTGCCTATTGCACTGACCTTCTCAAAACCCACCGTACCTGCATTGTATACTCGCTGCTATGGCAACATCAGCCTCTGAAGACAGAATAATCACGATGTGAATCCATATTTTCAGTTGCTTCATTTATTCTTCTCCACTATTATTGCCTCTGTTTCCAAAAGCCAGGAGAAAACAGGGTGGATGGGGAGGAATATTTTCAACGGACCTCAATTAATCAATTCTGGGCCCAGATTCAGCTAATATCAGGCATTTAACTGATGAGCCTGCATTTGGAAGATAATCATACCATGCTACCTCTGCAGTTGGGAGAGAGAAAATGCCAACAAGAGTCTACCTAGCACCCAAATCACTGCATGGAAGTGCGTCTTCCCAGCTGCTGTGGAGCTCCTTCAAGGTGATTTAGGCATCTTTTCTGGATGCCTATAGATAACTGGGATAAATCCAGACCTCAGTAGTGTGCAACAGGATTCAAACAGAAAACAAATGGGTTGCCAGGCAAAACAATAAACAGATATAATGAAATAAAATATACTTCAAAATCGTGATTGTAACTATACCGATGCAGAGTGGCTTCAGGGATTATTTTAATGACGACTTCTTTTTTTAATCAAGACTCATACTTTCAACAAGAGATTGGAGGTTGGGCACATTCAATTTATTTGCACAGGTAGCTAAAAAGAAATTTTCTTTAAAATTAGATTCTCTGTGTTAAGAGGAATCCATAGTCCCTTAGTTAAGAAACCGCCCTTATGGCTAAGAAACCACCACAGAATTTTTATAGCTGTATTTGTCACAAAAATATATGATTTTGCTCTTCCACTATCAGAATATACTGAAAAATAATTTAAACTGTCTTCCAGACTTATCTACAGTGTGTATATGACACTGTTGTTAGCAAGGGAGGCTCTGGGGACAGCAAAGAAATGAGAGAACTGAAAGCACTGCTCCCAAAGAGGCTGAAATAAGTATATTGCTTCTATTGCTTTTTGAACAATTGCCAGCAAATAATTATTCATAGAGGAAAATATATGGGTATGCTTAGGGTCCCTCACCACTGCAAATGGTGGGCAAAGAATGAGATCAGCTCTGTGGAGTGCATCTACCGATTTCAAATCGCTCCACCGATTTACACCCACATGGTACCTGGCCCTAGAGCAAAGGGGTTGGAAAAGGAGAGCTTCTGCAAAACGCCCATAGCTGTTAGGTTGCAGTGGCAGACGTTCCGGCGGCGTGGGCAGGGTGCCACAGCAGGTCATGGCATGTGGAGAAAACCCCGGCACCATCCCACCCTGTCTTTTGGAGGGGATGGATGCACAGCCAAAAGCAACCACCCCCCACGGCTTGTCCTAATGCTCCATGATGGGCTGTGACTGCCCAGGAGCAGCTACGGGGGGGCAGAGGATAAGAAACAGTTTGATTACTTGTCATCATTTACTCCTCTCCAAACTTCCAGCCCCGAAGTATTTAGCATACAGCCATCTAACACACCTTATACGTGCTCTCACATCTGTGCATGGCACACGCTATGCTGCGTGCACGCTCACACACATGAACACCCTCTTAGGGGAAACCGAGGCACAAAGTCACTGTTGGCATCCACCAACAGTCACACGGGAAAGCTGCGCTGAAGGAAGAGCTCCCAAGGTTTCTCTCCAGCACCTTGTTGTGTGACAGCACTTCAGCTAAGAAACTATATATATATATCCTGCTCCTAAGAAACAACAGGTTAATTTTAGCAACTTTCAAAAGCCAACAATTCAGAATTCAGATACTCTGTCTTCTCCCTGTGGTTTGCATTCCTCTGCCTTCTTGCCAGAAGATGCATTATGCTTAATGCCCTCTGTCTTCTTCACAACTTCATAGTGCACATTCAAAAGTGTTTACTAGAACAAAAATAATGATCATCACACAGCAAGGGAACTAGGAGCTTGCTAGTCATCAACCCAAGTCCAGAAGCATCCTGCAGGACAGCACTTCCCAATATAAATTTCAAAATCATCATCATGGTAGTTTATACTTCCTAAACTGCAAAGTAACTGGAAAAACCTAAGATAATTTTCCTACTGTTTACTTTTTGAGGAAAATAAAGACAAAATGGTGTTTTTTTCATATCCAGAACTCATGTGTGGGGAGTTTTTAGTTTCAAATAATTTACTGAGTGGGTGCTTACTGAGTCATAGGGGACTTTTGCCAGATGCCAAGTGGTTCTCTTGGAAGTCAGGAATACAATATTATGTGCGTGAAAATCAGGTGGTTACATGACATAGCCAAGAATCACATGTAAAAAAATACAACTGGCATTGGCAAACTACAGACAGAGCAAGACACAGTGCCTTTTTCAAGTACTTTTTTAAACAGAGAGTTTTAAAGTCACAGGACAGCGATTGCTCCAACCGTGCTTTGGCCTTTATAGAACATAGCTCTGTGTGTCACTTCATTACAGAAATATGCCTTATTCAGGGATATTAGCATTTCTTTTTTTTCTGCTCCTTTTTAAAACATGACACCAGCAGGAACAAATTAAGTGACTCACAACCTGCATACTTAATTATTTATTTATCTGCTGCGTGTAACCTCATCTCAGCTTTTGACATTTTTTTCACTAGCACCAAGATCATCTAAATAATGAAATCTTTCAAAATAAATACTAAGTGTCTCAGATCTGGATTTCCTTTATCGTGAAACACCTTTGAACCTTCTGCCAAGCCATGTGCATTTCGGATGTGAGCTGCTCCTGGGCACAGTTTACAGTTTTGCAGCAACACCAGGATGACTAAGAAGTGATGCCCACTCCCTCCAGCCTGGCAGAATGAGCAAGGGCGAGCAGAGCACTTGATGCAGTCAGTTTAAACACATTATGTTCTCCAGTGGGTGTCTGCAAGGATTGGCAGAAGACCCGTGTTATGCTCCCAAGGAACTTTTCAGAGAAAATAAACAAACAAGTTGCGGGAGGAGGATGCAGCCCTTGCTGGGAGCAGCTGCCTAGTCCCCTGTGGCAGCCGTGACCGGCGTTCAGCACACTTGCATGCAGATCACAGCACGCAGGGAGATGGTAGACAGGATCAGGCTACGTTAAAATAATGTTAAAGTAATGAACTCAGTGAAATGTTTTCGATCAGTGAGCGCTGCTGGTTGGAAATGCATCTGTATGCTCCTCCACGCTGCTTTTCGCAGGCAGAGTCGGGCTTGCTCAGAGGCAGCACAAGACAACTCAGTTCTCCATCATGGTCCAGACAGTGCTCTGGGGGCAACCAAGACTTTTCTTACAGCTTTTTGGCCATTTTGGCAGCCTGTACTTGTTACTGTCGGGATAAGACTTTTCCTTCTGAAAGAAGAACCACTGGGGGATATTGAAACATAATTGCTAACCACTGCACTTGGTTAGGGACCAAAAATGCTCGAGAAGGAATTTTTATCCCTTAAAAGAACACAAAGCATAAAGCAATGAACGGCGAGGCTAACATTTGTATTTCCTTTTGGCTGTCTCCTTTGGCTAAGCATCCAGAGCCTGTCTTCAGACTGCCTGAAGGCATGAGGTTTCTTTCTCCCTCTCTACTGAGGCTGCACGTCAGTATCTCTGCCTGGGATATGGCTGTAGGAGCTCTACATCACCGTTACCTCCTCCTCTTCCCATCCACCTAAATCCTAAACAAGATTTCTCTCTCTTGTTTTGGCTTTCATCACTGACTTACCTGACAGCTTTAGTGAATTTAATCTCAAAACACTCAGGGATATAGGGAAAAAATATTTTTCCCAGGCTACAGATAAAGAATGTAGTTTCAGGGAACTTAAATGGCTCAATGGGACATTTTGGTGACCAGAGGAAATTTAGAACCTTATGATAAATTTGGGATATTTATGTAAGAATAAACTCACACTGCTAGTAGCTGTGTCTTATTGCTAAAACTGCTAGAAAGTTGCAAAGGTAATAAACAAGGAATTGAGATGGATTACTGGTGATATGCTTTTGAATGTATTACTCGATGCCAGCTGTCAGATACCTTGTGAAGTCCTTATATCCTTGGGTAAAACACTGCACCTATAAATATCTTTCTCGGATGAGGATATTGATGACAGCAACTATGGTAAGTGTGGTCAGTGACTTGTTTAGGAGGAAGAGGTACTAATACAAGTGTTACAGTTTACTCTTCTAATTGGTTATTTCAAGTCTGTTGACACTAGAAGAAATGTACAGTTTACAGCTATAGCTATGGCTACATATCATGGTTATTTTCTTACTCGAGGTTTAAAAAAAAAAACAGATTTTTTTTCTTTCAGTTATTGGTGGGACCTTAAAGACTTTAGTAGTCTTGGCAATCAGTGCAATACGCTTTGTATTTCTAGGAACTCCTCAAAATATCTCTAAAATTTTTAACATAAGGAATGGGACCAGTTCACAAGAATACAGTCCTATGGCATGTTTGCTGCTTAATCAAACAATTTCTAAATTATGAAATATCTGACAAAAATGTCTTACTTTAATTAGTGTTCCAAGCTTCTGTAGACCATAGGAGACATTCCTTAGAAAACCATGTTTATTCCACAAATTCTTAAAGATTATGTCTTAATGTTTATTTCCAACATTTGTTACCAAATGCAAGCAGTAAATGCTGTAGCTCAAAATGTTGCAAGGCTTTGTCAGAAGTCCTAGAATTTGTTAAAATAGAAGACACTGCCTAAGTGCAGGATATTTCTATTAAATGAAAAACTATTTAAGTATTTGGTAGTGGTCAACGACATTCTTTCTAAAATAAAAAGGAAAAAAACCCACAGTTCTTAAGAAGTGACAGTTGAAGTCTTTGTAACTTCCCAGACCTTATTTAAGACTAAACTTGAAAAGATCTGTTTGGGAGCTGAAAATCCTTTGTATGTAACTTAAGGATAGTTTGAGTTACTCTGGGAAGAATTTTAATTTTTGTGAAATGATGAAAGAACTAAAGAAATATGTCAAAAGGCAGACTCAACTGAAGGAAAACAAACATTAAAGCACTAATTATATAGACACAGGGAGTACTTCTACTCAAAAAAATAAACAGAAAGAAAATTGGGATTCACCTGCAAACTCATTAAGAACCTGTATTTTCAAAGTGTACTGATGTGTCTAGGGCCAATATTTAACAGAAATATTGAAATTCACAGTAAAGCTATGGAAAGCCAAAAATAAAATCTCTCTGACTCAAACACATCCCTCATTCACCATTTCTCTAATCTCAATATTTTAATTTTGCCCCAGCTTGGTCATCTCTGTCTGTTCCTCAGCTGCTCTACCCTGCTTCTACAATACAGGTATATCACTTACACATCTACTCTGAAGCTGTGCAATGACTTTGTTAAAGTCCTGCAAAAGGCTTGTGGTTTCTTTTTTTTTTTTTTTTCCCTTCTCAATCACTATCACTTCTTAGGGAAGAAAATCTTATGTAAGTTTAGATAATAATAGCTTCGCTTGTTAAACATCAGACTAAGTATTTCTGGAGAAGCAATAGAAAGTAACATCAGTAAATAGAGAAAATAGCAGGGTATAAAATTCTTAATAGTCATTAATTTGTCTCTTTCAAGACAGCTCCCTGAATGACATGCAGGTAACTGAAACGAAACACATTAATTGCGTTCACAGAATTTAGTTCAGAGCCTTCACCTTTGCCCATTTTGAACAGTTTAAAGTACCAAGGGTGTGCCAAAGAGGACCCAAGTCACCTTCAGCGAAACACTTTGTCACCTATGAACTGCTCTGTTAACTGCAACATGAAAGCGGACCCTCTGCTAATATATTTTTTCTTCCACCATAGTTCCTGGCTCAAGATGATCAGAGTTCAAAGCTCTTTTGACTGGAATTGGCCACAGAAGCTCTGCAGAGGTGTGGAATGGTGTGTGCCCAAGCTGGTCCTCTCGTGGACCACAGGCACACCTGCCCCAGAGGCACACAGGGCTCTCAGGCTCTCCAGGATGAATTTGGAGGACGTGTCCCAAGGGCCTGGGCCAAGGGCACTGGAGGGAGGGATGGGGCTGGGCGATGGGTGCGAGCAGTGCTGCTCCAACATGTGCACTGAGCTCAGCAGTGCTCAGCATCCCCAAACCCTCCATTTTTCTCCAGACCTCACCTGCAGACCACGCAGGCAGCCTTGCCAACCCTTGCTGAGGGAGCGAGCTCCTCCAAATCCAACACGGGTACACTTGCACGGCACTGCCCAGTGCCACACAGAGACATTCCACGTGCAGGAGCTGGCAGAGGCAGCACTAAATCTCCGTTAGTGCAACACTTCACTAAGCTGTAAATAAGTGACCCTGTGGCTCCCTACACAAAACTGCATCATACAGTACAAATCTACCCATATGAGCCTTCAGCTATTTCATTTTCTGCAGGTCTCTTGTCATCATTTCATTACATGCCGTCCTTTTCCAGTGAAACTACATTTTACTTAAAAAGGGCTATGAAGAATAAACGCAGCTGTAGTTGAATAAACAAGTCAGGTCTGTGGGTGTACCAGACTTTTAGAGCAGCAGTTTCTCATTTACACTGAATGAACTGAACTCCATTTTGCTATATTGTTAAAAGTAACTGCTTTGCCTGCATAGCAACTAATTTTTAATGATTCTTTTTTTCTGCTGAATCTTATGTTAGTTTTTTTCTAAATAATTTCTTGTTTATTTGAGCAAGGTAGAGATTCCTTAATCACTGAAAAATACAATTTTGTTTACTTAACGTTTGGATAATGCAAACAACTTATACATTTGCTCTTTAAATTCTCCTCTGGCTATTGACTTTGTACTTTATTATTATCTTGTTAAGCTCACTATAAATCTTTCAAAAGAGTCATTTAAATCTGTAAGCTCTTCATGTTTTGGCTCCTAGCTGTATTTGGGACTGTGTTCAAATATTTGTGTTCTTCAAGTTCCAAGAAACATCTTATCTGTCCCTACAATCACTCAAGGAATTTTGGCATAAAACTGCCTTTTATTTTCTGAACAAACAGATGATATTTGACAATCAGGTTCTCTTTCAGCTGATAAATGCAGACCCTGACTCTATTTAATGGCCTCATGTGTTTAAGTATTCACCTCTGCAACAAGCTGACACCATGCAAAAGGGGAGGGTGTGCATAGCATTGTTGAAATGGGCTTTTTCCTCCATGTTGTCTGAAATTTCCATAAAAGCTGGTCTCCACATCAGTTTAATTAGTTCACTAATGTAACACGAATTCCACTTCATAGTCTTCAAACTCCTGTTTATTGCTCACATTGTTTTAAAGACCCGTAGTTAACAAAAGCTTGTGCCATGTTTAATAGAAGCAATACCTTTAATTGCTTTAGCCATGAAACATCAACAGCTGTCCTAGGATTATCTACAGAGTGTCTTTCTGATGGAATGGGAGTAGAGATGAATGCCTATTAATTCAAGTTAATTAACGGCCTTCTATATTGTAGTGTGGACATTCAGTAGATGCTTGTTCAGCAAAACAAACGGGGGTGTTCTTAATTGTGGTTCATTCCAGGCTGATCCATTAACCATTGTGTGTCTTCCCAAGAACGTATGTTCATTAACTCAAGTTAATTGCTATTCAATTACCTTGAGTTATAACATGTCCCTAAACACTAGTGCAGACAGACCCCCTAGAGATTTCATGTACTTCAACCGTTAATTAAGCCATACCGCATATTGTTGGTAACTGATTACACATAGTTTTGAAATAATAACTTCACAGTTATGCTTAAAGTGTTTCCTATTAGGATTTTTTCAAACCAAACCTCCTATACAGGTAATTGGAGTGAAAACATTCCTTCCTTGCATTAATATTATTATTACTGCACTTGGCCAAAGATGTTTCCGGCCATCATTTTTTTTTTATATAACCCATTTGTCTAGATAGAAAGAACAGCATATGGTTGACCTGATTATCTCAGAATGAGATTCACATGATGGCAGAGGTTTTGTAAATTTTAGTGTTCTTTTTCTTAATTTTCAAATGTTTTTAAGATTTTTCCAGTCTTTTTGTAGAGATTTCAAAAAGGTACCTTAACATTTCATATGTTTTGATTTTTTTGGGGTTCCTGCTAACAGAAAGACAGTATGGCCAAAGCCTTTCTTTTCACACACCAGTGAATGATTAATACGCTGGCATCCCTCTGCAACACTGTAATGTATTTAAAAGAATTAAAGTGGTCAATACCTTCATAGTATTTAAAAAGAAGATGGAAGTTAAGACAATGACCTTAGGGTGCAACTTGATAAAAAAAAGAACTAATGCAAAAATTTTTTCTTTTTTTAAAATTTAACATAATCCCCACATTAAAGGTAAGAATAAAAAGTCAGAGCTAAGACCGAAGTTGAAGCCGTAGCAATAAATGTTTTTAAAACTGGTGAATGACGTTTGAATGTATTTCTACTCTGTATGTCCTCCTGAAACTAATTAAGCCATTCCTGTGTACTTCCATCAGACAAAGAATAATTGGGAACTCTTAAGGCTGTTATGTCCAACAGCACTCTAAAGCTTCTCCTGCTGTGGGGATATGAGGAGGGAATCCTACCCCAGCAGCTCCCCATCTAACAATCACCCAGTGTACAGCTCTTGGCCCCAGAGCAGAATTTCATCGTACCATCCACAAAACAAAGATACCATAAGCACTCATTTGCTCCTAGCATTCTTTAGTCCATGCCAAGAGAGAAGCTTTGCAAATTTTGCAAACTTGCTAAAGTTCTAAACTTCTAAAAAAATGAAACTGGGTTTTGGATGTGTATGTGTGGAAGCCTACCCAACTTCTGCCAGAGCAGCTTGCAGGGCTCCTGGGCATGGTACTTGTCAATATGAGAAAGAAAACCATGCTGGTTTTGGTCTGATCTGTGTTACTGGGAAATAGGCAGAGGTGGCAGATTGGCTCTGAATGCACCTCTGCATCGCAAAGGTTGCCTGATGGGCAAAGGGAATGGAAGAGACAGACAGAAAACAAGTGAAGGATAAATGAAACATTAGAATAGGAAGTTTTGCTGGGAATATATAAAGCAAAACATATGTAACAGTAGCAGCAGATTTCTTTATTTCTGAATCATAGAATCAGAAGATCAGTTGCTCTGTTAACACTCATTAAACCATGCAAAATTAAACTATCTGCTTATGCTCACTGAGTGACAGAAATCACAGGCAATACACAGCTCTTCCCTTCCCTGGCCACACTGAAGAAAGCTATAGAGAAGTGGGGCAGGACTACAGCAACAGATGAAGATGCTCAGGCAGAAGATATGATCCTGCATGCTGCAGAATGGACTCAGGATCACAGAATCATCAAGTTGGAAAGGACCCTGGAGATCATCTAGTCCAACCGTTCACTGACAGTTCCCACCTACAGCATATCCTTGAGCTCTAAATCGACCCTACTCTTGAACACCTCCAGGCATGGGGACTCCACCACCTCCCTGGGCAGCCCATTCCAACGCACAACAACCCGTTCTGTAAAGAAATGCTTCCTGACATCTTGTCTAAACTTTCCCTGGCGCAACTTGAGGCCATTCCTTCTTGTCCTGTTGCTAACTACTAGGCTAAAGACTCCAGCCTCTACTAGTTATTCTGTCTCCCTTGCAGGGCACTGCTATGCAGTGAGCACACAGAGACACTGCACTGAGCTCCAGGGGCTGGAGGAGTCCTGATTTGAAGAGCTGGGATGAGCATCAGTCATCAAGGCCATGTTTTATCCCTTATACCTGCTGATTTCCCAATGCCATTGATCCTAGGACTCCCTTTAAGCCAACATACTTTCTCCCCTGCTCCCTCCTCCCCAGTACAGTAATAAATTATGGCACCTCCAGTGCCAAGCGGAAAAGCCAAGCCCACAACAGGGCTGTGCTGTGTTGCACAGCGTATGGTTAACACTATTAAAGCAGCCAAAAAGCAATAGCAACTTGCAGTGAATTTCACACAAGACTCCCATCAGGATCAGTGCTTGCCAATCTCTAATATCAGCATAATAGAAGGGAAAAATTTCCAAGCTGTACACAGCCAATGGGCACTCTATCCGCTCCATGACAGCACCTTGGGAAGCAGGTGCTAAATGACACCTGTCTTCTCAAAATCTTTTCAATCTCTCTGATCCCCTAAAAAAGAAATGAAAAAAACAATCCCCTCTGTTAGAACCCAAAAGCCTTTGAGTACACATCCTCCCCCCAGTGTAGAGGACCTCTCCGTGCAGTTCCTAGGGGAAAAAATTTCCATTAACTTCCCCCAAGTGAGACACTGGAGGTTGTCCCAATACCACTATTCAGCTCCACTATGCACCATATGGCATGCAAAGCATCAGGAGCTACAGACAAATTTACAAAATTGTTTAGGTGCCTTTAGCTAAAACTCCAGCAATTAGCAATAATACTCCCTTTCTCAAAATGATACATTTCTCATTAATCTGAAAAGATTTTCAAAGATCACTAAGATTTAGCACTTCGAATGTGGAGGCCGTAAACACAAAACATCCAGAGGATCTGGATTTTGTAGAAGAGACTAATACCCACTGTCTGAAAATCAGGCCCTCATAAAAAGCCTGGTCTTAATCAGGCAAAATTCAAAACCACATACCCTGATTGGTTCAAAACATCTATATATTTCACTATATGAAACAAGAACCCAGTTTGGATTCTTTCAGACATCTCTCCAGGACTGTTTTTCCCATGTGTCCCAATTACATGGGCTCTGTTAACACCTCACGGTACAGCTGCATGATAATTTATTCCTAAGCATTTTTTTAAAAAAATGTACATTTCCAAACAAAGTCAAGCATGCTGCTGATTCATTTTCCCCAAATTAAAAAGCTTTATCTTCATGTCTCTCTCTCCCAAATTTAACTTTCAGCACTTGAATTGTTTCTTCCTTCATTGTTAGATCAATATCAATCATCGTCTTCAGTTACCAGAACTTGCATGTTCCTGAAAATTATGTTAAATTTAGATGCTAATGAAAACTGTTTACACTGTTTAACCACAGAATGAAACCTCTATTACAACCATAAAAACTGTTAGTTATAACAAGAAACCTTAATTTCTACCTCAATCTCCTTTCTACCATCTGCTACCCTACGAGACCCATCGCAGAAACCATGGACTAAACAAACAAACAAACAATAAAAAGGATAATTGTTAACTTTGCTTCACAACACAACAAACATTTAAAGAATTAAAATAGTCCCATTAACCATTACACCTAAAATTATGTTATAAAGCAAACTAATCCGTGTATGCTAGCACATGTCAATATTCCTTCTCTCCAGCCACCTTCCCAAACAACCAACCAGACATCCTATATAGAAATACAAAACTGACCCATAACACCCACCAAACTATCCTCCCAGAAGGAGTAAGACAAAACCTCCCAACCATCAAAAGAAAGACCACAAATATACTCTAACACAGTAATGGGTGATAATTATTCTTTCATCTAAAGCACTGCACAGTTAATTTGATATAATAATTTAAAATATTTATGTTTCAAATATATAAATAATATATGCTCTGGCCAGTCCCTCAGAACTGTCTCTGTGAAACACTGAGACTGCATCTATGTCTGTCATTCCCAGATGTTTTTCTCACGGGTCACCGTGTGCCTTTGCACAATTACAGACACTGTCGTGTTCTGGGAAATGCTGCATCACTCAGCATCAGCTTCTCTGCATGGTGGGATGGAGAGAGCTTAAAACAGACAGTGGGTTTCAAGATAAGAGCTATATTCAGAATGCACAAAAAAAGGTCTAAGTCTTGAACATAAACTGTCATCCACGTTTCTTGTATAAATCCAAACCCTAAATTGTGCGTGGGGTAGGGGAAGGTTAAAATTAATAAAAACTCTAATACAGTGTTTTAATTATTTTCTGTGCTGCAGTAGCCAAACAATCTTAGAGAGTCATCTTTCCTTTTTATTGGGTTTAGATGATATAAAATCAGATAAGGTAAGATACTCTGCACAGTATTTTACTTCTTAACAGCTGAAAATCTTTATTTCTTGCTTTTTCCTGATCTGAGCCTGAAGAACACTCAACACATCCCCATCAGGGTTATAGTATGAACAAAACTGTTCCATTTGTGACTTGTATATTAGTCATGTCCCAAGGAATACCAAGCAAAATCAGACAAACACAGCCAAGCTACACCACTGCTAAATAAAGTCCCATGAAGTAAGAAGCTAATGAGCTCATTTGAGCAATAATATGGTAATGTGGTTTAGGCCATCTGGAAGGCAGAATGAACATCTCGTTCACTCTCCACTTTCTCTCTCTGAGTCCTAACCTTCCCCCCCCCCCCCCTCCCCCCCCCTTCCAGCTAACATACACAATTACAGGGAGATAGTTCTGATTCCTGATGTAAATCCACTGTCTCCTAGAGATAAAAGCAAGAATTTGTACCTTTTTGATTTAAAAAAAATATATATATATTTAAAGAAAATAAATTGTACATAAATATATCATTCTTTTTATAATCTGGACAATTTAGTCAGGAGCTACAGTCTACCTCCTGACTGAGCTAATTCTCTACTTCAGTTATCTTACACACCTTCTTTAATGAATACATGTTCCTTTGATTAAATTAACATTTTTGCCTACCTAATTAGCCTGAAAAACCTGTGCTGAACCAATCTAAAAGTGACTTCATTACTGCTCATTGGTGCATGTTTGCTACCCATCACTGTCAACTCAACAGGCAAAGGATTAGAAGAACATTAACTCTGGCTTATTTGGCTTTCCACAGCAATCCTCGCACTCGGAGCACGCAGCCAATCCAAGCTTTCCATCGACCCGGTAGGACAGTGACAGATGTTTTAATCATGTGGCTTCATTCATTAGTGTTCATTTGCCTGGTTGGCCAGGTTTGTGGTTCTGAGAGACAGTTGAAACAAAAAATAATTAAACCTAACCAGCTTAATTACCTTTTTACATCCATCTTTCAGCTGGTACAGTTCACAAGTAATGACAAATTGAAAATATAAATAAAAACCAGTTTATCCAGACCAATATGCTAATAAGTATGCTCACCAGAAGATGCATCATTGCTTGTCTAGGAACATAAGCACAAGTTGCTTAATAGGCACTTAATGTACATCAGTTAATGAAATCATACCAAAGCTAATGAATATATATAATTGGGTAGGCAGCTGCCACTAAAAAAAAAAAAAGTTAGTGAAACAATCTTGCTAATTTTGTTTACAGGGGCAATTAGAGAAGGCCCTTGAAGACAATTCAATAGACCCTACTAATACTGCAGCTATCGATTATTTGCACGGTGATATCATGTTGGTTTCTTCCTGACTAGATTCTCATACAAACAACCCCCATCCACCTCTAAGATACTAAATAAATAAATTCAAACAAATTTCAAAATAAAAATAAATATATTTAAAATACGTTATATTAAAAACCATCCAGACCAGTGACTGAGTGTCCACAACTCAATGAACCTGCTGAGACTGCTCTCATCAACCATCAGCTTAGAGTCCATCTAATGAGGAGGTGAAAATGTGACTAAAATAAATTTTTTACAGAATAAGCTCAGGGAAGATCTACAGCTCAAATCTGTGGTGATAATTATTCATGTCTGCACTGTAAATTTGGTATGTTAAGCCCTGGAAAAGCCATGCCAGTGAAATTGCTATAGAACAGTATTTATCACAAACTCTCCAGCTGTTTTGATTTTTTGCTTTCACCTGCTTTGTTCTTTCACTATCAGAGACTGCAAAGCCTTGCATCATTAAATGTCATTCTTCAATGAAAGTATATTTCTCCATCCCTTTCTAGAAATCCTTCAAAATATTAAGAAACTTTCATGTGTATGGCATTAGAGGAAATTCAGCCATCTGCATGGGGTGAGAGAGTGACTCTGAGGATTTTTATTAAAGGTCCATTTGAGTTTTTTCAGCATCACCACAGACTGCTTTTTTTTCTCCATTTCCCAGTAGCTGAATCAGTGTGAGAAAGAACTGAGACAGAAAGGTTAGAGCAGCTTTTTTCTAGCCCATCCTTGAATATACAAAGACAGGATGCTCCAGCAAGCAGGATCAGTCCCGCTGGCACGGCCAAGAGCCCATGGTGCCTAGAGCCAGGGAAGTGAAGCAGAAGCAGCTCAATGGACATTCCCACCCAGACATCACCCACCTGTGGCACACAGCAACCCCAGCCCAACGTACAACAAATCTGGAGACGGGAAAATACAATAGCATGGTCTTCCCTCACACCATTTATCCTCCTGACTACCAAAGAACCTACACTAAAATTCAAGACCCCTGCAGTATAATTTAGCAGACTGTAACTACTTTTTTTCTATTTATGATTTTTTAGAAAGCTCTGGATAAATAATAAATATTGGTACATGCATTTTATCCCAGTCATAGTTTGTTCTTATCTTTTCAAATATATTTTTTTTCCCAAAATATCCTGTGGAGACCATTGGGAGTTTGTTTTCATTTTCAGGCTCTGCTGAACTAAGCATTTGATTCAGAGAAAATAACAGGTTTGAAAGAAAGGCTCTGGGAAACTTAAACATAACAGATGCTTATTTGCAGACATCTGATTTAACTGAACTGAAAACCCCAGTCTAAATCCTGAAAACCATAAATGTCAGCCAGCTAGAACAGAATAATAACCACTTATCGATATGGATGCACCTAGTAGATAACAGAGTTCCTGGACCATAATATTCATATAACTGCTCTCAGTTTGCTTCTCCCAAGCTCTCAAATTACAACTGGCAATACTGTATTTCATTTCTCAGTGCTGTGTATTGATGGTTCATAGTGAAGGGATTGGTTCATTACAAGCTGGTAGCTTTCTTCCAGTATCGGGTGTGAACTATTTAGTCTCAAATTAATATCTGAGGAATCTCATATAGGATATTCCCAGCGGCATAAACAGCCAACAGTAGCCACCTCTGCGATTTTTGAAAGAGCTCATCGAATGCAAGCTGACAACTTACACCTCGTAAATCTAAATCTCTTAATCTTTGAAATTACAGAATCTGTGTGATGAAAGTAAAGTCACAGGCAAAGCCACTCTGTAACTTCAAAGCAGTCTGGATCAGGATTTGGACATAATGAGGCAAAACCAGACACTTAAATAGCGCTGAAGTTTGCAAAAATTTGGTGAAGATAGTGATCTGAAAATTTAGGCCCATTTGAAACAAAAATCTTAGCACCATAAATCAATCTGAATGTACCGAACAGAAAGGACACTGACATTTTAATGACAACTGCGAAATATCAGTTTAGAAATCAACCTCAGGCCAGGCTGTTTAATACTTTCCTATGCTTTTCTCTTTACCTGGGTGAGGGATAAGATACTCACAGCCCAGATAACTTGGATGGCATTTTGCCCTTAGTCTGGAAGTTACATTTTGTTCCCTGCACTCTTACCCTTTCAAAATCAGGCTCAGACTACCTTCATAAAACATGAGTCACCTAGACATTAGGTGCACAATCTCAGTGAGGTGCTCAGGTTAAATCTGTAGTCAATGAAAATAGAAAGGAAGTCACTGGAGGGTGATTCATCCTGCCCAAGTCAGCTGCCGACTGTGGGATGTGCTAAAACAACTCTCTCTTTGGATACCTGAAACTTGGCAAAGGTAATTTCACAGCAGATGTGTAATATTCTTGATTCCTTAAACCAATGGTCTATCCCAGTAGTGTTAACACCACTGTATTTTCTGTATGGACTTTTAATTACTTCTCATTACATTTTCAAACTTGTCTGAGACATACTTTGAGAAATTTTGGCAGTTTGATTTCCCCATGATTTCTTAAAATCACAGATAAAAGCCCAATGTGACATTAATAGATTTTAATTAAATTCATTATGCTGTTAATTCAAAGTGATCTGAAGTAGCTTAGAATTTTGTTGCTAATCTCAGTGGGAACTTGGCTGAACATCTTCTGGACAGATGAGCTGACAGACAAGGAGGTGTCTGGGTATGGTTGACTGGAGATACAGTTTATGTGTTATGGGCTGCATTTTCAGGTGGTAATATCCTAGAACTACTGTATAATGCACCACATATATTTTGTTGGGCAATGAAGTGTTCTCCAAAATTTGATGGAAGTATACAGTAGCTTCAGTGAGATTTTATGCAAATCTCTCAAGAGGAAATATGGATGCTGCATCTCTTAAAATATTCATTGAAAATGGGGAAAAACCGTTATTATTAAATACTCCCTGATGTACATGTAAATGTTAAAACTGGGAAAAGATGAGACTCTAGCATCAGTCACCATAAAGAGAAGAATCAATTTTGTATAAAAAGTAGCTTATTCAAGTTAGTTGTGAAACAGAAGAAATGAATCACATCAGTACAAATTGTGGAAGGGTTGTTATATCATGTTGTATTTGGCAAGTCAGGCCACCAGGAAGAGAGAGAGATACTGAATGAGACAACAGTGAGAGAAAAAATGAAGGACAGCAACATGAAAAGAAAAAAAAGCAGAGACAAGGAGCTAATTATGGCATGCTCTGCGAAAGCAAGAGAAGACAAATCACTATACTGTCAGAGAAGTCAAGAAAAGAGATCAATATAATATATACCATGGGGCATAAGTCAAGAAGAAATGCTATGTATAATGAAGAGAAGCATCATTACAACCCTGGTCAGGACTCACTGGGTGCTGTATCCTCTCGGCCCTGCTCTGGCAGCCAGGAGAGATATAAGCCATCAGTGGGACAGGGCTGTGCCAGCACAGCCAAATCTTGGCCTGGGGCAACACGTCCCTGAAAGTTGCTCTGGAGTTGCCTGTGGCCAACCAAACACAGCTCAAAGCAATGTCACCGCTGTTCCAGTCCAGCCTGGCCAAAGGGTATTGCAAAATGCAAAGCAGAGAAAAGAAGGGAGCAGCAACACAAAGGAGCTCCAGCTCAGCTGTGAATGCTCCAAGAGGTGCAGGATTTCTCCACGATCTTGATGGGGTTCAATGTTATCTTCATTGAAATATGTTCATGAAGAACAGAAGGCAAAAAAGGTCACATGAACAAACTTAGTATGAAAGGTGAACTCACAGCTTAAACATTACATGCACTGCTGCAAATATAATAATGTCACTGCACTTAACACAGCTTTCCCTTTCATCCATGCTCCTTCTGAGCAGACAAAAATCATTAGTCTTCTTTCTCCAATGGTCTTTAGCAGAATATCCCTTACATCCCCAATGGAGCCGAGCACTCCAGCACGCCCCATTTCTGGCAGCGTCACCCCACCAAACAGAACCTTATTCGATGTGCTCATAGCTGAGAAGCGACCATGCCTAAGATCAACAAGGCACAACCTCATGTGCACAGCTGAGCTGCTGGTCTTCCTTGTATCAAAGCATGTATCAGACACGTAGTGCTAAAAAAGCACTTCAATATTATTTTGGCTATTCTGTGACATTGATATTCATTTTTCCGTGCATTATAGCCTCACTTCTGAAGTTAGAGTAGTAAAAGTAATATCCCATTGCCACAGGGCAAAAACTTTCATTCCACACTTATGTAATGTGTGTTTCTACGGCAAGGAAAGTTAGTGAAAAATGAGCTTGTAGAAGTGACTTTTCTTAAAGTTAATGTTCCAAACTTTTTTTTAATATGATGTAAGTGAAGTTTTGCATCCAGAATTTATTTAGAGGAGTTGGGCCTTAAAGGTACTATCAAAACCCTGAGGACACTGCAAGAATATAATCCAGCCTTTTACGTTAGATACTAATTTTTTTTCTTTCTTATTCATGGACTGCTTCAGGTGAATGGCTACACAGAAAATAAAAAGTGACACATATCACTGAAAAACACATCCTAATATTTCACTACCCATGCTGACACAGGGAAGAACTGTATCTCACTTCATCTAGAGAGTCCATTTAATCTGCCAAAATCTCATTAGTAATTACTTTCATTATTATCCCTGTCCCCAAAGGCTATTATCTTTATCAAGTAATGGATAGTTCTGACTGTTCCCTTTCAAAGTCTGCAGTCTAAAAATTTTGAGAGAAAAATCAGACTGTATGCCTAAGTGTTCAGTGTTTTCAGCCAGCCAAACCCATGTCTAAATCTGTGCAATAAAGACTTAGGCCCACAGACAAGTCAGCACAGCCAAATGCACTAGTGAGGGTCTACCGAGCCATTTTATCGTGCCTATTTATATTTGTAACTTGTGGTAAACGTTGGGTAACTACAGGGAGTATTCTGCAGTTAAACAGGGTTAAGTTAACATGAATTATCTTGCATTTGTTGTGGACAAGTGGTATTCAGCTGTGCAGCCTACTCTTTGGGCTTTGCTAGCACACTAATTCTTGAAAATATATCTGAATGCTTTGCTGGGCACATTCAGGTCTGGAGATGATGTCTCAGGGGCTCGACCTGCAGTGAGTCACTTAAAGAAAATCACCTTCACCCTATCACTAGTTCACCATAATCCACCGAGGCTG
This sequence comes from Athene noctua, assembly GCF_965140245.1. Taxonomy (NCBI): domain Eukaryota; kingdom Metazoa; phylum Chordata; class Aves; order Strigiformes; family Strigidae; genus Athene; species Athene noctua. Next base: position 16,032,675 of record NC_134048.1, read on the forward strand.
GGAACACCCGTTCACCCACGTCCTACCTCTGACAAGTAAAGAAGGATGTTATGTGCCCTTTGCAAATATACCCATTCTGCCTCTGCTTTCAGAACTAACCCAAACCATTTCATTTTAGAATTTACTTGCCTTTACGCTGTACACTACATAAATGTTTTCATATTTACAGCTGGCCTTGATGAGCAACAGTAATAGTCATGGTTTGCTTCGGCATTTGCACATACATACAGCAGCAGCGATAACCTACACAAGACCACAAAACCCACAAAACTGATTGCAACACCAAACTTTTAAAGATAGTGAGATCAAGGATCCAGTTTCGCTCCTGGTAGAAATTTCAGAAGCAAGCACAGTTTATGAGTAGGTAGTTCTGAAAACGCCTGGTCACTCTTAATGCAACCTCTGCATCTCTGCATGCACTGGGGAGGGACGCGGTGACCCTGAAAGCAGAGAGTGGGGCAGCAGTTTGGGGCAGGGGGCACACAGGCACCACTGCCTTGCTGAGAGCCCCAAATGGCCAAAAGGCTTATTTCAAAACTCACCAAATGTGTAAGGACAAGCAAATGCTTTGGCTTTTCACATACCATGAAATGTGTACGTATAAAAACGAACCCACGTTTCTGCTTATGTGCTCAACATATTTTACAGTTGAGAGTTTATGCAGTTCACCCATAAACATATTAATTTAACATAAAGTTCTAAAGCTAGCTTTTGGCTTATGTCATACAAAAGAAGTTTTTCTAGGACACATAAAGGCACAGCTTTGCACATTAGTCTACAGTTCTTGCCTTTAGGTAACTTTACAAAGTGTCCCCTTCTTCCTTTCTGAAAGAAAAACCCCTGCTGGTTTTCATAGAGCAGTTTAGAGTATTGAACAACTACTCATCTCCAAAGGTATGTTTAACTTCCCTGTTTATAGAGCTGCTGGATAATATTTACATGTTCTCAGCTCTCACTGAGCTCCACTGGTGAACACTCCTTCCCTACTAACACTACTTCTAAGTTCCCAGACTTTAAAAAATAAATATTTTTACTGTCTTTCTTTATAAGCACATTAGAGTCATTAATCCCTTTAAAATTTAGGGTATTAGTTTATCCGGGAATTAAAAAATCTCATCTTCAGCTGTGCAGAGTTTTCAGTCTAACCTGAATTGCAGGAGGGCTCAAGTCTGCAGAAGGCATTCAGCTCCTACACACACCTGACCCTCACCTCGCGGATGCCTGTTCCTCCTGGCTGCAATTCAAGCTTCTCCCTTTGGCCTTCCCGAAATAGTCTGAGTGATCAGGCAATTCAGGGGACAAACTAACAATTCCTCAACATGATGATGGTTGTATAATAAAGTTGCATATGTTTTTGGAATCTTTTGTAATTCACACAGAGAGATGAGCACTTAAATATTGCAGACCCATGTATAAAAGGAGAAAGATCCACACCCAAACCCATACCACAGATTTTAACAAACAATTAGAAACAAAAATGATTAAGATTGAAAATTAAAAAAAAAAAAAAAAAGTGAAAATGGGCACAGGATGGTAAAGGTGTGATTGGTTTTCCTGTTTCTACTTCAGGTATTTAAGACTATACCAGAAGATGAGGTCTAATTAAGTGATATACATTCTTGTCTGGTGTTTAACATTGTAAACTCACTGAATCTGGCAGAACATTTCCTAAAGGCTGCCAAAATCTGAAATCAATTTGCAAAAGAAACAACAATCAGTCGTTAATTGATTTCTGATTCTCTATTCATCCCAATCAAATTCATCCATGTGTTCTCATATAAATCAATGATTGCTTATCAGAGTCACTTTATCACATTTTCCCTTCCCTGCAGGATGGAGCACAAAAGCGTGACAAGGAAAAGTCACTGTGACTCTGGGGGGTGCCACCAGCCAGGTAGTACACTGACTGACGCATCAGGTTTCCTTTTATTTTTACATGAAGTTTGTTTTAAGGAGTTAATGACAAAAATGCGTGTAATTTGTACACAGCTGCACCTCTAATTGGAGCTGTTATATTTGCATGCTCGGCTGTAGGTGAGGGAAACTTACTGCCCCCATCCTGCCTTGCAAGTCCCAGTTCAAAAAGGTAAAGTGTTGGCCTTAAATGGGACTACAACACATACACAGCATCCTTCGCACAGATTAATTTTACCTTCTTCCTTAGCAATTTCTGTAAGGTAAATTTTCATGTTTTGGCTGTAATATAAAAAGAACTCTCTTCAAAAAAATCTTGTCTGTGCCTTCGTTCTAACATTTTTCTGATACAAATTCATCAAATTTATTTTCCATTTCACTACCTGAAGATCTAAACTCATACATCTTTTTCATACCTGATGTTTTACTTGTTCCATTTACAAAAGACACAAATAAATAAAGAAATGCATTTCAGAGACGGCAGAGGGGCAAACAGCATGAATTCAGCAATGAGATTCACCTTTATAGTTCAGGTTTGAGCATCGACCAGGGTCTCTGGGAAGCCAGCTCCGCAATTCAACTGTGCTGTGGTGGAGAATAACCCACAGCCTTAACCAGAGCCCAGCTCATCACAGTTCAGTGTATGCAGGGATTTCAAATAGCAAAACATGTTTTGCAGCATATTGAGTATGGAGGAAGATGGGAAAAACTTAGTCCTAGAAATATGAGAACAATTTGTGCGTTGTTTGTTTTGTTTTGTTTTGTTTTTTTTATTTGGCATTGCTAATAATTTGACAAGATGTTCTGCAAAGAGCCCATAACTCATGAGACAACCCCTGGTTGGCATTCAAATGAGTATTTTTGAATGTTACTTAAGAGTATTTCTTCAGAACCACTTTTTTGATCGTTAGAAGGGTCTTAGCTGCTGTCACAGTTGCAGGGGACGCTCATTCAATGTCTTTCCAATAACTGATCCTAGCTGAAATATAAACTTCAGTCTCAAGCACTGCTTAGCCTGTGGGCAGCACAACCCCCAGAACTACCACAAAAAATAAAAAAATCCTTTTCAAACCCTTCAACCACATTATATTCTTTTCCTTTCCCTATCTCATCATGAGTTATTACATTCACTTCCCTTCTGCTTTTGCTGCCATTTGCAGTTTATGCAAATAAACCCCCTACTTTTATAAAGAAATACTATACATCAAATTCTAATTCTTCATCTGCTTAAAGAGAGTTAGTAAAGACCTTTTACAACTTAGGCAGGGCTACATCTATATTTCATGGCTGCTCTGAGGGGCAATATATCATGATGGCGGCCCCCTTTGGCACCCTCTAACCTCCTGTGCATATGTAACTTGAATTAGAAAGGCAATGAGATATATATGCCACAATTAAAAACATGTTTAGCATTCCCTCAAGAAACCACCTTTTCCAGTATTTTCTGCTAAAGTGCATTAACCTGGTGCAGCAGCCCACCACGATGAAGACAACAGTTGTTCCCACTGCTGAAGTTTAAATATTGAGTGTGAAAACCAATCCTGGATTTCCATAACCTTGAAATGTCACCACACATGGATTATACTTATGCTTAAACACAGCCTGTTCTTTTAAACAGAACCTTTAGAAGTCCTCACACACAAACAGGGCTTTGTGTTCTTCGGCAGTAACACATTTCACCGAGAAGTGTGTGATTCCATTTGCTGCGGGAATGCAATAAACAAAAGGCGAACGTGTAATCATGCAGCTAGGAAAAAAAAGTAATAACACGGGCAAGGAAAAATAAAAGAAAGCAGGGACAAGAAGGAAAGAGCAAGACAAAACAGACAAAGTAGTTTCATGCTAACCTTTCCATTATACTATAATAAAAAAAGTTACATAAAATAAGTTTTGCTGCACTGCAACAAGGCCATTTCAACTCACATCTGCCCCAGACAACTCCTCCCAAAACACGGTTGAGGTATCGGGCCTCATCCCGATGAGCAGCTGGCTGCTGGAGTACCCACCAAGTATGCCCAGACCAGGAACCAAATATTCCTGACATATTCTGGAATCTGCTGCACCTATAAATGACGCTTTTGCAGAAACAGAATAAACCTTGTCTTTTGCAGTTTTTCTGCATTGATTGCCTAACAATTTCCAAAGGTATAATACAGCTCCAGAGCAAGGCATGATGATAGCTCGCTGCGTCACTTTGAAGTTGGTTTCTGTGCGCAGCTACTGCTATTATCTTGTACCGAACTACAATAGCTCAGCCAATATTTGAGAATGAACAGAAGCTGCACAATGACAACTTGGCTAGTGATCTGCTCTGCAAATCGCTCAGACTAGCTTGAGCTTATCGAAATCCGTCTTTTCCAGAACAACCTCCAAAACATGACTAATAGGCTGATTCTCCTCCAACAATATCTATCTTGGTTCCTGCTGTAAAATAATCAATTACACTAAATGGAATTATTTATACAGAATACGAAAGCAGTTTGGCTTTGGTGGAAGTAATATGCTTATCAGATGGATTAAGATCTAATAGGCTTTTCTCTCTGAAAGTATAACTGTTCCTGATAGTCTATCAAACCTCTTACGTAAATTACTTTGCTCTTGACAACATAAATTAGATAAAAAAACTATACTTTGTTTACAAACCTCAAGTAACAAGATTTTAAATGTATTTTAACGCTGTGCCAATAGAATCAAAAACTGTGTTTATGAACTAAAATCACCTTAGCTTATTTCAACTCATGAAACAAAAGTGAACTCTACATACTTTTTGTTAATACGGTAACTCCATTAAATCAAATATTTATGTCTTTGGTCTAGACGAATTAATATACAATTTCTCTATCACAGGAAAAAGAAGGCAATGTCTTCCTTAATGTGTGCCTTAATGGAGTATCTCATTTCTCTAGGAGCAGCTCAGAAGAGCTGAGGGCTGCACAATAGGGTTCAAGGCAATGGCTAGAGGGAAGGGAGCAGCAAGAGCTGATAACTGAAGCCAGCTTGGTGAACACCACCAGCACGTAAGGATGCCAAACGCTGCCTCTTCACGGAGACTGCACAGTTAACTGGTGCTCCATGAAAACTTACTCAGAAGCTTATTTAAGAAAATGTACTCAGATTTCTAAGGGCTGTGCTCTGACTTCTCACCCCTTTCCTTCAGGAAGACGGTAGAGGAGCCCTTATACTGCAGTTCAGATAAGAGGAAATGTGTTTCTCCTGTCTTTGGAGATGCATTACAAGTCCTAAAAGCGTTCTTTATAATACCTTTATTATACATAAGTCTAAAAACACACTTCTTAAAATGTATGCAATAAGTAGAAGCGATATCTAATTTAGGAATATAATTAGTGTATTTAGCAATAAGAAAATGATACCTTACAAAACAAAACTTTGGACTTGCATTGATCTGAAGTACAGGATGAGAGGTAGATTTGGGAATTTGTAGATTCATTTTTAAAAACTAGGTAATACGGCACAAAAGCAGTTTGGCTCTGTATGCCCATTTCACAGCTCTGGACTAATTAATATCAAGTAAATTACACTTGGCCCAGAGCTTGGCTAAACAAAAAAATAACAACACATGCTAAAACGAGTCTTAAATAATTTCACAAAAGCCCAGATGATTTCCGTTATGAGATGCAAGTAAGCATTTTTGCCAAAAGAGAACAAATAATTTATGATGCCATTTAAAAGCTGGTAACTGCTTCTCTTACCTGAAAAATAAAAAAAGGAAAAATGAGTCCCTGGCTTGATTATGATTCACTGCGTGTATCAGTCCTCTGCATCATGGGACTAGAGTATCCTTTTATCTGTGTTATTCGTCAGGACAGATTGAATAATGACAAGTGGAGTGCCGAGCTGGAGTTTACTCACAGATTGGTTAACATCATTTTGTTCCCAGAACAAGCCTCATCGGCCCTTATCAGGAGTCTCGCAGAATTGTTTGAAAGTTACAGGCAGCACACCAAGAAAATTAATTTCCCTGTCTCCCTCCTAGTGTAGTCCAAATCTTGTTACCCTTATTCACACAAAGTAATTCAACGATCTTGGCACAAAGTGCCACTGCATTTTTGCTTAGTCTTACAAAAACCAGTACATTTCTAGGGACCTGTGCAGGGTTCATTTTCCATTAGGCTTGCACATGACATTTTCTTCTATATATACATATTTTATGGCTGTTTACTCTAAATTTACTTGCAGCAATTATGAACTTTGCTCACCAACAAACTACAACATTAGGAGGGTCTGAAGAGAAACACAGTCCATTCTGCAACTGCTGCTTGGACCCGAAAGCATGGCATCTGCTCCATCTGGTGAAGGAGCCACACTGGCACAGGGATGCCACTTATGGCAAGATACACTAGGGATGCTTTTATGCTTTGGGAAATCCAACACTCCATAGTTACAAAGAATGTAGATTTTTCTGAGCTCACTACCAGAATTAGGAAAAAGATATGTGAACCAAGCTACATTTTATTCTTTCAAGTCTACCCTGAGATTTCAGCTTTATGAATGAATCAAATAGAAATGATACAAGGGGAAACCATTTGTACAACAGACTGAACAGAAAGATGAATTCAGGGAGAAAGTTTTCAGATAAAAAGAACTGCAACAAGACCTTCCAACTCAAAGAAGGATGGATGCAACTTTTAATACTGGTTTCCTACAACAAAAATAGGCTGTATGATAGCACCCTGCATGTGTGCATGAGCAACTGTGGGTCTGTGCCATGAATTTTTAAACACATATTACATTTTTAATCAAATAAAAAAAAGCAGAGATGGTCTTGATGATTTCATTTACCTTCTGCTTTAGTGGAGACTTCAGCATGCAGCAATGTAGTAAAGAAAACAAATTATGTTTTGAGCTTTACACTTTCTCTCAAACTTTTAGCATTAAGCTCACATCAGTATCTGTGGAAGCTGCCCAAACTATTTATAGCAGCATGGCCTCAAGTGAGAGATGCTTTCCACCCATCTGAGTAGTCTCAGTCCTGGGACTTGTTTAGAGATCCTGCTTGTGGCTGTTTCCAGTTATCCAATTCTCAGGGAAGTTTTGCATTGAAGCTTTTTCATTTCTAGTGACTTTGTTCTGATTCAAGCACACAGGTAAGAGTGCAACAGTGACTCACAGGCAGTCGCTAGATTAGGTTTCTGTTTCAAAACCAGCAATTCTAAATATATTCCTCTGGGCAGACGCTGTGGTCAGATGTGCTGTTCTGCAAAAGCCGAGCGATTGCGAAGTCGCCACCTTACACCCACGCTCAGCCCCTCCTCGGTCCACCCCCACGCAGGGTACCACACACCCAACCACCCCTTGACCCAGTTCTGTCAAACCAGTCTGGATTTCTAAAACCTGCTATTAAAAGTGTTTAAGCCAGTCTGGATCTTTGTGACAGAACCGAGAGAAGGAACAACGATTTGTGCATTTATGCCAGTAGATGAGAGACAAGCACGAAATCGTCAAAGGATGAACCTCTCCCAAACCTGCTCATCACTCCTGACTACTGTGTAACCCTGCCTAGGACCAGTCACCTGGATCCATGCAGCCCACAGCCAGTAATACATCCCAGCTGGGCAACAGCAAAGAGAGCCTATAAACTCATTCAATGCTCAGTTTTTACCTTCACCAAGTTTGAAGACCTGGGGGGTTTTTAAATTTATAGGTTGGAGGCAGTCATATTAAATAAAATTTACAGTACTTTACCGAGAACAAGGGAAAAACACTGAGGCTGCAGACCTCTCCAACACGGATGCTGAACAGATGTTTTCAGTGTCTATTTGCATTTTGAACTGAAATTAAAGGGCACAAATCTCAATGGCTTTAAGATCTCTGCCAACAACTTGTGAATAGTAACAAATGGCATCTAATGATCCATCAAAATGGGTGGTTTTTCTAATTCTTTTTGGGAAGTAAAGATTTAACTAACTAAACAAAATAAAAGAGAGAGAAGTGAAAAAATAGCAAATAATAAAATCAAGAATTTAAAACAGGATCTTAAAGACCCAGCTACAAAGCCTGACAGCCCTGCAAAAGTCTGACATCAGAGATAGGGTTTATTATTCTCTTATATGAGGGAGTTTTGAATCTCATTTAATTTTATCAGATTTAGAATCATTTGCTAGGGGCCAGACAGCCAAGTAGTGTAAATCAGTTAAGCTCCATTAACTTCTACAGAATTACAGTTTCCAATTTACATCAGCTGAGAACCTAGCTGTTATGCTACTATTATTAGCTGCTGTTTATAATGCAATAATACCTAGAGCAGTCATCTCAAACATGTGGCTCAACAGGCTTTCTGACATTGCCTGTAGACACTGGAAGACTCTGCTCCTCTAGCCCATGTTGCCCAGAACAGTAAAGTTGTCTGTATTGTACTACTTGCTCCATATTAAACTAAATGGACTACTGATGCTGGTTAATACTGAAATCTGAGGCTAGGTTTGCTATGATATATGTAGATAAACATAATAGTTACAAACCTAATAATAATAATGCACTTTATTATACAAAAACTGTCCCTTCTGAAAAAAAATTTATAGTCGTAATCTGCAAGGGATTAGGAAGGAGAAAAAAGGGCTAGAGAAACGATGTGAGGTCACACAGAAGGCCATCTGCAGGGCTGCAGGGAGAAGGGGAATCCCAGCACTACCCAGGGTGATGGCTGGGCCACTTGCTTCTCAGGGAATCAAAAATCATCCACATTGAAAGCTGCACAGGGTGACTACAGAGATCCAAATCCCTCAACTCTTGCAGTGAAAAGAGTCAGTTTAGAATTTCCTAGTTTTAAAAATAAATTTCTTAAGTTGATGCATTGGGAATATTCATACTAACTAACGTTAGGACCTAACTTACATGCTTAAATCATGGTGGCTAGAGACATTCTTTCAAGTGCCATTCAGTGCAGAAGCATAACTTAGGCGCCCTGAATTATTTTCTGAAGGATCCTAATTTTCCCTCTTGGTTATTCAGAAGACACTATGGAACTCCCCTCCTCCTAGCAGTTAGACATCAAAATAGACTGCGAACAGAAACAGTTCCCCACACTCATCTTGGGGACACAGACAGGTTTTGACACCTTCTTACGTCTCTCCCTCTGCTCACTATTCATTTATTATAGATGTACATCCTACTCTGGCACTGTCCAAAAAAAGAACTGTCTGTGCTCAAGAAGCCCACAAAGGCCAAACAGCCACAGCCCTTCCTGTTACATGGGGGATGTTTTCTCCCTGACTCTGCAGGGCAGACAGAAACAAAGGGGAACATGTGGTTTTGGCCCACTTCTCCATTTGCTACTTGACCTTCACACAAAATCGGGAAGAGCTTTCCCCTCACACTTGCTGGATTACCTGAAGATCCTGTTTCATGCTCAGATTTGTAACCTCTTCTGCAACATATAACGAAGGCAAGCCCCAATCACAAAGTTGAAATCCCCTTCAGAGAGGAACCAGACTTTTCTTCAAGGTTTGGCACTGTCCTGTTCTCACATCTAGGTAATGTGGGAGGATGAAGACTGGGATACACAGATCTGCTGGGACCAGGAGGAGGTAGACAGAAAAGAGACACCAAAGAAATGATCATGCCCATTAACAAATGCAGCATGAGGCCCATATCTTATGGCATGATCAAAACTTTGCAGCATTTCTAATCAAAGCAGCCTGTATTTGTTCCCTGGTTGGCTCCCCATTTTGAAGCTGAACTTCCCTTAAGTTCAAGGGCTCAGGAAGAGAAATCTAGTGCAGAGCTTTCTCTTTTTGTTTATGAACTCCTACTCAGTAGACTTCAATCTCACAAAGTGCTTAAGCTTATGCAAAGTCTCTCTGAAGCACACGGGACTGTTCACACGCCTGAAGTGCAGTCCTTTGCTGGATCAGGATGGCAGCTCACTTCTTGTCAGTCTTTCCGAGCTCTATACATTCTGTTCAAACATTTTCTAAGGCACATGGGTTAGTGTTAAATATAGAAAGCCCTCTGTTCAATTTTCTTTTTTTTTTTTTTTCTCTGAGACTGTCACACGCCGCTGAGTTTTACAGCCGTGCTGTGCACAGATCTGCAGAGCACAGGGCTGCCACTGTTTGTCCAGTGTGAGATGGCGAGTGCTTGTAGAGGTGTAAGACAGATCATCTCCAAACTTACAAATATTAAGAAAAAGTTTTCCATTAGGACCTAATAATTGTTACTTGCTTATAGGAAATACCACATTAGGACATATTATTTTGCCCCTGTCAATAATTTTGCTGACTACAAATCCTGAGCCATTTGCTGGGTTTGTGCTGCTCTCCAGGAAGATGATTGAGGGCTCTGTATAGACTGATAAAGCAATCCATTAATATTTCACAGCTGGGCTTGGGTTGACCGGCAGTAATTATTCCACAGATTACTTTTTCATTTGAAGTGCAGCTGGTCATCCGTTACTTTCTCCATAGCTTTGAAGGTCCAATAATTCCAATTATTTTTATCAACAGGAGACAGGTAAACTGGCTCTATGGAAATCTTCCCCGACATGAGCACTGAGTAGGTGACTGGAAGCCCACCTCTACTACAAATCCACTCTTGAGAGTTGAGATGCTTGTGTACAGTGGCAAACTCTTGCCTTTATTTTCCAATCTAGAAAACAGTATGTATTACTGCTATAAAAGCCTGTAGCTTTGGCCTGTGCTTAAAGTTGGCTGTCACTAAGATTTCCTTGTGTGCTCAGTTACCTTGCACAGGACCAGACCATCAACTGGTTTCCATTAATGAAAGTAATGGCCAAATCTGTAAGTGTCATACTTCAAAAATAAAGCCTTGTAGTGCCATAGAGCAACAATGGCCAAACTGGTCCCTGAAGGACAAGTAGGATCTTCTTCCCTGATCAGCTGCCCTACCAGTTGTGGAACATAGTCCAGACAGGACCACTGGTTTGAGCTCCTGGAGACCTGTAAGTGGCTGAAGGAACACAAGGGCAACTGTCTCATGTCGAGGGCATCTGCTGAATCTAGATACTGAAATGAAGGATGGTTTTCACAGGAATTATAGCAGGAATTGTCCACATTGTTCAGCGCAAAGGAAGACTTTCAACCTCTCCCACATTTTTTGCCGGGTTTCTCTTTGCATACAGCATCATAACTTACACTAGGGAGCTCGAAACCTGCAGCAGCTTGAACACTGAAATTATAATGACAGAAAGGGTTCACTGTAAAATTGGCAATCTGATCCGGTCTGCAAGTAAGCATTTAATCTTGGAAACATTAGCTGGATTGAACCTGACTGCTGATGAGTTATTCTCCCTTGCTTAACAGGAAGGTCATAAACATCCCTGATATTAATGGTCTGGTGGAAGTCAAGGCTCCACGTGGATGGACTATTCTCTCCCCATTCCTCATCCACCAAGAACTTTCTGCTCCACTTGTTCAGCAAGTGGGCACTTTGAATAATGTGGGAAAATGACACTTACCTATTCATAGGGTTACTCCGTCTCACTGCCGCAGTACTGCCGAGTTTGCTTCAGGACAGAATTTTATTCTGCACCTATTTTTCTTAATCTAAAGGTCTGTTTAAGAGGTCTGTTCTACAAAATGATAGTTCTGATGTTCACTGCTCTGCTCTAATAGCAGCTACATTTATTTCATCCTTTCAGTGGGAGTGAGATTGCTTCTATTTGACTCAGTGGGAGGGAAGCTTCTGCAATTTTTTTCATGCCATTGCTTGAGCGTGTGCATTGCAGCAGCTTCTCTTACATTAGGACCAGGCTAATAAGATTAAGAAAGTGAGGCTGTAGGGCTCTTCCTTTCCCCATTATTCTGATCAAGCCCTTTCTTCTCTGCAGTGCCACCCATAAGCAAAGTGACTGACTGTGTGTGCTAAGTGCACGCTGCTCTCTGCATTTCTCAGTGTTCCTCTGTATACTACTACTAATATGACTCCATGCTAGAAAAGCAGAAGCAGTGAGATGGCAGAGGAATACAAAGCCCAGAGGCAGATGCGGAGAGGTACATTTGGGATGTTGTCCTCCACAGACTGCACTGCAGCTACTGCCTCAAACTGCTGCTGCTGATCCTCGGGCCTGTTCACGCTTTGCCATGATGTGAGAGTCTGCGTGCTCCTCCACAGTATCATGTGAAGAGAGACCTCCCCAAAGCACCGAGGCATTTACATGCAGTAAGTCCCAGCTTTCTGAGAGCAGGTACTGCATGTTTGTGAATAGTGAGCTGGATTTCTCCTCTCAAGGAGCCACCTGAAGGGCTGAACACCCAATTCTGCCCAGTGGCAGTGCCAATAACAGCCTTACCTGGAAGCCAGGCTTTCTTATGCAAGACACTAGAGATTGTCCTATACAACGTATTCATTTAAAATACTTGGAAAGTGCTATAAAAAGTGCCCTTGCTTCAGCTCACTGAGTATGAAATACATGCATAATATTCAGGAAAGTTACAAGAAGATAATTTTATTGGCTATAACATCCCATCTTACTGAGTCCCTGAAGGCACACTCCACAATCCACCAAGCACAGGAGTATCCCAGTGGGTATGTCTACATTGCTCCTTTAAAAAAGAGCAAAAAGGAGTCCTGGGAGCAGCTGGGAGTGGAGCCTGCTGCCATGCTTGCCTCCTGGCCATACAGGGGCCTCCCGGGTGACTTGCAGACCCCCCCGCAGCAAGTCTTCCTGAGCACGGCTGCTGCCAGCCCAAACTGCCTCCCCGCAGCCCGAGCCACCTGGCCTGCATGGCTCCCCACTGCCCCCATGGGCTCCGGGCAACACTTCCCAGACACGCCTCGGGCTGAGCTCCCAAGCATGCTGTCTGGTCTGGAGGGGCAACAGGCTTTGCGTCGGGAGTTTGTACATCCCACTGTGTGCCCTGCTCTATCTGGAAAGCTAGGGCAATCAAATATTTAACATATAGAATGAGAGTAGTCCCAGCTAAGAGGAACAGCAATTAAAGACCTGCTGACTCGTCAGATATCAAAGAGCAAGCAACACAGCGGGGAATAGAAATATTCTAAGGAGCCAGACGTTTGCAGTGCACTGGGCCAGGAATTCACATTAACAGCATCCCAAACAAACTGGGAACAATGTTTGCTTAAAATCCCCAGTGGGGAGGTACATTATCAAGACGGGAAAAACCAAAGGAAAATGGGTATTTTGAAATTTATAAAGAATACATTCTTTGTTCTGCAATAAAAATGACAGGAGATGGCAGTGTTATGGTCCTAGTACACTACAAGGAGCAATGTAGATATTTTGGAAAACATGCTCTTTCAGTTTTCTCTGCAAGTTTACCCACTTCTTTGTACACACATCAGACATGCACATATGTTTTATTATGGGGCCAGTCTTGGTCTTTTTGCTCAGTATCTGTTTGTGTGTGTGCTGCCTGCTGGTCCTGAATCAATGCTCTGACTGAAGGAAGATGTGTGCGAGTCTGATCACAGACACTACACCTAAGGTCACATCTGATTTTGCTTGAGCAGAAGACAGTGTGTGTAATTGCTGAACCAGCATACTGATGACACTCATGGAAAAGAATTAGAAAGCAAACCTCAAGTTCAATAAACTCATCCATGAGCCTAATGAAAGCAAAGCTGGACCTTCAGGCATTAATATCCACACGAGCACAGCTTCTGTGAGTACACAGGTCCTGTAAGTGCCAATAATACGTGAAGTGACTTGAATTTTCTGTGATTCACTGTCAGGAGACATTAAAAATCTAAGAAACTGAGACATTCCTACAGCTGACAATGCTGAACAGGTATCTACTACATATTTCCACACCCTTTGAGATCAGCATGTGACATTGCTCAGCAGCTGGGCAGGCAGCATCACAGACCTGGACAGGAGTCCAAATCTTTGTGATTATTAGACAGATTTATCACCTTCATTGCTGCAAAACCATGCTTAAAAGCAAATAACTGCATAAGTCAGTACAGGACTGCTGACTTACAACTTACCGGCTGTTCCTTTGGGAAAATGTCCTTTGTATCACCGTATGGTTTACTTCTCCAAATGTCATAACAAAAGACAAATAAACTTTCTCTCTGCAATATCAGAAGTGTGATTTCAAAATCACAAGGGCAAGCCAAAGCTGCTGTTTCTCTCTGCTCCAAAATGTTCCTCTGCTTCCTTTTCCATAAACCTTTCTGGTGTCCTGCAAATATCCTCACAATATTACCCACCTGTAGAGACAACATCCTGATTCCACTGCTGAAAGAAGGTCACTCGAGCGAGGCTGTATACCTCAGTTCAGGTGCTCATTTTTAAGTTTGGCTAACCTTAAAGCAAAGTGCCCTTTAAGTGCATATCACTTTAGCCCTAAAATACTTAATCATTAACAATTTAAAGCAGAAAGGAATTTAAGTGAGTTAGACATCCTGTAATAGGCCTTTTGACTAGGGCCATTAGGAACATTTTGGTTCAGTTCAGACATAATTTATCATCCTGAGTGGAATTCACCTGAAAGGCAGGCAGTGCCTTGTGCTCTTGTAGCTCTTCTCTTAAAAGAAAAAAAGGAAAAACAGAACAGGAAAAAAAAAAATCCATTCAGCTTTTCTGATTTTCTAAACAGCTTAAGGTTATGAATGCCAGATAGCTTCCAGCTAGGCATTTACTGCTGTCTTTAATAGCCAAAACCTATCAGAAACCTCCTGAGGCTAAATAAGAGGAGAGAGCAAAAAAAGTAATCATTTTATATTCCAATTCCTGGTAGGAGAAACCTGCTGAAAGAAGGTTAAAGCACTGTTGACTGGTCTCCTTACCATTTCTAACTCACCACTTAATTATCGCAGCTTGGCCAGTTCCTTAGACAACAAGCAGCTTTGCTGACTGCAGGGCACCCACAAAAGCAGCAGAGCTACCTTGGGACCTCTGAGGCAGCATTCCCCAACACTAATGTACTTCTGGAGAGCAATAGTAAATTAAGAAAAGGGCACAGCTTAGCTATTAAATAGCAACAGGGCTATAAAATAAGACATTTCAGCATCTATATGTGATTTTTAGGCTGGTGTCAACTTACAGTGATGCTCCAGTTATTCTGTGGAATAGAAAGTCTGACAGCCTCTATAAGCATGGCTCATTTTTATATGGGAAACATATAAAAATGCTGATGCATTATACTGTTGTATATAAACATGAAAAATAGCAAAGGTAAGCCAGAAAAGGTTTAAGTCCCTCAGAATTTAATAGAAAAAATATCCAGCCATCTTTCTGAGTGATTACAGAAAATTACATCCCTATCAAAGAACTGTGAAAGATAACAAAAAGCTGCTAGGATGGACATGTTCTCTGCTTAATTTAGTAGCTTTTGAATGTCATTTCTACCGAACCATAGTGATTTTGTTGCTCTTAAGTTTTTAAGATTTTTTTCTTACACAGACAAGTACGGAACAGGTATAAAATACCTGAAATACATCTCAAAATACCACAATATAAAAATGCCATATTCTCACACTACACTGCAAATACTGACATGTATTACCTCTCTCTCTTCCCCATAATTTAAAAACATCCATGCCACCACATTTCTTTAACACAAGGCATGGACCATCCTGGCACTTCAGCTGCAGAAATCTGAGTACAGCTGGGCTGACAGGCGTCAGCACAGGAAAAATATTATATTGAAAAGGAAGGCTCATTCCTTTGATTATAAGAAGATGATGTTGAATGTCTGACTTGGCATGGCTGTGAATGATTTTTAATGGAACTAAGGTCAAGAAAGATGGGATCTTATTAAAAATAAATACATCAGGTTTCCTATTACTTTTACTAGCAAACATGGATGGACAGTGAGGAAGGAATGTGCACAGTCTGAGACTGCCATCCACTGCAAATTTAAAAAAAACCTAATTTACTCATTAAAACTCAATTTTAATTTGCTCATTTTACTCAATTTACTCATTAAACCTCTGATCAGACTCCTTATCCATAGGATAAAAAAGGAGGTGCAGAAAAATAGTGATGGAGCAACAGGCCACAGCACTGAAGACCACACCGTGTCCATTGGGGTCACCCGTCCCTCATCCCCACAGCGCAGACACGATGACCAGCTACTGCTGCATGACTGCATCCTGAAAGTACGAGCAACTGCTCTGCTTCCACTTTTTATCATTTTAAAGGATTTTCATGGGGGGCTGGCAGCTTTGGTAACCGATTAGTGTATATTACTAAGACAATTCACAGGGCTTCTATAAGCCAGAAGGAATCACGCTGGGAGATCTGCTTTCTGTTCTAAATATAGCAGCACAAGAAATGAAATCCAAGTGCCAGATTTCAGTGGGATTTCCCAGGGTGAAAAGCATTCCACATATGGCTCATTGGAGACCTTTAAAACAAAACCAAGAACTACAGATTGCACCAGTGTATTCCCTTCCCGGCACTGTTACTGAAAGCATTTTGGATGAATGGTGGTCATTTCCCCACCATGAATCTCATCATCTCTCTACACTTGTTTTCAGTAAGCATTTCAGCCAGCTCATCCAATAAGAACATTAGTGATAATTGTGACCAAGCAGTGAATATCGACATTTAACTTCACATTTCTTGTTGGATGGATTAATTTTAAGAACAGGAAAACATGAAATGAGGAAAAGGAAAGAAATGAGTACAAAGGATTAGTTTACTCCTGGTTAATGGGGTTCAGTTATAATTGTCCACCATTTCCAGGTTCCTGTGCCACGTTTCCAAAGCTGGTAGCCTGCTTCTGTAAGACTTTGGAGCACAGATTTGTAGTTGTTTCCAGCTATTTCTGTCCACAGAGCTCTCTTGGGTCCTTGTCTCTGTGTGTTGTAATGCATAAATTCTCACGGCATTTGTGTATTTGTTTTAAACTGACAAACTTAATAGGTGAGTGAGATCCATTTAATGTGTCACCCTATAGATTACTACCAACCCAAAGCAACATTTCTTCTGTTCCTTATGGGGGTCAAACAAACCCCCAACCAACCCACAACTAGAAAAGCCCCCAAACCAAGACACACTCTTCTTTCCAATCACCCAGATACTGTCTGTATTTCTAAGTTTAAAACCCTTTCCTTTGCAGCTTGCCTTCTGGAGCTGTATGCTGCCAGCCTGTTCTTTTCTTATTTATACCTGTGTAATCCTGAAGTGATGCTGCGGATTTACACCCTTGTAAGAGGAGAACTGAATCGTGCATCAAACAACTGACTACTCCATGCTATTTAGTATACTCTACAGGCAAAAGGGAACTAACTGCCTTTCCAGGCTCAGACCCCACCTGCAGCACAGATTTTTCCCCCAAAGCGAGAAGCTGTTCCCTCGTGAAGACTGCTCCTGTAAGGGAACCGCTTAACGCCATTTTGGTGAGTGCGTATTTGTTATGTGTTACAATGAGTTGCTCCAGCTACTACCTGAGAGGGTGGGAAACACGACCACAGCGCTGCTCCTGCAGGTGAGGGAGCACAGGATGCCCCAGCTCCCGCTGCCTCGTGGGGCTCTCAACATCGCAAGCACAATGGTGGCACTGGGACCTTTACTGGCCTCAGTCTCCCCACACAGAGAATTGTTATTTTAGACCTGAATATGTAAAAGCTCCTCATTCTCAGCTCAAAGAAAAAAGGACTGACAAGGTATACTGTACTGCAGAAAAGCTTCCTATTAGAAGAAAGGTGGAATGGCAATAAATGTAGCTTCACTGGGAAGAAGAAAGGAATTAAAAACATCTGCCTTCTAACATACAGGGTTTCTTGGGCAATGTACAAGACTGAATCCTTTATAATACTAACAAAGACAAATATCTTTGGTCAATAGGTCTTGACATGTAACTTCAAATAAAGATGAAATTTGCCTTGTAATCTATATCTGCTGGTGAACTGCATCATTCTCTCTTTTAGACAATGCAGTTTTCTGTAAAACCACAGCAGAATTGCTGGGATGCACCTAATCTCCTCCCCTTCACAAGGTTCAAGGCTTTGCTCCAAACCTTCTATCAGTCTCTGTTGATGACACCTCTATGTAAATAAGTGCTTGATTCAGAAGTGGTTTGTGTGCACAAATATGTAATTAGTAGGAATTCCCTTTCTGGCATACAGAGGAAATAAAGACTGTAAAAGGCACTGGATTTCCTAGAACAAAATTCTTTAATGTCTTGTTTTGAAAGATTAAATATTTGTTGTCAGAAACAATACCACCCTACTAAATAATCTGAATCAAAATCAGCACCTACACACGTCTATATGATCTGCACCTACACGAAATACAAGTATTTCAGGGCTCTGCATACAGAACTAAAGCACTTCTTTTTTCTAAAATGAAGAGGTGCACTTTGCCAAGCATGTTTGCTTGCTGAGAAGTAACAGAGGTAGGTCACACGTGTTTTCATGTATTTAACTGTAGCTGCAACTTCAAAAAAATATGACAAATCTACTGCTGGCAATATCGTTTTCATTTCTGACATTTCACTTTCAGCCCTTTAAGAGGTCACTTTGAAAGATTTCAGTTCATCTAGTGCTCAGGCGTACATTGAAAAGAACCTTCAGGATAATAAGCAGAAATCAGATGCACATTCCTACTGACTTGTGTGATACAAGGCATTAACGAACAACGCAAGAACGCAGGAAAGCAGAATGTTCTCATGCTTTTCAACACTGGTATCTTCAGTGGAGAGAATAAACATTAGAAAATGGCCATGTCTGCCACTACAACATACACACTTTTATTCCTGTCATGCCTGTTTTCAGATCCGTAACACAAGGGGGAATTTTAATAGAGCTGAAGGGTGCAATCAGAGGGACTTTGCTGCCAGAGTGGCATGGAAACGCTGACAGTTGTAATTAGGCAGAGTGTGTAATTGAAGTGCTGCACGCTTGAGCCTGAGGTGGTGGCTTTAACGTTAGGTGCTGCGCTTGTCCCCAGACACAGCACCCGTGGGGTCCCATCACACCCCTCTGGCCACAGCTCACCTCTCTGCGCCAAGGGCACCGCGGCGAGAGGTTCCTGACACCCGTGCCACACATAAAATGTCATGCCTGCTTTAGGGGCACACTCCACATGCCAGAATTACTGGGGCAAGGTGCTGGCATGAAAAAGATCCACTTGCAGTAACAAAGACTAAGCCTAGGCCTTGGAGCCCTGTACATGTGGAGGAGCAGGGAGATGTCCAAGATGTCCCAACCCCAGAGTCAGTACTGCTGCTCAGTCCCACACCCTCAAGCTGGCAGAACCCCCTCCTGTGCTTTGCAGAACACACTAAGCCAAAAGGCTTGCAATTTTTTTTTTATTTTTTGTAGAATAACAAAAATACCATTGGAAGTCAACAAGAACTGTACAAAACCAGAAACCCATGACGGAAATAAGGTGGACTTAGGCAAGACATGTGCACCTGCACACCCTGCATCTGTCTGCAAGGGACACAGTCACACAGGACAGCCAATTCAGGAGGATGGACTGTGCCCTTGAACTTCTCATAAACACACCACAAACCAGGCTTTTGAGTAATTAAACTTCAATTTTAGCTGGTTAACCCACACTGAAGAATCATTTATGAGGACCCTCAGTCACCTTAATTGCATAAAGATAAAATAATTTTCTGGGATCCCATGTGTAGGAGTAAACTTTTCAGGTTTGGGTTTTTTTTTCCTTTTCCTGTGGTGGGGTAGAAACTCTAAAGACTTCAATTAGAAGCAATTACTGGAGATGTAGAGGCTTCTCTGAGGTTAAGCCGCCCTTCATTTTCTCAAGAGAAGCCTTTAATTAAATGCAAATAATCACAAATTTCATATAGCAGATTGCCATAATTTCACTATTAGTTACTGGATCTCATTTAAAAGGAAAGAGGTGGGCAGTAGTACTGGGCGGACATGAAGTAATGAGAACTCAAGAGGTCAAGGCTGAATTACCTGCGTAAATCTATTCCTCTTCTATAAATCTGTCTGCAACCACATCATTTCTGTGTTAACAGGTTGTCCTTCATGCAAGTGCACTGGAGTGTAGTCCCATAGAAACTCAGGCCTCAATACAAATAATTACCTCAGTCCATCTTACTGTTGACCATGGCAGTGAAAGCAGGATGGGTAATGGGAAAGATGTAATTGAAGTGGAAATGACCAGAACTAAAATGCAAGCTATGATGAATTCAAATAGTATATTCAAGCTCATCTCCATAGCAGAGCTCTGGAAGAACAGGCACATGAAATGGCAGCAAGTATTTTAAATACATCTATCAAACCAGGTATGGTAGTGTATAAGTGGAGAAGAGATAATATAGCGTCTGCAGGAGGGGAGGGCAAAGACAAACTCCACACAACCACAGGTCTGTAATTCTGTCCTCAGAACCATCAGTCTTTAGAGCAGGTTCTGACAGTTACAGAAAGTAAATAAAGTAAATCCATGCAACTTCAGAAAAAATATGTTACTTTTTTCTTATTTCTTTTGTTCAGTCAAACACAAGACTATCATAGCTACCAGGCAGCAGTTAGCCCACGAGCTGGGGCTTCACCCAAAGAAGGTGAAGGTTGCTGCTGCTTGGTACTTTGCGCTTTGCACAGTCATTTACAGTGCAAGAGAGCCGCCTCCATCCCCTTTCCATGGATTATGCTACAGCCCAAGATGTAAACAGCAGCGGTTCAGGACCGAATGCCAAGAAACATTTTAAGAAGCGGCTTTCTGATGGCTTTGCAGTTCCAGGACAAGTTGAAGGAGGCATGGAGCCTACTCCAAGCAGCACCTCAATCTTAAGGCAGCCACACAGAAGAGGTGCTTCAGAAGAATTATATTTTTGTTATAGCAATGGCTGCTAGGTTTTCAAAGCCGAGAAGGTCATTGCTCTCTGCCATGTGGAGAGTTCAGGAGGGATGTCAGGAAGCTCAGAAGGAAAACAAAGCACAGGGAGAAAGAGAAGAAGCAGTGGAAAACTTACTCTACAGCTCAGGCTGATATGTCATTTCTGTGTGGATTCCCAAATTAAATCATTTCTTCTACTGTACTGTGAGAATATGGGGAGGGATCAGATTGTAAGCTATTCAGAGGACTAACTGATTATCGGCATTTCAGCAGCGAGCTTGTTTTTGTTCTTTCGCACATTTATAATAATACCTTTTACATGTTCTCAAAGAGACAAATCTCTCTGCTTCAGAACTGCTAGTCTGAAGGTCTTTTGTTGGCACTGAGACGAATGCTAATGTGAAATATCTTATTTCTTCAGATGAAAGAGAAGCTGAGAACAATCCCCTCCGGAGGGAGGTGGCAGAAGGGGGGCTCTGGGATCAAGAGTTCATTACTGCCCACCCTGCTCCAGCCCACCCACTGTTTGCCAGGTCCTGCTGCTATCACGCTGCGAAGCAGCTCCTCCCGGTCTGATAAAGCTTTCCATCGTGCTCCCCGCAGCACAGCAGGGACGTGGGGCACCAGCAGCCAGGACCCTCTCCACTCACAGGCAGAAATGCCTGGAAATGAAGAGCTATTCCAGAGACCAAATGCTCAACCTCACAGTGCAAATCACCCTGCCACTCTCTTCCCTTCTCCATCTATTTTTATCTCTCTGTTCCTGGAGGGACCAAACAAAGCCATAATGTATTTTTAATGCAGAAATGTGTTTTCCTGCTGTGGAGATATGCAGAAGACTGGTTATTGAGGTTCAACAGCATGGCCCATACAGCAAATCTGCCAGATGATGTTTTGCCTGTACATATGCACTGAACCAGTGTGAGGGGAGGGGTGTTGCTGAGTTTCCAACAGCTCCCTTCAAATCAGAAGTAGTACCTGGGGTATCTGGGTGTTAGGGCTAAATTCTCTGCTGTCCAGTAGGAAAACAGCACCAATAAAAGCTTTTTCTGGTATAGGGGCATTTATAATACCTCTCTCTCCCAGTGAGTAGTAAGTACAGAGCTTATGCAGCAGCTTCTTCCACAGTAGGGATACTAATAAACAAGATTGCTTTCTTCTGCCTCTGAAAAATATAGCAACTAAATATGTTTGAGATATTGCTGTCTCCTGGATACATACTTTCGTTCAGATGGCTTGAGTATGAATAGAGGCTTAGAAACAATTAAGAAGCAAGAGCCTGTCCATCAAGATGGAAGTACAATCACATAAGCCTCAGTTCTTCATGAAACTCAACCCAAAATATTTGAGGGAAAAGGGCCATCTGCCGTTGTAACACTCTGTACACCACAGACTGCCTTGTGCAATAGTCAAAGAATAAAAAAAAGAATTACCTAAATGATTGCATTGCAGCATATCCAGCTTGGTTTAGCGGTATAGTGGAAGACTGACTATTTCACTATTTCTTCTGCTCCCATGACATACCCGTAAGCATATCCAATGCTACGGCAGGTCTCTGAAAAACTCGATGGTTCAGCAGAGAGTAGAGACAGTGCGGTAAAAATATGTGGTCCTTTCATCTTTTTCTGGTAACAAGGAAGATGAAAGCCTTATGTGCTTATGCTGTCTGAGAAAAGGTAGCATTAGGCTAATAAAAATGAAATATTATCAGAGACTGAGTTTTCGAAGGTGTAGCATTAGAAGAAACTGATGTACTATAACTCAGCAAGTCATCAGTACCAAATGCTTGACAGTCTGGAGGATGCAGCAATGAAGGGGTCAAACTTGTAATAACATCATGCAATATCCTATTAAAACTGACTATGTTATTCTAAACTCCAAAGGAACGAAGGCAAAAAAAATCGTGTATGTATCTATATAAAAGATAAGTAATCCCAATTGCTTTTCATACAGAAACAGAAGCTCTCTAGGAGTGAAATTCAGATCTCTTAAAAAGAGTAAAAGAAAAGCATAACATATTTTTTCCTCAATCCAGGAGGAAGGAAATTAGAATTTACTGTAAAAAAACTGCAAATAAAAAGCATTACAGTGAAGGGCTTGATCCACTGATGTCAACGCCAAGATTCCTAATAAATTCCAGAGGGTAAGGATTTCATCCGCAGAAACTTCTTCACTTAATAGTACAGTCACTCACAGTATTGCTGGTGTTGTCAGACCACTACAAGATTAACATCTTTATATCAGAAGATGCAGTCCATGTGAATGAGGCAACAAGAGAAATACACAAAGCTCTTGGGTCATGCAGGCAGTCTCAAAACAATTACTTGTTTTATAAAAAGAGTAACAGGAATTAGGATAGAAAAGTGCACAATTTTGTATGCATGTGTGTGTGAGGGAAGAGAGTGAATAAAAGAACGTTACTCTTTCCTCAATAAGGATATAGTAATACTAATTCTAACTCTAAACAATTTTAGCTGACATTACAATTGTACTACAAAGCAGAAGCTCAAAAGCAGATCAGATTTCTTTCCCATGTTGGCCTTACCATTACACCTAAAGAGACCCCAGAGAAATAATGAAAAGGGAATATAAACTGCACAGTCATTTTCTTCTGAGGCAATTTTTAATTTAAAAAAAAATTAGAACAAAGTCTGTTTCTCTAAATCATTAATAAAAGAATCCCTCCTGTTAGGGCAATCAGCTTTCCTAACTCTAATCCATCTTTACTGCTCTGTTATTACCCTACTGTTTTCTTGTAATTAAAATGTGGCAGGTAGTTTACACACAAGAGGGAGTAATTGTATTGGAAATAACTGTTCATAACCAAATTTTAAAAGCTCATTTTTCTTATCAACTTTTAATAAAGAAAGCAAGATAATAATGATATTTAGCATTTGTGCCACCTACAGCAGCATTTTGTCTCTCTCTAAATTGCTAATGCTTCATTCAACAATGCTAAAACATACCTCTTTAGCTATGAATCCAGCCTGCAGCAAAAAAGGAGAAATCTGAACAATTGCAGTCATTTGTTCCTGTTAAATTAAAATAATAAAATATGACTGAACTTCATGCTAAAGGGCATAAAGCTTCAAAAAACCTTGAGTGGTTCTGGAAGGAGAACACAGAGTTTGCATGTGTTGGGAGCTCCCCAACCTCAGCCTGAGCAGGCCAGGAGGGGAATATCCCCCTTCTCTGAATCCTACAGAAGATGGAACGAGGTGGGTCGTTGCCTGCCCATTCCTACATTGCATTTCCTCGAAGGTGCATGCACAGATGGCACAAGCAGTCCGCATGGATTCCTCACGGTTTGGCGGAAGATGTGATGTTTGGCTCGTAAAGGATCTCCTGTATACCAGAGTTGCAGACTATTTTCCTTACAAAAACTATTTGCTTTGGATGATTCTAAGAAGAGAGTTCTCCAGGAATTTCAAGCCTTGCAAGCTGATGAGGGGAAAAATGTTATTTTTCCATTTATTATCATTTACAGTCTCATAGAACCTGCCAATATACAGGACTACAGGATGCCATGCAAACAGCTCTGTCCCAGAGAGCATACAAACCCAAACATGTGGACAGGCACCTATGGGTAGAAACACCAGGGAAGGGCAAAGGAAAAGCAAAGGGTCTTCAGTGGTTTGATGGGCAGACAAGTAGGTGGGCATTTGCCATTTAAATGCAGCCACAACAGGACAGTTCTCATCTCTCCTGTTCAGATGTCTTCCTGCTGCCTAACAGGCTATAAAAGGGTACTAATGGGTAACGTTGTAGACTCCTAACACTGTTTAAAATACCAGGCATTGTATGTTACCCTTGTGGAAAGAGGTCAATGCACTGTCACTGCCTGTTTTCTGAGCCTTCTGAGCCTTGTACTGTTTAAAATAAGGATACTGGTTCTCTGTGTTTATGTAAACACATCTTTGTTGTAATAGTCAGAAATTAATACAACAGGAAGCTTTTAAAAATGGTTTAAGATCACCAGTAATAGCTGAAATAGAGATCCCCAGCACATCGTAGGCATACACATAAAAGATGCATGCGCTTGTATGTACAGTCATAAGCAATCCTACTGCTGAAGAGCTACATCACGGGATGTTAATGCAGGCGGACCATAAAAAGGAACGTTGTTAAGAGCTCTGGTTCCACCCTTGTGAACAATGTGGCATGAGTGGCACATGTGAACCCTTGCAGGGGCTATGCCAGCCTCAGATGAGCTCTGTGCGGCTCGAGGTTGAGCCCTCCGCCACGCAGATGTGACAGCAGGGTACAGCCCAAGCCTGTGCTGGACCTGCAGACTGAGTGGCCGAGTCTCCCCAAACCCATTATGTACAAAGTATGTACTTCTACTAGGCTTGTCCAAGATCTGAATGAAGTGCAGTTCTCTTTACCTATATAACATTGAAAAGTTGAGTGCTGGATGGTGGTTTCTACCTCAATTAGGTTAGGTCACCTTCAGGGTGCATTTGGGTTTCAACCCAATTTAGTGGCTTTGGTTCAGATTCATTCGTGGTTTGGCTTAAAAATCAAAGTAAGGTTTGGAGGTAGCAACCTTCACAGAGCTTCCCGCAGCCCCACAGCAGCATAGCCCTGATGTAAATAAACATGATAAATGGACCTGGCTATGGGAACCAGCTGTGGGACAGGCAGATGACATCTGAGGCCCCCTCAAGGTCTGTTTTTTCATACAGTCTGTGCCTGATAAAGACATTTAAAACAAACTGAGGATCAAATACTACATGAGAAGTGAATAACTGCGCCAGAGGACAGACTAGGCAGTGACCAACTGGCCCCACACGGATGTGACGCTGCTTTGACAGCCCTGTGTAAAAAGCAATAGCCACACATAAATTTGTTTAAGCCTTGAACATTCAGATAAAAGCAAAATCTAGCATGAATTAGTGATACCTTGCTTATTAAAAGCCAGAGATTGGAAGCTTACGATTTAATTTTACAGGGGTTGTCTCCTGAAGCATGAGCCAGTGGGGCATGCAGAGGGGAGCAAAAGGGAGGTCAGGGCTTGACGTGGAAGTGGAATGGATGGATGCTGCTACAATGTGCATGAGAAGGTGGTTTTTTTCCCCTGAGATTATCTTGCTTCATCTCCTCCTCCTTTCTCCACTCCCCACTATCAGCATTTAAAACACCCCCGAGTTTTCTTGAGCAGGTTTGCTGTGCTCATTAAAATACTGTGAGCACTTATTGGCTATAATGAGCACTCATTAAATTCTGGTAAGTGTCAGGACTGTTCTGTGGAGTTGAACAGACCCAGGTTCTGGGAGGAGAGCTCAGGGGTGGGAAGATACTGGAAATACTACATTTTTCACAAGAACAGAACTACAAACTTCCCCTCCTTTTTTTTCTCTGAAAAGAAAAAAAAAAAAAGGTAATTCAGACCTGTTAAGCAGCAGCTATTGCTTACTGACTACTCGAATCATTCCCCTGCCCCAGAAGGACTCTCAGCTCCTCTTATCAGAACAGAAAAAAATTAAAGATTTTTCCATATTTGCATCTCCTCATTTGAGAATTTTCTTACATTTGTTATTTAGAGATAAAAGTCTGCCTCTAAAAATTCACTTAGCAAAGTGGCTTTCTCAGCCTCAGGGAATGGTGCGGGAGGCATTGTTGAGCAGGATCCAAAGCAGCTGGAGAGGCTGCAGGAGCAGCAGGAGATCAGGAGATGAATGGGTGCATATCGGGGCAAGGATCACATTTTACATGCTCTGTTCTTATATTTATTTCCAGTTGGCTGTGTCAGACACACACGCCCTGACTAGCGTGGCCATGCCTATAACCATAAAGCAGTTCCTGCTGCAGGATTCCGTGCTACTGTCTGTGTTTTTATCACTAAATGCTGTTCATCGCCTACTAACATTAGAAGATATGAATTAACTAAAACCATATACATTTTACCATGGGCTAATCCCCAGTGAATCAGAGGGCAAGGGACTATTTAAGGAAACAGAATCAGACAAAAGCTTGAAGATCTATACATCCTCCAAAAAGCTAGTGTATATCCTAGATGGGTGGAGAGAGCTGCTGGAAGGGGAGGTTTCTGTACATATCCCTGGAGTTGATCCTTCTGCTGATGGCCTGCAAAATGCAATGGATCAGGAGAGGGCTGTGCGGGAGAATGGAGCAGAGAAGTTCAGCTGGCTTCCCAAGCAACTTCTAGAGAATTGACTGACCCACCACCACCAAACAGCAGAAAACATGGGACCAATGTACCAAAGTTATGTTATTCTAAAGAAATAACGTTTCATTCCTTAAAAGGCAGAATCTGAAATGCCATTATGTTGTGCTTGGGCTGATGCCGACATCACTGCCTGTATGATGAGTCTGTGACCAAGTCTTCCATCACCTCAGAAATTTCTGTTTTTCAACTACATTAAAGACCACAATTCAGCACGAAATGTGTATCAAAATGGCATCAATTTCACAAGATTAAATAACTGGTCTGGTTAAGCTTTAATTGCTTCAGTTTGGCTCGCTCTTCACCCACTCACAGGAGCTTTTTGTGGATTACTGCTTTATAATTGCTTGCTCCCTAAGCACACATGCATTGCAATGTTCTGCACACCTTGACAGCATCCTGGTTAGAGAAAATGAATGCTACATGTTCCCTTGATACAGCATTTTGTCTGCTGGATACAGCAAGTCAGAGATTGTTTACTCAACTTCTCATGGCCCATTAATGACATAATGTTGGACACAGCTGTTCAGGGCTTCACAAGACCAAGCAGAGAAAGAAATGCCGGGAGACTTCAAACATGCTGCTCACATCAGAACCTGTCTGGGAAAGTCCTTCAAAGCAGTCTAGGGGAATTTAGCCTTACAGCTCTCTCATGAAGTAAATCCAGGATTAAAGCCTCAAACTTAGTTTATTCTGAAGACTCAAATGATCTTAAAATAGCTCCATCTGACCAAGGTGGCAATGATTGCTTTGAAGAAGAAAGGACCAGTCATTTAATTTTCATTCTGCTTTGCCAAATTATCTACTGAAAAACTAGGACCTGCCATACATAAAGTCTCACTAGCCCTCGAAGTGGAGTGTGCCTGGCTCATCATGTCCTGACTTTCAGTGTGTTTGAGCAGGAGAGGTGAAGCTCACCCTGTAAAAAGGCAATTCAAGGTCAAAGTACCCTTAAGATCTCAAAAAGAATTTGAACAGAGTTCAAGTGATGCAATAGAGCACTCTGGGCCCAGAAGGGCCCATCTGCCGCAGTACAACCTACCTCCCAGTACAGATGCCCAATATTTTTCAAGGAGTTTCTGGAAAGCTGACCCTGGCCAGGGGGTCTGTGCAGCAAGAGAGTGCTGCTGGCAGGACTGATGTGCATGAACCGCAGCACCAAAAGCATAAAGATATGCTCCACCTAAATACCACACCCAGAGAGCCAGCCTGGAATTTTAGTATTTCTTCACAAAGCTTCTGGAACCACGTCATTATGAAACAACATTAATTTTCCCTAAGAAAAAGGCAAATCGAGTTGCTCAACTTTCCAGTCATGACGAAAAGCAGAAAAAATCTAGGAGAAAGGCTCAAACCCATTCCCACAATTCAGTTCAAAATAACTTATTTCATTACTTTTAAAACACTTAATAATTGAAAATTAATTTTCAAAACATGTATATCATTTACATGTTTACATGTATATATAAATAGCAGGTAGGAGGAACATCATTTGCAACACTGAGCTCATTCCTCATCTTGGCAATACTGCAGACATGTCCAGCAGAAAAAGAGGATCTTTCGGTAAATTTGTTCCTCCCTGTAATAACAACCATCCGTAGCAACTAAAACAACCCATTATCGAAGCTGTATCTGAAGTCATGTTCAGAGGAAAGATCATCACCCTCCCCCATCTTCCCCAAACCTTTCAGGGTAACCCTTACTTACAATTGTGAAGTTCATAACCTTCAGAATCCAGATGGTCATAGCAAGGTTCACCAGGATTAAAATCATTAGGAGCAGCACAAAGAAATAGAGGCATCTCTTCCTCCAGCCATAAATCCCCACTTTGTATACCTGGGGTCCTTCCGAGGTCTGCATGGTGCTCCGGTGCGCGTACTGTTCCTGAGGCATCTGAAATGATCACAGAGAAATAGCCACGTGTATTAAGAGGAAAGAGAAAGCTGATAATAAAAACTGCTTGTGTCTGTGCCTCTTGGAGGGCTTTGTTTCTTCTTTTTCAGAGTTTACCATCTGGGCAGTGTCTCTTAATATCTTGGTTCAGCATTACTTTTCTTTCTGCTTACTCTACGCAGTAACTTACCAAAAGAGAATTTTGTGTGTTAAATGTATATATATATATTTATAAATACATGTAAGCACAGTGTCTAAAGGTATCCTATGGAGATCGCTCTTGAGTGACTCCGTTCACAGCCCCAGGTTTTGCAAGGCAGGCACTCCAGGGCCTCTAAGGATCCTGAGGGAAAAATTTTGCATGCATTTGGTAAAAGCAGTTGAGTTCAGCAGTTTGTTTTGAAGATGCAATATTACTTCTCACAGGCTTTAAATTAAATTTAAAAAAAAAATCTCAAATAAAATCACTCCTTCTAGCCAAAGAAAAAAGGCAAAGAGGAAATGTTTGCCTTTCTCCGTTCCCACACCTCAATCCTTCTTCACTAAGTAAACCTGAAACACAAGGTTCTTCAGCTGCCATATCTCTACCAGATTATCCCCATATATCTAATGCTGGTTTAAGAAGGACTCTGATACCCTGGGTGGGCATGACATGTTAGTAGAACACCGGGGAGCAAAATGAAAGAGAGAAAGAGAGAGAGAAAGAGAGAGAGAGAAAGAGAGAGAGAAAGAGAGAAAGAGAGAGAGAAAGAGAGAGAGAGAAAGAGAGAAAGAGAAAGAGAGAAAGAGAAAGAGAGAAAGAGAAAAAGAAAGAGAGAGAGAAAGAGAGAAAGAAAGAGAGAAAGAGAGAAAGAGAGAAAGAGAGAAAGAGAGAAAGAGAGAAAGAGAGAAAGAGAGAGAGAGAGAAAGAGAGAAAGAGAGAAAGAGAGAAAGAGAGAAAGAGAGAAAGAGAGAAAGAGAGAAAGAGAGAAAGAGAGAAAGAGAGAAAGAGAGAAAGAGAGAAAGAGAGAAAGAGAGAAAGAGAGAAAGAGAGAAAGAGAGAAAGAGAGAAAGAGAGAAAGAAAGAAAGAGAGAAAGAAAGAAAGAAAGAAAGAAAGAAAGAAAGAAAGAAAGAAAGAAAGAAAGAAAGAAAGCAAGCTGGTGCTGAGGAAAGTAGTGCAGCAACATCCCCAGGAAGAATTGCTTTACCCTGTAGCGAGCACCATCCCCGCTCCCATACCCCAGCACCCAGCTGGCTCCGGGCACTTGGGGATCTGGCTGCCCCCGCTGTGGATGGAAAGAGGTGGGTGCTTTTAAACAGCACTGCAGCTAGCTGGGACAAGGGTCTGGAAGACAGCCACTGCACAACGGTTGTGTGCGCATCGGGCTGTGATCGTGGAGGCGTGTTGTGCCGCAGGAAAGAAAGTATACATGTTCTCACCCTTCACATTCAGGGAGCAGAAACCCACTTTCACAGGCTTCCCCCAGGGATCAGTCTCTTATGTTTTCAGACTTCTTTGACACACAGACTGAGGATATCATATCATCTCTAATTACACTTAGTTTGCTGAATGTTTGCATTTTAGACTCTAGTCAGATAAGAAGCCACCAAACACGTTCTTGCACTACTGATTCAACACTGTGGGCTTCCTCCTCAGGGTACCTGGCATTGCCGTTTGTATGCAGTGAATTACAAAATTCATATAACAATGCAAGTTCCTTTCTGTGGCAGTCTGATCCGCAAGGGCAGAATGAGACAATGGTAGAAATTAGATGCTCACTGATAGCAGTTTATGTTTGTTAATCGTTAGTTTCCTGGTTTTTCCCTTACTTTTTGGCTAATAGCTTCATACTTCAGCATCTAATAAAATACAGTATGCAGTTGGCACCGGTGCAGAGCCCACTGCAGGCTGATGCAAGGAGAGTTTCTCCACGGAATCATTTTTATTCCAGTAGCATTGCGCCAGGGATGAAGTTAACATGTTATCTTTGCTGCCCCAATGCTGAAGCCCACACATTTGATGCAAGGGCTGCCCTGCAGAACCAGTTACCTTTCTTTTTACCTTTCACTGCTCCAGAAGTTGCTAAGACCTGTGTTTTCTAATGCTGCCTGGTGTTGTTACCTGCAGCATAGGGGATCAGCCACCTCTCCCTTCTTCCACGAGCCTTCAACCCTCACCCAGGCTGAAACACAGTCTCAGGTGCTAAATAAATCCATTTAGGTACTAAATTATTTTCAGATCAAATGAATTGAAACATCTCCTGATCTGAACTTAGCAGCATATTCAGGAAGGCTGTGTTCAGCCCAGGCAGGTCGGTATGCTTGCTTTCTTCCCAACAGCGATGCAGGACCAGAAAGCAGAGGTGCCCATCTGCTGCCTCCCCTAATGTCAGCAACTCTGTTGATCCCTCACATTCAAAATTCACCACAGTGGCTGAAAACAGGAAGTTTTAAAAAAATAGTAACAAATGAGGCACTTCTTTCATGTTCTTCTCAGGTTTCTGAGCCATCACATTTCTAAGAATGTTTTCCCCTATGTTTGAGGGCTTCAGTCCACCAAGGAGAAAAGGCAGGTCAGACCTGTGCATCAGCAGGGTGCTGCAAAGGACACCCACAGGAGGAGACTCTGGGCACCAGCACAGCCCATCTGCAGGCAGCTGCCATGCTGAGCTCCCTCCTTTCCAAGGAAGGTGCTGCCTGTGCTTGCTAAACTAAAACTAGAACAAGGCGAGCCTCAGCCAGCCCGTCTACGCCTCCAAGCCCGCCTGCTTTTTCCAGCTTTCTCAGCCGGTCTAAAAAAAGGATCTCACACCCCCCGCAGCCATGCCTCATTTACAACCTCAGACTACCCCAGTCCCAGCTAATGCCATGAAGATCTGCAACGTCAATGAGTGCAGACCGTCATAAAATGTCAGGAGGAGCCAACGGCTCACGGCAGGTAAGCCTGTTCTCAATACAGGTTGGCTCAGCCAGTTTAACCAACGTGCATTAAAGGTACATCACTGAAGAAAGGTGTGTCTGTATTAAAGAGCAGTTTTCAATACTGTAAGTGGGCTCACCATAAATCACTTGTGCTGTTCGGACCAGCTGGGGTATCCATCTCCACATCACAAAACCACTCAAAGCCCAGGCAGACCCATAGCTTTTACCAAGGGGGAGCAAAGCAAGTTGGTTAGACCAGATCCAACCCAGTGTTTTTTCTCATAGATGCTAAGTCAGCAACTGTGGAGGGCTTTGCAGCACAGAGCTCATCAGAGAGAGGAGCTGGGTCACCAGCAAATACATGCGCTTGGAGAAAAACAGGCCTTTTTATACTGCTACAACCACTGCGATCGGTGCAAAGGGAAAACTTAAACAACAATAAATTACAGAGTTCCCACTACCTGGGGGAAATTATAACCACAACTACTGTACAGTCAAGGACTTTATTGCCTAATATTTTAGCGGGGGATCCTGGAGAGCGCATATTAAATGCAGCCTCTCCCTTGGAGAAAATGAATAAATTGCATTGCTAACCCTCTCAATTCATGGAAGAGGTTTGACCAATAAGAAACAATATGAAGTACCCAGTTCAAAATATCTTTTTATTGCAAAGCTTGTTTATTCTCTTTATCTCTTTTTTGTGCTCTCTTCTTTTTTTCTTTACTTGCAATCTCTAGGATGGAGAAAATAGCATATCCAGCTGGGGCAAAACTCTGCAGACATCAAAAGAACTTACAGGAACAGAACATAACCACAAAGAGCAACTTGTGTCCATACAGCAGCCTGATTTAGAGAATTTCTTTGGTTCCAATAAAATATTTAGCTCACAGCTGCCCTAACAGAGATAGAGCAACTGAAGTACTACAAACAGGCATGCTGAGCATGACTTAGTAATACAGCATAAATTTATAACAAGAAAATAACATGGGAATCATAGATAACATGTTCTTTCTATACAAACTCTCACATAGCTACATTTAAAGCTATATATGATTTCTAGCTAGCATTTCCCTCCTGAATTGTGAATACCAAAAGAAAACATTCATGTCTGTAGTTCTTTAGGAAGAGAAGACAGAATGATGGACAGAGAGTGCTGAGGTATATTAAACAAATGAGTAGAGTAAGAAGGCCTGCAAGGCAACTACACGAGGAACCAGCTACATACGCTACCAATAATCTGCTCTGTGTGGGAGGGAAAAGTATGCTAGTCATAATTTACATTTTGGCAACTTCTCCCAACTCTAAAACATTAAAGAGAACTAAGGCACTAGAAAAAAAAAAAAAAAAAAAAAGATATTGCTGTGAAAGGGACATGCAGTGGTTGCATTTGCAAGGAACCTCCCCCCACCTTTCAGTTACTGAGCTAAGGGGAAAGGATGCTAGTTGCTTAAATAGGATTTTTTTTTCCCTTCAGGAAAATATTAGGAACAACTACCTAATTTCATAACAATGGTGAAAATATAATACTGAAACAAATACAGAGATTGGAAAGAGAAGCACTCCTTCCAAAGTCAAATCTGAAAGTGTGTGCCTGACCTGAAATGGCTTAAAGACACACGTACACAGCACTGGACCACCATCAGTGTATGTACAATCCCATTTACAATACAAAAACTGCAGCATGCCAGACCTTTGTAGTTAGCCACAGACAACACCACCATGACTCCAAAATTATAGCCTGGAACCTGGGTAATTCTCCAAGGAATTTTTGCCGCTGCTGCATAAAAAAAGGGTAATAAGTTTTTGCACAAGAGCTGTACACTGAGTCCTTATATATGAACACTGCAAACAGGGCCTGATACAAAATCCAGTCTGTTTAGAAAAGCTATTCATCCTTTTGCTTTAGCATACCTTAGAGATACAGTCCATGACAAGAAAGATTTATTTGTTTTTTTAAGACCACTGGAAGAGTCATGTCACCATGTCCTGTGATTTGCACAGGCTGCTTGGCCGAGTACTTCTGGCAAAGAAGCTTCAGCCCTTTCCTTCAGTAAAGCTGAAACCAGGACCAGCTGAAAGGCACCACAAATCAGAACTGGCACCGAGCTTCCAAAAATCACATCAGACCCCACCAGGTATGGCAAAGCTTTAATACACGACTCTCTCCCCTTCCACCACATCCTTCTGCCCTGGCAGAAAGCTTCTCACTCAGGGTACACAACTCAGATTAATGATTCATCAGGCAGAAATGTTTTATATGCACAAGGATGGATAAACACTTTTCCCTTGCAAATACTGGAGCTGTAACAGCCCCTGGTCATGCCGGCTTTGTAGATTCA
The DNA here is from genome assembly GCF_965140245.1 of Athene noctua. NCBI lineage: Eukaryota > Metazoa > Chordata > Aves > Strigiformes > Strigidae > Athene > Athene noctua. The sequence goes on from NC_134048.1 coordinate 16,066,616, forward strand.
ATGAGGGTTATGAACTGGGTGAGGCATAACAAGAGGAATCAATGTTTCTGTGCCACGGGGGTTTCTTTGATCAGTGCTTAAATGATGTATGTTTAGTAATAGAACAATTTTAAGCTGAAAGGGGATGCAATCTGGGAAGGTGGCTTCTCTCTTATGAGCCCACAATATTTGTGCCGAAAATGCCCTAGAGCTCGTCAAAACTGCTCACTAGAGCACAGACCAAGAGCCCCTAAGCCCTGTGCAGCCGACACGGTACCTCTCCTCCCTGCCTACTTGCATATTAGTGAGGTGTAACAACTTCATCACAAAAACGAAGTGCATCTGACCCCAGGCTAACCTGTAGCATGGTGATGGGAACACGTTTCTACAGATGAGACAGGGGTTCCAATTCCTTTGGGCCTTGAACCTACATCTCCCACATCTGCCTTCTCTTTGTGTCCGTATTACCGACATCCTCTTCTGTTTCTCTTTGTTTTCTGAAACAGAAACATTTTCTTTTGGGCTGAAATGAGAAAAAAAAGAAAACTAAAAAGCCTTTAGAGGTGCTCTCTGCCGTATCACTGGGAGGCAATATACCTGTATTTACTAGCTGTAAATGCTGTGCAGATTCATCCTCTTTAATTTCTCTTTTAAGTGCACACTATACAACAGGTTCAAAAGAACAGACATTTCTGGAGCGTGACTGAGAACAAAATTTGGCATGAAGAAGAGTGTTTTGAGCCATCTATCAACAAGACTTTTTGCCTCTCCGCTCCCCATAAAACTCTCTCTCAAGCTTGACACCCCCAGGCCCGTTAATCCACCAGTGTTATGACCCAAAATTGATTTATGGCCCTGCACATGGCCCTGCCTGGGTCTCCATAAAAGGATCAGGCTCTGAAAAATATGACTTCTCACTTGCAGCTTGGCCATCAAGGGCTGAGCACTGGGGAACAGCCAGAAGGATTAAATACTTGCTGGGGTAGTTAAATCTCATAGTACTTTTCTCCATGAACTTGAGTTCTTCTATCCCGATGGCTGTGCCAGCATGGTTCCTGCCACTGGTGTCCCCAAAGCTGAAATCTTCCCTCTCTGCTGGTTCCTCTGTTTCTGTCAATAGTTCCCATCCCTCCACATGGGGAACAGCTCTTCTATGAGCTGGGAAGACCATCATCACTCAATGCCCGCTTCTCGTGTATCAGTGCAATGTGATATATGGCCAGAGACTCAAAAAGTGGAAGAAAACATCCTAAGGAATGTTTTCTTCTTTTCTGACTAGTTTCTATCAGTGAGGTACATCACATGCAGGGTTATTCAAATATCTAGCCTGATTCTGGCAAACATAAGCACATCAACAAGCCTTTCTTGGTCTCAACAGTCCATTGGTGCATCCTCTGCCTGATCCACCAGGTAATAGCTCTTTTCCCATCCCCACCTCTTGTATCTTGAGGAAGTCGGACAGCACAGGCAGCTGGGGAGACCTTGGGGATTCATCTCCTCGTAAAGCATCTCTAATCCAGATCCCTCAATGCTCCAGGCTACCCTCTACCTCTAACATCTTTGGAACTCATGTAATTTCCCCAGTTGCTAGGGCTGACAGCATTTCGACAATAAATGTGCTTGAGGATAAGGGCACTGCAAAAGCCTCAGCTGATAAACTAGTATCTCTGAGCAGACGGACTGAACGAAAAACTGAACATGGGATTTTTGCTCTGCTCTGTCACTGCTTTGCATTCAAGAGCACTTACACTAAAACTCTAAACATATTAGAGTTTGCCAGAACAAAACAAAGTAACAGGCAGCTCCATCTCTGAATAGCATCTCCTAAACTAAAAGTGGTATTTTATTATGATGCTGCAAGAGTCTGTGAGCAATGTGATGTTACTATCGCTTCCCTTCTCTGAGAAGCAGAGAAACACATCTGTTCTCATATTTATGAGTGCTTCTTCCAACTTTTAGACTTTTTTCTTGATAGTTACCTTGTCTTGATACTTTTCTTCTTCAGAATTAAGGAGAAAATGGAAAGTTAACAAGGAAGAAAAAGTTTCTGCAGTGAGATCTATGTATCAAGCTAGTCAACGAAGAATGTCTTTCACAAAATGCCCCACAATTTGTAGCGATACATTCACACTGCATGCAAACATCATACCGGCTTTGCTGCATTCACACGCTGGTTCCTTTGCACCACTCAGATAATGTGAAGCAATCATAAGCCTATGTCCATCTGTGCCAAGTTTATAAACACTTTCTCACTGGAGCGTCTCAAAGCAGGATGAACAAATACGAGGGCTACACTAAAATAGCCAGCAGCAGGTGTGACTGCAGGAGGCTGCGGGAACAGCAAGAGGGATATAATCAGCTGAGCTCGAATTAGAAAGCAAGCTACAGGAGGTGATACTTTGCAGACTTCTGTCCCAACACACTCTCACCCCACAGCACCAAGAAAAGAGATATGGCTTGTAGGAATGTGCAAAGCAGGATCATAATATGGATTTATACGGCTGGAATCCAACCGGCATGGCACAAGTTGAGAACTGTGGGCTTGAGCATGTGCCAGGATCCAGAGTACAGTCTCTGCAGTGATCCTGCTCTCACAAGTTAAAACTTGTTCTGCTGCATCTTCCCTCCACATGATATGCTTGATGTGCTTATCCATTTGTTTGCACAGACACACTTGTTTTCTAGTTTGTTCTTGGGCAGGACCAGGAGAAGGAATAGATGTATCAGGGTGTGCTAACGGCTCTCTTATCTCTATGCTTCCAAGATCAAGAGACCCTCCAGTTTCACTTTAGATGCATAATACTGTCTGCACATGCACACATGCTTCAGTTCTTTTGGATACAAAGCAAAGCTGGAATACTTGACCCGGGTGGAGCTGCAGAAAGGGCACCTCTGGCAAAGGGAGGCTCAGGAGCATCCGCCAGAGTTAGGGAGGATCCCGCCACCTCCCTCCATCAAATCTAGCCCAGGGTGTTGCAAAGAGCCTCCCCTGCCCTGCCTGGACTCACACTCACACACCAGTGTCTCCACTGGGGTCCCGTCAGGAGTGGGTATGGCAAAAAACCTATGTAGGCACTTGGGACATCCCATGATCCAGACTGATCCCATACCTGATGAAAAACCTGCACTGCTTGCCTCACCCAGACATGGGGCAGGAGCACCCCTAAAGCCAGGTACGGCAGCGCAGCCCTGGCTGCTTCTTGCTAGGACAGATATATTCCAGTCTCTTAATCTCTCTGGCTCTACAATACTGGTGGTCAGATTTGGGAGGTGGGATGCTGTATGATCAGAGGCAGGAACTTGAATTTTTTCTTAAAAAAAGGTCTTATAACTGGCAGTGAAGAAGATAATAGGCTGGCTGGGTGCCTAAATTAACAGCTGCTGAGCAAAGCAGTAGAGCTCCAAGTTTGCAGGGTAAGATGGCAGCCTGTGAAGGCTTGAGCAGTCCAGATCATATGAGACCTTAATTTACCACAGCATTATCACCACAGGTGTATTTTCTGCAAAGCAAACTTTGAGCTTATCAAGCTTTTCATTCTCATCACATGCCTCCCTGTTCCACAGCTCATCTCTATCCTTCCTCTCACTCCCTTCACCCCCATCAGCCTGCACATCCACATCTCTCAGAAAATGCCCTTCCTGCACCCCAAACCAGCGAAGTCTTCACTTGGCCAGAACCAACCCATTTCAGCTGACCATCACTTTCACAGGAAAGTTGAAAGGAGAAGATGCTCCCACACACCTTTCTTTTTCCCCTTTGATCTCATAGAAGCTGTTTATATTGGACCAGATAATATTCCCATTAAAGATCCAAATCCACTTAATCCCACTGTCTCCAGGTAAGGTTTGCTGTCTGCCTGAGCCTGCTATTATCCTCTGGATATGTACATGCTTCACCAGCATTAGTGGGAGAAAGCTCTGGCCCTGTCACATACTGGATCTAACACACTTTGGTGGTAAACCTCACCTTGTCACTGATTTTTTTGGATTGCTGAGATGAATGACTGTTTGAGCCCTGTGCATGCAGTCCTGCTGGATGCAGGCAAAGCAAACTATGAGTCTACTCCCATGAACAAGCCAGAAACACTTAGTGCTGTCCCACTGTATAATTTAATATCCTTAATTCATTCCCTGTTGAAAGATAAAAAAGCAACACCACCATAAAACATGGCTAAAAAGTATTTTCTACACATCAAATAACACTGCTGTGAAAATCCAAGGAAGACACACTGGCAGAGGCAAGGAGGTTTGTGAAGCTACGCGAGGCAGGCTCCTCCTGACACCTCCATCCGCCTTGACGAACGCGCCATACTCTACCTCCCAAACATGAGCCTCCCATATAAGGTGCTGATATCTCTGCAAAGGCAAGACAAGCTTTAATGCTGCAACTAAAAGGATGAGAGAACATTGCCTAAATCTGGCAGGCTCCTAAACAGAGTGCAAGCTTTTTATCACAGATGTTCCTTAAGTTATTTGGGGAAAAAAACACAAATCAGAAGAGAAGTTACAGACGGAACAAGCCCCTAAATTAATGTTTTTCCCTTTAATCTGCTGTATGTGGTTTCTGACTGTTGCATTTTGCTCATGCTTTATAAATACAGAAAAAAATATGCAGAGGAATCACAAGGCAATGATTATTACTGAATTACTGCCTCTCTTCACAAGCTAGCTGTACCAGGACTTGCCGAACAACCCCCGGACAAACATACCTTCAACTCATTAAACAACTATAATACAGTGTACATACAAATGTATTTATCGTGACTGAATCACATTTTTCATCAAAATCTGTAAGTGACACACGGTACAGAGCCAACCTTTTGGTGGCTTCATGTGTATATAACCTTCAGGTTGTACACACACTTATTCTCCAAAGCGAAAAAGTTGGGAATTATTTGGTTACAGCACAGACACAGTGCAGGAGTCGCTTTGCTGGCAGAATTACTACCAAAGCAAAGTTAGCCAGAAACCGCCACCCAGCCTCAAACTACTCCCATCCCTTTGCAGATATGCCACAACTTCCCATTCTTGGCTTTTCTTCTCTAAACAACAGTCTGAACGCAAGAAGCCTCTCTGCACAGGCACAAAAGAACCGCAAATCTCCGCGGCCGCAGCGAGAAGGAGCGATGCAGCTCTTACCTCTCCCTCGGCGGGCAGATGAAAACTCGGAGGGGTGCTGGAGGCTGGAGGGAAGATGCAGCACAGCTTTCAGAGCAGCACGAGGCCTGGCCTGTGCTCATGAGCTGCCCCTGTCAGATTTTCCAACAGCAGAGTTGCAGCCAAGTCCCTGCCCATGCCTGAAGAATTTCCTGAACAGCATTCCCGTTCTTTTTCTAACTGCTTTGAAACCACACTGTCTGTACTTCAATAAGGCTTTGTCAGGCCAAGTTACAGCTACTGGGCTGGCTCCAGATAGCAATTGAAAACACATGTTTTGCATTAAAAGCCCCCTTCTCCACGCACACATTCAGACACAGACACTGCCGTCTGCGCTCAGCCCCAGACCCGGCACGTCTTGCCTTTGCAGCTATAAAGCTAGCCATTTTGGTTAAAGAGAAGAAAAGAATTACGTTGGTGGGTATTTTCTTCGGGAAGAAAAAAAAGGGGATGGGAGGGATCCCATTCCCGCAGACAACACCTCGCCTTGCCTTGATGTTTGCTAGTATCAGTGGGTCATGGGTGCCCAGGTTAACAGGCAGATTCACTAAACCTCAACAAGCAAGGAAGAACAGGAATTAAAATTTCAGTTCACCACTACTCTCCTCTTACCTTTACCTCTGTCTCTTCTAAAAACTGTGAGAAAAGCAAGCATATTTTTAGCATCTCGAGACTCAGTTCAGTACATCAGAACTGTATCCTTATCTTGACACATACTCCTGTATCTGCTTATACTAAAAATAATACAACTATTTTTGAGTACTTTCATCCCTTTCTGCTTTCCAGCTGTCCCAACCCTTAAAAATATTTTAAGCACCTTGCATCTCCTTTTAAAGAGCCTTAACGCTGCTCTGGTGTTGGCTTAAGGAAAAGAAATAGAAGATATAATGTTATACCTTTAATCAGAACGGGTCCCAGTTCTTAGTGTCTGTAATCATTTCCAGACAGCACCACGGGTCAAGGCAGCAAATGTGGGCACTGCAGCTGGCGATGCCCTGTGCCTGGCATGTGCCCGCACAGCAGAGCTGGAGTAGATGTGGAAACGCACATGGATGTCCCCCTTATTCCACCACAGCTAAGTCCCACCAAAGATGAAACACAGCAGCAGAGTTGTCAAGGTAACAATATAGAAAAGAGACAGTTTAAAGAGAGAGAGTTATATTTTTCCCTCTTAATGTTCCTTTTCAAAACCGGGCACTCCATTTCTATTGGGTTATTCTGTTCTGTGATTTACAGAGGTGCAGTGGCCAGATGAAGTGTTTACAAGAGACAAATGCATCTGGGAACTGGAAATAACAGAGCCCTATGTATGGTCTGATCCAGAGCTCACCAAAGGCAGTAGGAAACCTGTTGCTTTCCACAGGTTGTGCATTAGGTTTGTAGCAAGGACTTATTTATCTGCAGGAAGGTGGGATCTGCCTTGCACACACTGGCAATGAGATCTCACAAAACCCGCATGGGTTGCCCATATGGAAAGCCTGCAGTACTTCACCCACCCAACCTGTTCTCAGAGCTGCTGTAGTAACACTGTGCATGGCTTTCACCCACACCCTGCCCTCCTACCAAAATGCCCTTTCCTTAACTCCCGCAACGTCCTGCCACACATCAGTCAGCACGTCAGTCAGCAATATTGCCCACACACCCCGGCAATGTGCACAGGCCGGATTTTGGCAACCTAGACCAGCATCCCAACTGCACCAATTTCAGTGGGGATGTATGTGGAATATGATGCTATTTTACAAAAGACAAGACACTATGAAACCACCTGGTCATTCTGCCTCAGTTTTCAAGACTCTAAGCCAAGCAAAAGGCATGCACACGCGCTGCACACATACAACCACTGCTGATAGCATTTCAGATTTATTTGCACAGCTTGTGAGGAGTCAGTTTGTGCCAGAACAGAAACCACAGACTTTTGGATCACAAATCAGGAGAGCTATCAATGCAGCTAAAAGAGAGTATCCTAAACTGTCTGTAACAGCAATGATAATACTCTTTGGGTTGGCAAACAGTAACGGCTGAAACCAACGGCGCCTAAAACCTTTCGAGTCTCTTAGTATAAATAAACTGAAACAGAAAAATATGAACTGCAGATTCACATAATTAGATTTTCAGTTATACAGGACAATCAAGCATCTACAGGCATCAACAGAGCTGTTTGCAAGACAATAGTAGTCTTTGCCTTCTGTCTCAAATTTCCCCGTGGTCTTTATTCAGCAAACCAGTTATGTATGGTGACAGGCAGTAATTTCAGTGGATCGACGTGTGTTTTGAGTTAAGCACATGCTTCAGTGCTTTGTGGTCCAGCACTTCTTATGGCAGCCTGGCTCCAGCAGGACCAATAGTCAGATCATTTACCACATGGCAGTATGGCAGTTTGAAATTATTGAGTTCTTTACGTAAACATGTTAAATCAGTGGTTTTCAAAATTTTCTTTGTGTGTCAACCCCAAAATATTTGCCAAAGGTGGTGCAATACCCCTGTAATAATTTCACAGAGAGATATTTCTATATACCCTACACAAAGGTCTCTGTCATTTTTCACAGTTCCCTTGGGAATAGTCCACAGGCCTCCCATACATCTGTGGACCACAGGCTGGAAACTACTGCTGGTGATAACTTAATCCCTTATTAAAGATGTAAATGATCTCTTCTGTTTATGTGCCATACTTTCTATTTTCAGAATATTTATGCGAGCTAGCAGCGTGCTGGCAGGTAGAGACATGGGGAGGTGACAGCATTAATACCACACTTTTTCCATTGGCATAATTAGTAGGCCAAGTCTATAAATATTTACACTAAATCTGTCAGGCATCACACCAACCTCACTGATAACTTAGGGTGTCTTACTGTAAACTGCATTAATGCCTAACTATTTTGTCATCAAGTAACACATAAAATGCTCTTTCAAGCTAAGCCACTTTGACTAGGTTGTTTTTATCTCTTTCTCATTTGGGTATGGGGTTTAAAGATGCTTCAAGCATCAGGACTGTGGCTCAGGGACCATTCTATTTTTCTGTTATTGAGCTATCATTTGTATTAGTGCCAGTGCTACCAAAAATATATGAACCTTGCAAGTGTAAAACTTAAGTTGATGTCGACATAACTATCTGCGTAACTGCTATTATTTCTCAGTACTGGCAGGGTTATGAGGAATAAAGAAACCGACTAGAGCTCTTTGGGAAGATAAAAACAAATTAACCTCCCTCAAAGCTCCGATATCTTTGCAGCTGGAGACTGCAACATGTAGGGACTTCCACTCTGTGCAGGAGATCCACTCCACCTGGATCTATGAATTCCTATACCAGGAAATACATGAGACCCACAAAAGGTAGGAAGGAAAGTTCCTTCTCTCCCATTTATACCTGTCCTGCATTTTGGCATCCAGCATTTCCTAGAAGCAGCTGAAAATTATTTAGCATTTACTGTTGACTTAGCAATATTCCTAACTAATTCTGTTGTTTAACTGATAACATCTATTTGCATACAAAACAAAACTCGGGATTTTCATGCCATGCAGATTTCCAGGGACTCGCTCAAACATTCACAAAACCTTCCTAAGAAAATCAGAGCAAAACAAATATGCAGAAAGAATCAGCATTAAATGCAGGTGTGTGTGCACCTGGAGTGGAGGAAGAAGTCAAAAAGAAAATTTTAATAGCTAAATGAGATAATTAAGCAATCCCTTGTTCGAGCTTTCCCTCCAAATGCCTTTTTGTTAATCCATTAAATCTCTTGAAATATCACAATAGAATAAATATAAATGTTCAAATATTTTTAAACTCTCAATTGAAATAAATCGTCTGCCTAATTATTATTTTAAGTTGCCCTCAGCCTTAGATTCTTGTAACAGATCTCTCATGTATGCATGTGTAAAGGGAGAAGCCAAGATTCATTTGAGTTCCGTTTCCTTAAATGCAGAATTAAGGTAGCTGATGGATTAGAAAGCTAACTATTTTGGGTCATGAACACCAAGCCATGGGAAGGCACCTATTGGCATTCCTGATGGATTTGTCCAGCCCTGAGCATCCAGAGAGGATGGAAGGCAATGTAATGAGAAAGGGAGGGGAGGAGGGGGTTCCCCAAATTTGTTTAGCTAATGGCAGTATTTGTAAGAGAGGAATGCTTCACTGGAGGGAGAAAACCCATCCCTCTGTGTGTGTGCATGCAGGGAGTGAAGGTCTGATTGGATGGTAGGGAGAAAAATCCTATTTCAGTGCTGCAGCTGCGAATGAATGAAGGCACACAGGTCATCAGGTAATCACACACAGGACTGAGATGGGCTTGTTGAACAAGTGAAAAGGAAATGGGAGAAAATGAAAAAGCACGTGTGTGTGTGTGTGTGTGTGTTCGGCTGTAAGAAGTCTGTTGTGACTGTTCTTGGAGAGTAACTGACTGTGCATGCAACCATGCGCTGGAAGCAGCCAGACCTGCAGCGCCTACATCCTCACCCACTGCTCTAGTTTCTTCAGAGGAGATAAATATGGCTACATTTTAGTAAGAAGCTATAAATATAGGACTGATTATGAGATGCAAGATCTTCTAATTCTTGGAAACTAAAGCTAAAGAGGGGCAGAGCTAATGCTGCTGTGGCCCTGCTCTTGCAGACAGGCATTCAAGGATGCTCTGAATTTCACGCAGATGAGAAACACCAGTAACAGCAGAGGTGACCCAAAAGTGGAGACCTTGCTTCACATGACACTGAGTTATTTAGATCCGAGTACTAAATTTTGCCCTTTCTATTCATCTGGAGTTAGCAAACAGTACGATAGCATAAATGAACCAAGGGAAATACCACAAAAAAGTCCCAGTTTCAGAGTACTTTTACAGGTGAGCTAGGGAATGGGAGGCCAGGGCAGCAGACGGTGTCATTTGCACAAGGCTGAAAACACAACATGAGTTCAGGTGAAGGACTGAGCTTTTATGAGATGCCAGACCTAGAGAGCTGCTGCTCAGGGTCTGAGTTCAGAAACATCAGCATCTGTGCTGCTGCTACAAGACAAGGATCAAAGTAGCAAAATGTCATCACCAAAGGCAGAGAACTTCTGCATAGGCTCAGGAGAGCTGTAGAAAAGGGAGGGTAGAGGATGGAAATCGAAGTATCCAGCATGCCAGAACAATAGCAGGCTCATGCTTAATGTTGCACAGGTTGATGTGTAACACCTGCATTAAGAGCAACCTACTCCTAATGGCTATTTTCTTCTTAGGGTCTAAGACCTGCAGGCTCCCTGAGCCCATTTGCAGACTGCAGTGCACCTAATCAGTAAGCTCTGTGCCATGCTCCTTTTTCCACAAAAGCTGCAGCAGTGTTCATCCGTCAGCTAAAGAGCCACAGCCAGGACCTCATCCAGCCCCTCCCCTCCACCACCAACCACTGCTTCGTAATTATTCTGATTATTTCAGCCCTTTGCAGGCTCTTCTCAGAAATAATTTAAGGCCAGCAGAGCTTGTTAATAGGTAAAATGGAAAGTGTTCCTTTTCATTTCTCCAGCAACATTAATGTAATTATCCTGAATCATTCTCAAACTATGTGGGCTGTAATTTCAAGGCAATATTACTATTACAGAGCCCTGTTCTTCCAGCCAGCATGTGTCATACTCCCCATCCAGAAGTTATTTATCAATAATCGGAAAGGTCTTCATTTACAAACAATAGAGCCTCTTCATTTGCAGCATGACAAGGAAGCAGGATGGGTGTCATCACGCAAAGGTGTGCCACTTCCCTGGCTTCTACCCCTCTGGCATAAGGAATGCAAGAAAGAAAAAATAACCATGAAGATTAATTTCATACAGATATAAGAGCAAATATTCAGTTGGCCAGGCCAATAATTGTTCTTCTATTAAAGTCTTAACGGTATCCAAATTTATTACACTTATCTGAGCAGCCTCACCCTTCATTCTTTCAGAAATTAGGTTCAAGGCACATAGCTGCTCTCTAAGCTTCAGTTAGATATATGCCCCAACACAGACAAATCTTCACCTCAGCCTGCAGTAATCCTCTTCTGGGGGAAAAGTTTCAGTTCCTCTGCCAGGTCTATTGTGGTGAGGATTTCTGGAGTACAGATATGCCATGGTGCTTACATTTAATGCAGAGCATGGTTGCTGGTCAAGCAGAGCTGTTCAGCAGTCTGTGCTTATCAGAGTCTTTCCCTTTGCGCTCCTGGCTATTTTTGTTCTGTCAAGAAAGAAGCTCTGCTTGTTCTTACACTTAGATACCCTATTATATCACAAAGTTTAACCACCTGATGCACCCAAATTTGGTTCCACATAACAATTTTTGTAGGCAGCCTGTCTGTGTTTTCACAAAGCAATTAGCAGGACTCTTGCAGAACACTAGCAAGGCAGACTGTCAGTCCATGAGCAGCCCTGGACATTGCCAGCTGTTTTAATGAGCTGTGGTATGTCATTCTGGACACTAAGACTTTTGCATAATCCTGTAAGCCTCCTGAGACGAGCAACAGTGACCTCCACACATAGTATCTGATCCAAAGGAGAACTCTTGCCCTCCTCATCTCATGACAACATTAGCCCACTTGCCATCAGGCTAAAACTAGACATAAAAACAGATACAGAAGTAGATATATCTAGATTAGACTAGATATAAGGAAGAAATTTTTTATGATGAGGGTGGTGAAACACTGGAACAGGTTCCCAGAGAGGTGGTAGATGCCCCATCCCTGGAAGCATTAAAAGTCAGGGCTCTGAGCAACCTGATCTAGTTGATCTAGCTCATTGCAGGGGGTTGGACAAGATGATCTTTAAAGGCCCCTTTAACCCAAACTAATCCATGATTCTAAAAGCTGATGTACAACATCCACTCTAGAATAAGAAGCAAGGAGACAGCAGTTCTGGTAATCAAAATTATGAACAATCTTTGGCCAAATTTTGCAAATTATTTCTCTCTGCTTATCTTCTGCGAGAGGTGATAAGATACATACTGTTCCTAAAGCAGCTCGTGACTATGCAGATACTTGGAGACACAGCAAAGAATGATTACGCTTATATATAAATAAATGCACACATGCACATATATATTTTGAGTTTCAACAGAGAATGAGGGGGAAGGTTTAAAAAGCAAATTGATAGGAACATTAAGCTACACTGCGATTGTGTAGAATGTGTGAGCCAGAGGGAAGGAAAAAAGTTGTAATGGCCTGAGAAATAAATGCATGTTTGTATGTCAGTAATCATGCCTGACCTTCGCCAGAGAACTCAATATGGTAGAGGCATATCTGTGAGAATATTTACTTCAAGGAGCATGAAAAGGCCATTGTGCAAAAATTCCAGACTCAGATTTATCTACAGATACATACCCGAGGGCCTTTCAATCTCAGCATCTCTGCTACAGTTATTGGCAGGATATCGTAAAGAGTAAAAAGCCATTTAATTGGGAAATCCCTTTATCACTGTGACTATTACCTCTCAGTTTCTAAGAGGATTTCTTGTGCTTTCCCATACCTAACCAGTTTCTTAGAGCCTGTACTAGGGTTTTTTCCTGTGTTCAACAGCGGCAGAAAGGGCTACGATGTCTAAGAAAGTTGATGAGACCATTTGCACTTGGTCTGCTGTCCTCTTCCAAATATTTATCTAATTCTGCAGCTGTTAAGGCTTAGCCCTCACTGAAGTGACAGAGAGGGCTGCTGCTTCCAAATCTCTGTGTGAGCCAAAGACTCATGCTAAGGATCACTGTAAAACTGTTTAGTACCATAAGAGTATGGAAGAGAGAGACAAATATCCTGTCCCTTCCTCTTCAGAGTGGAGAGTCAACAAACAGTTTGATTCTCGACAACATCTTTTTATCCTACAACCTTATAATTACAGTCCTGGATTACTTGTGAGCACTGTGACCCCAGCAGCCTCCACCAGCACTATACTGCAGAAATCTTTAGTGCAGAACTGGAGGAATGGAATGATGTTTCTCTTGCAATATTCATTTCTACACGGTAGAAAAATGAGTGGCTCATTGTGAGACTCCTCTAAGTGAGCAAATGTACCCCTACAGCTTGGCAGCAACAGGATCTTTTCTTCATTAGTAGGGCATGGGGAAAACCTTGTCTCATTCATATATTTTGGAGTGAAGTTTCATCACTGCTGTGATTAATATTAACATCATTTCTGCCCTACATTCTCCATTCTCTCAGGCTAAAAATGCCCTCCTGGTTTTCCTGATATTGTTCAATGAGAATCACAAAGGGAGCGAGGGCAAGGAGAGAAAAGGAGAGAGACGTGCTTTGCATCTTGTATCCAGACTTACTTTTTGGGCAAAGTAGCTGTCAGGAAGGTGAGAGAGCTGTTCCCTCCTAAAATGAGAGGGACTTTACCTGCCCACTTTTCTCCCAAAATGATGACAAAGCATGATGTGGATGCTTCTCAAAGAGTAGCACAGTTTTCATGTTCTCTCTCACTCAGAGGTGTATTTCCAGTTATAGTTTAATTCTATGTAATAACTAACTGGTAATCAAAAAAAGCTTATTTGATTTTGTCTTTTTTCCAAGTGCCCGTGTGGTATATTCTCATCATTGAGACATGTCCTGTCTCCTGGGTTTCTGTGGGCTAGGGACATACTCAAGCTGGAGTAAACTCTCCTTCCACTACGGCAGGAAATATGCAAAGTGAAAAATTAAATCCTTTTCCTACAAAACCTGTTTCCAAATGCAAAGATGACCTAATAAAAGGCTCAGTGTTTTTGTAACACCCTGCATTACAGAAGATCGACATGAGAGAAATTACCGCAGAGCACTTACTCTCATTTGTGTGTGAAAACATATATGTGTATTTAAGTAGAGTGATATTTAAGTAACAAGTAATGTATTGTTACAGTGGAGTTAGATGTGAATTCTGCAGCAAGGGCTCCTACCTGAGAAGGCCAGAGGTTAAGTGTTTCTCAACATGCTGCTCGAGCAGGCGAGCATCTGCCCCCTTGTATGAAGCAGCACTGCGTGGCATTTGCATTAGCGCTGCTGAGCAAAGCCTCCTCCTTTCACTCCTTCAGCTATTTATCATCATCATAGAAAATCGGGAGCAACTTAGCACAGAAGTCTCCATCCCTACTGCCATGCAGAGGTTAAACTGATCTCCCTGCAATGCAACAGCAAAGCCAGCCATTTCTTTTAACCTAAATCACCCAGGTAGTTAGGCTTTAAAGGAGAGTGGTGGGGGAATGCATGTGTTTGCAGGGGATGCTGCTGGGAGCACGATCTGGAACAATCCCGGAGTTTTATGGGTTTATCATCCCAACACATAAACTTTCTCCCAGTAGGGCTCCTTTTCACTTACCTGTTTTTATTATTCTACAGCTGGAACTCCATGGCAAATCTCTCAAAGGTTAACAGGCCTGTCCAGAAAGCACAAGAAACAGCCCAGCTACAGTCTATGAATTTTAATGCTCTATATTACAACAACATGCTATTTTTATACCAGATAGCAGTCCACAATGAGCACTATTTTGGTCACTGTGTATGATATGACAGAGGTCAAGGAAAGGTGCAAATAACAGTTGTAACACAACCCACCCGCAAATAATAATAGAAGACCACCATAAAGATGGAATGGGAGAGAGAGGGGAAATAACAAACCGGGGAGATTCAGAGAGACTCCAGCAAGGGCACCTCCATCTGCTAGCCTTGGAAACCAAGTAAATGTTGTTGTGCTACAGCAGGTCGGCACGCATTTCAGACAGATGGTGATTCCCCATATGAAATTAGTCAGTCTTTCTTTGATAGGTTTCAGAAAGCCCCGCTGCTGTCTTCCTAAGAGAAATGACACCTTTACACTGAAAGTTACAGGTTGTTGCAGGCAAAAGGACAGAAATACACCCACACACTTTCCTCATCCGCTGTACACTCAAGCTGGCCATGTATTTTGCAACAAGGAATGCTTGCAGGCACTGAAACATCTCTCAGACACATGCTCACTAAACCAACATGTTTTAGAAGCTATTTTAAAAAACCCGAGAAAGCTGGCTACCAGAATACGTGTTGCATTTCTTCATTCACTACAATGCAGTGAGCAGCAAATCTGTACACGATGCTTAAGCATCACACATCTCAGTAAAGGATTTCTAAGCACCTTGACTAATCCTTGATTCTTGCCAAGGAGCAGATGACCACATCAGCCTGTGCAATATTGACACAGCTCTGGCTGGGATGCATGCCTGCACTGCACTGCTCAAGGTGTAACCAGAGGTTCCTGGGTCCAGCCCCTGAACAAGCAAAGCACTTGAGCACAAGTCGTGTTTCAAGTACTTTCTGTAATAGATGCTTACATGAGCATTTCACATAACTCAAATTATATGCAATTCTATCCACAGACAACTGGAGTAATCCATGAATAAAATATTTCAATAAAAACCTGCTTCAGTGACTTCTTTAAACAAGCACCAGAATCCCATCAGCCTTACACTTTCTCCACCTTTTTATCTGCTTTCAGAACTAAGCCAAGTTGCCCATTTGAACTCCTTCCAACCTTAATGCTGTGAAATTAAGGGCCAAACTCTCTCACTGGAGGATGCAGCACAAGATGTGAACAGTCAGTCCAGGCATGAAGGCTGGGACGATGCTTGAAGAGTAAGGGCTGGCAGGTCTGCACCATGTAAATGCCAATTACAAGAGGGCCCAGAGAGAGTTTAGCCCTGTCTATCCTAAATTATTTGCATTTCTCTATCAAGACAAACTCAATGATTCCTTAAATATAAAATTTATCACAGTTATGTGCTGGCATTTCTTTATAATTATCTTAAATACTTTCAAGAAAATGTGGTTGAAAATGCAAGAAAATTATGCTGATAATTTTCTCATAATTAGATAGATTCAATAAAACCTAGTGCTTAGCATGTTTTGCATCTGTGTACTCTTTATATAAAATTAATCTCAAAGATATCTCTATCTTTTTTTAGTCATTTTCTATCAAGCACATCTGATCTGGCAAGGATGGACTTCATAAACAGATACCTCTTGAGGATTATTTAAAATCATTACTTTGCCCACAAAACAGTTACCTAGCACTCCAGTTTTCCCTTCTGCTACTGTTATGCAAAGCTTGGAGAATTATGGGCTTTGGCTTGCTCTGAGAAGAAACCAGTTATGGAACTGGTGATTTTTGTTGGAAACCTGGTTATTTATGAAGAAAATCAGAAGTCTTGTTTCCATGGTGGGAAGAATACGGGGAAAAAAAAAGTAGTAATCTTGTGGCCCACTGCTCCAAATGTCGTTCAACCAGCATTTAACCAAAATGTTTGCTTGAAACATTAGCTGCTTTTTGAAGCTAAAAGCAAAGATGAGTATGTACATCTTGGCAGAAAAGATATCTTACCTAGGGAGCACCGATGAAGCTAAAGCTACTGGTAGACTCATAAAACCTATTGCCATAGTTTACCTGTGAATGAAACTTCCATCTCCTGGTTAAGATAAAGAAAATCCCTAGAAGGTGATAAACAATTGCTTGCTTTCCTATGCAAAATGGTCCTTGTGTCATGGAAGTCCTATTTAATTTTACTGGAAGTGCACAAGATTAGCTAAAAATGCTTATGTGTACTAAAAAAGACAAAATATAGTTATGGAGCTCCTTTCTACTATCTCTTCAGAGCAGTTCAACAGTTCATGTCTTCAACTCCATATATAAGCACCTCTATTTACTACTCTAAGTATGTGATCTTTTCTCTCTGTGTGAGAAATTTTTCATCTTCCTTCAGAGTACTGTCCCTGTTTCAAAGTCTGAAGAATATGAAATAAATACGTTATTGCATATAAACAATGCATAACATAATAGAGCTTCTAAATTCAGAGTGAGCTGAAGATATCGTTTGTTTTCTTTCTCAGTGATTGATGCCCTCTAGAAGAAATAATAATTATATGGCACAAGGAGGAGGAAAAAAGGCATGTTGAATGACATAAGCATTTAGTCAAAACATAACTGAAACACTGAGAAAAAAAAGCTTTAAAACTTCTTAGACTAAGACAGCATTATTATCTGTAAAATGGATGAAAAATAAAACCCCTCCAATAAGAAAAGGACTTAAGAAATTTGTTATACACTAATGCCATCTACCAGACATCAGTGGAAGTAGCAGAAGAAAAAGTCAAAACAGTGAATACGACAAAGATTATGTAAGAACTTGTGCACAGCCCCAAGTCTTTTTTTTTTTTTTTTTTTTTTAGCAAGTACCGAATTCAAAATCTTCTTGTGCTTGTTGTGTTTTCGTTTGTTTCTCAGAGCAAGGATTTCAGGGCATCTGTGAATGCAATTATTTATCACTTCTAATTGGCATGGTTGCAGAAAACACTTTTTAATTCCTCTTCCAATACAACTTTGAGGCACAACATATATTTACATGACTTTGAACTATCATTATTCTTCTCCTGCAAGCTGCCACTCTCTTATGCAAGGAAAAAAAAAAACTTATTTTGTGTCAAATTCCACGATGTCTCAGGGTCTCTTTAACCTGACTATCTTGATCAGTGAGTCCAAGCTCAGTGAACTTTACAAGTGGCTACACTGTCAACTCAATCACAGCCCTTACCTGTATGTGGAGATCAGTTTCCAAGGATTGCCTGATAACTGTAAAGGGGTTGCTACTTCTCTTCGTGTCCCACGTGGCCCCAGGTTTATAGCCAGCTCCAAAGCACAACTCAAGGACTTGTGCCAAACCTTAACACTACAGTTGTTTTTCCAGGAGAAAGATTCCCACCACCACTGAAGATGAGCTCCTTGAGTTGCCTCCCCCTCAAGCTCCTCCTCCTTTCTGTCTTCTTAGACATGCCTTTTGTGGTAAGACAGAAAGTTGAAACAAATTAGCCCCAAAGGCCGCATCAGGAGTGTTTCTGTGTTATTTTAGAGAACCAAGAACATCTGTGTATTCTTACCTTTTGGAAACTGCAGATGGGATAGAAAACTTTTACTGAATCCTGTGATACTGAGACAGCCAACTTGCACGGCCAGTGATGCTTTGACTTCTCTCTCCGTGCCCTTCCCATGTCACTTGCAAGCCCAAGGCAGTCAGGCTGTGAGTCACATTCTGCCTTCGTCTTGCAATTACTAAGACTGTTGCAGCCACTTCTTTGGCTAAATCTACAATTGCTGATCCAACCCTCACTTCATGCCTACCTTCAGATCATTCCTCAGCTCCTGCTAAGAAGTTTCTAGACATGGTGTGAACTCTTTCCTGCGATCAGTAGCTGTTGTCTCAGGGTTCATTTCCTTTTGCAGAGTTCACAGTCTCTTGAAATACTATTCTAATTCTACTTGTGAAAGCTTCAGCTCACGCTTTCTGTAGATTTTTGTGGATTCTCCAACACTCACCCTTCACGTGGAAGCAGAAAGCCATGAAATCAGTGGGACTTCACTTGCATGAAATTCTATTTATGCTGTAGGCTGAGCATAACAAAGGCCAAAACACACAAAAAATGTAGGTATAATTTTACAGTAGACATCTGTAAGCAGGACAGCACCCTAAAATTTGTGTAAAATTTGTGTAAAATTTCTGTGCAAGAAACAGTGGCCATGACCCTGTCTTTAGCCTTTACTCTTCAAAACCCAAAGCTAGGTTGTTTCTGCTATCCTTCAACATTCCTTTTGGACATCCAACATAAATAAATAGCAGATGCCTGTTCAGTCTCAAGACAGTGAGAAATAGATGCAGCTGCAAAATCTGCCACTGCTGTGCTACGGACATGGTCTCCATCTGCTGATGCAGACACGTGTATACACAGAAAGTAGGAGACGGACAAAGCAATATCTGAAACCAGCAGAGTACGATGTGGACTTGAACCATTTTGAGAGAGCAGAGAACACTTCTTTTCCAAAAGGAACGTTACCTAACTTTGTGCCTGTTATTTCAGATACAACCTTATTTCTTCCAGTGCATAAACTCACCCAAAACGAACAAAATATATTGGACTTTTAGTCTCTAATATCTCTTTAGGAAAATATTCCAGAAACTGACAGTTAGAAAGAATCTAATTTTCTGTATGATTGTATTCAAATCAAAGACACCACTTTGCATCAATTTTACCCTTTTTTTTCCCCCCTCAGAACCCCCCTACTGCTTTAAGAAGTATTTACCCTATTTACACACCAACTAACAAAGGCACTATCCAGAAATTTTGCCAGTATTTGTCTTTCTGATCTTCCAGAAGGACAGAAACAAGAGCTATTTAGCTGCCACACTTAGTCTGTCTCTACAATGAAAAGGTTCAAATGATGAAGCCATACTGAATAGCCACTGATGAATAAATTGCAGCAGTGCTAGGAGTTGCTGTTGATTCAAGGTGAGAGGAATTGCACTAAGCTGAAGTTAGTTGGCAATGCACAAAGAAGAATTTCCATGTTGTCAAAAACCTTCTGCTGTATCTGATTCTGGCATTATTTCCTACTGGCTTGTTAAGAAAAAACAAGCCCTCATCACACTCCTCTGGTGCTTCTTTTGCTCCTTGGATGAATATTTGCAAGTGCAAATAAAATGTTCAACAGCAGCAATTTATTTTCTGTCTCTTACAAAAAGGACTGCAGGCAGCCAGGCTTTTGTATTGGGAGCTGGAAGCAAGTGTGTTACAGTAAAGCTTCACTGCCAGGTCTCACCCTCTTCTGTCCTTTGCTTTATGTGAGATAACAGCCATAAGGCACCACAAGTGCCATACTAATATGGTATTGGTTCTCCATATTTTGTCTCATCTCTACACTGTAAGTGCCTGCATGACACCAGCAGGATATAGCCAGTCACGGAATTTACTCATGAAGATCCAAACCCATGTTCCTGAACTGCAGAGAGAATGCACAGGCAGTCTCAAACTGGGTAAAGGATCAGTACTGGGGAGGAATATCTCATTATTATCGCAACAGAAGTCTAGGGTTTAAATAGCCCATGTCAGAAGAGCCGAGACATGCCATCACAGAACTTTTATTTCTTATCCATTGGGCGTTTAAGCTTTCAAATTCTCAGAGTATCAGTTACACCTGAGACTGTACACTTTTTCCCCCCTGCCTCAAAAACTGCAAACACACAGTGCAACCATGCTTAAGCCTGTTGACATCTCCTCTCTCTTACAGAACATTCACTGCCTCTGTTTTGCCTATCTTTTCTTTCCCAGGATGCTGGCAGCACATGGGTTAACAAGACAATTATTTGAAGGAAAGACATTTCCAATAAATCAGCAGATAGTAAAAGGGAAAAAGCACTAGAGTAATTTTTTCTGCTCAAAATTTCATTATGCTCTTGGCTTTGAGCCATTATAAGGTAAATCACCCAAGTCGTGTTGCACAGACATTTCTGAAAGGACAGTTATTTAAATCACTTTGTAAGCTACACTCCTTGTTTTGAATGGAGAATCCTGCTTATTTCATATGGCACTTTATGCCCATTTAAAAGTTTTGCAAAGGAGACCTGCAGTCAAAGCTAGAGCTGCAATTTGGCTGCAAACAGCACATCATGGCCCTGGTCTCAGTGTTGTCCCCAAAGCTCATGTTCTCCTTTCCCTCCTGCACCAGATTTCACAGCAGCATCCCAGCAAATGGACATACAGGCCCCATTCTGTTCCCTTTTGGCAACAAACCTTGAAGTAATGCTGACCAAAGAAGGGATGATTACTTCGATTACCTTGACCTGAGCAAGTCTGCTGAGCTGGTGAAATTCGCTAAACCCTCTCCCCAAGTTTTTACGTCCATCAGCCTCTGGTATTCACTCATAGTCACTGGCTCAGGGCTCCTCAGCAAACATGGAAAACTTCAAAACTGTCCTGCTTTAGCCACTGGGAACACTCCTGGGATGAAACTCCCAGAGCAAGGAAACAGCAACTGCTGGCAAAAAGATTATAGTTTTCAGTCTTCTCATTCTCTTCTCTCCCACACCACCAGTGTGATCAAGAGGAGAGAGAGCAAGAACAGCGACACAAAAGCAGAATCATCATGGACAAAGACGACGAGGGATGAAGGCAAATCCCATGGTGCTGCAGGTGGGCTTGAAAGTGCCAGCTTGTCCCTGCACAAACTGTCTTCCAGCCATTTTAATGGCTTCTGACTTCACACAGTGTCATTAATGTTCAATATTTTTCTCTTTACAGCTCACAGCTTTCAACTTAATGTGTTTACTGTTACTTCCCATCTCCACCCCCCCACCCCCCCCACCCCCTCAGAAGCCACTGAAAGTGCCTTTACCTTCAGGATCTGGAGTCTTGCACAATTTACAGAAATACAGAGCACCAGTTATAAAAACCATACATAAAAGCCAAATGCACTGTAAGAATCTTGAGTTAACACAATAAAAGCATCCTCACATGCACTCCAGCAGAAAGGAATCCCTATTAATGCCTTACACAGTAACACAAGCTCTTCATGCTTAACCCCCAGATTTGGAGTGGAAGCCCAGCATTTGCTGAGAGTAGCTGCAGCACAGTTTAGACATTTCATTTCTGACTGTTCCAAACAGCATGAAGGCTGCTTGCTTTCACCCTCCATCCATCTACCAGCCTCTCGTTTGGGCTAGGTTCAGCATAGCCAGCAGCTACGGCAGGAGACAGAGATTCCTCACCAGTTTCTAAACTAGTTGACAGACATTTCCAGCTGCTTTTCAATGCACATTCCACTGTCAATCAAAATTACAGGGTATAATTAAGCAGGCAACAGTTAAGCAATGTCTGTCTTCTACCCAAGAACCCAATGATCAGATTAATTTACCAGTGAAATAGAGTAAGGTGAGTTCCTCTAAAAAACCCCCAGCACAATCAAGGCACCATCTTTTTTTTCCTATCTAGCAGCAGGTTAAATATTGGATTTTTCTGCAACGCAGTTTCAAAAGTTGCCAAGAACTCCAAGCTTTCTCTATGATCCCATATTAATGATCTCAGTTTAACCTGTGAATTCAATTTACGAAGACATCAATGTGTCATTCAGCTTCATGACTGGGATCACGGTATCTTCTGCCAGGCAAGTTCCAGTTTGGTGTTCCATGAAAATGGCATTTGCTCACTTGCACTGGGAACCCACCAGCACTGGTCATGCTGGACATGGACCAGTGCTGCATCCCACTACCCAGCAACAGCTCCTGGAGCCAAGAAACAGAATTTCCCCCAGGAAATGTCCCGTAAAATTCAATGAGCTTCAGCTCTGTCTTCTTTTCTCAGTGCTCCCATGTCCCTCCAGCACACTTTCAGTGTGAACCTTCACATAGACATGCAGAAGCATCTTGGGGACCACAGATCTCACCAAAGCACCCACTGTGCTGCCTTACAGCTATTTGAAAATGGCACCAGATATCAGAAAGATGATGAGATGACACACAAACCATTGTAGGAATGACAGACTCTGCCCCAAGCTGTTGTAGGCTCCCGAGACCTTCCAAATACCTTGCTCTACCTGACATTTCTTTGTGCAGCTTCTGGTATCTTCACTTTGCGTCACTGAACTTTAATTAGTTTAACAACTTGCAGGGGACTTTTTAAATAATATTTTATTTAATCAACAGGTTTTTCATTGTAATGTTCAGTTGCAGCAAGAGATCACGCTAAGATAATTAAAAGTATCGGAGCAGCTGAAAACTTAATTAAAACACGTAAAAATTAATTATACCACTCATCATTGATTTTGTCTGAAAAAGCTGATATTGCAAATAGAAAATCAAAAGCAAGGAGGTCATGTAGAGAATCGCTGATGCAAAAGTGATGTATTACAGAACAAATACATTCATGCTGAGAGGACCCATTCGCTCCAGGTCCATGATCCGGTGCTGAGCTGAATTCCATCCCACACTGCAAAATTGCCAATCAAGCATCAATAAGGAGGCTGATTAAGGTGAAGGCTGAAGAACAGAGTACATATAATACAACTATTATGTAGACAATTGTATGGGAGATTAGACTCACACGATTAATAAAGTCAGTCTTTTCAGGATCTTTTTCTGCCTCTGTACAAAAAAGAGTTTAGTAGTGTAACCGTAAAATATCATTCCTCAGTCTCTCCAGAAATGTCCGAGATAGGTGCCTGGGTTAGGATAATGCCACTTGGTGTTGCAGACAGGGATTATAACAGCCCTTAATGGCCATAACTAAATAGGACCCTCCTCACACCTACATTCAGCCCCCAGTGTAAGGGTGGCAGGGAGCAGCTGGACATTAACCCTTTCTGCTTTATCCTGGAAAAAAACTGTGTACTGTCCTCTAACTTAAATAATAATTCTCTCTTCCTCCTGTCAGCTCCTGAGCTTGTTTATAAAGCATAATTACATACTATTTCAACTTGGAATCAGTTAATGCATCCTTTTAATAAAATACCACAGTACAGAAAGGCCAACCTGGTAGCAGCATAAATTTTATCCAGAGCTCTACCATAGACTCCTCTGAGCAAGTCACTTAACTTCTCCAAGCCTAAAGTACAGAATGAAGGAAATACTGTTTTACCACACTCAGCAGAGAGATTATCTAATGCTATCTAATATTTATAAAGCACTTTCAGATCCTCGAGTAAAGACCATAGAAATGTAAAGAAGTACTGACCCAGATAAGGGTTAAGAGCAAAATCTTTTTCCCAGTGACAGCTCTCAAATGACCTTGTAATGTTCGGATTTATTTTCAATGCAAAGGGAGATCTGTCAGGTCTAGGAGCCATGTTTTCCTCTAACTGCAGATGACTTGCTATCAACAGGAAAACAAGTTTAGTCACTGATCCAAATGTCAAGAGCTGCCAAATCAGTGCTTTGATGAAATGTCAGGAATACTAACGTGGTTTCAGGTCTGAACTGATTTAACATTGTGCAGCCAAAATGGAATCTGGTCACACTGTTTTGTTTTGTTTTGTTTTGTTTTGTTTTTTCCCGGGAAAATAACAAGTAACTAGCAATATATACATTATATACAGTTCTTCACTTCCTTTGAAGTGAAGCTGAACAGGCTAAAAAAAACACCTAAGCCCATAAATATTTCCACTTCTGTGTTTTAAAGGAGTATGAGCTCCACATGTTGCAACTTCAGGAGTACAAATATCCCATTTAATGAGACAGCTGAAGCATTCAGTGATTTTTTTTTCCACACCTGCCACTACACCTTGAGCAGGCAGATACCCTGCAAAGGGAGTCTTCCAGACATAAGGTTGCTTGCAGGAATCAAAACACAATCTTTTACATGATCGAATGTTGAAAGGACAAAAAGCATAAATTAAAAAAAAAATAATTATTGTATACTTTAAGACTATTTTCTTAGTCAACAACCCCTCACCCTCCAACTAATACTTGTTATTCAGATTAAAGAAACTAATCACAAAGGGATGTCTCTTTTGGTTCAAGTAACCAGATGTTTCCAAGGAAAATATTTTAAATATCTGTATGCTGTTGTCAGTAAAACTCTGTGGGAAAAGGATGACAAACAAACCCTTGTCATCACAAGAAAAGTGCTGAAGGATTTCAGTGCTGAGAGGAACTGTAGATGTCTAACATGCTGGGAACTGTAAGAAATTCTGCCCCAGCAATTAAACATGGGTAAGAACATGCAAAAAACCTGGGTAAAAATAATTTGCCACATGCCCAGTTCCACACTTTATACTACTGGCTCATCTCATTGACCTCACAGAAAGTACAACTAAACAGAAACAAAAACATCTCCTCTGCGAAGGAAGAACCATACTGCACATTCCCTTTCTGCACCCAAGGACTGTCAAGGAAACACCTGTAAAGGAGCAGTGCCTGCAGACAGGTACCTGCACAAGCACGGTGCTTCCCCCATTACACCTGAACAGCGGAGTGGTTTGCTGTGGAGAAGCAGGGATGATATTTCACATGGGAAGTGTGTTGATAAAAGCTAGCTGAGCTGTTGCAAAAATACAACTCTCGCAAGTGACACTACCACCCATAAGCTCTAGATGATACCCTGCAATAATCTATACACGTTATCCTGTACTGACACATACATGAGTGTTTCTAACACAAAAGAGCCTTTATGTGCAAAGTATAATTTTTGTCTCAAGTTTCAGCACATACTTTAAGCTAATTATCTATCCAGTACTACACACTGAGGAAGTCATACTGTGGTACTTGAAAACCCAAATAATGTCCCATTGCCAGCGTGGCAATGATTCATCTTGTAATTCAACCTGGACAGCACACTTCCTCGGGAGGGAATATAAAAGTGTCTCCTGACAGGAAAGCACTGTCACGTCTTTTATAAATACTACAGAAGTTTCCCAAGCAGGTGGCCCATCAAACTCAAATAATTGATCCATGTCAGTTAAACCAGGAAGCTCAATAGTACAGCACATCATTATGGCAGTCAACATAAGAAGAAAGTCCTTGTGGTTTCCCCTGCAGCAAGCAGTTGAAAGGAAGCTGAAAGGCTCTGCTATCTTTTCAGCTTTGCACATATTTCCCTTGAAGTCTTCAGGGGAACAGCAAATACTCCTGCAACTGGCCCCTCCTCTAAGACTCGCTTGCTTTTCTGAAACACAAGCGCATTATAATATTCTCTTTTTCTGTATTGGAAACAGTTCAATGTGGATTAAAAAAAAAAATAAAATCCTTGGCAGGTTCAAATGGTGCTGTTAAATGGCCCATTTCCCGCTGTAATGCGCAGTTTTAATGGGTGACTTTCCTCCTGGCCAACAATGGCACACTCCTCTTGGCGGCATTGCCGTGATGGCCATGACATGGTGGTTGTTATGAAGGGTGCCAATTCATCGTCACAGGTAGATTTAGTAGTTGCAGCTGAAATCGCCACTGCCTCAAACCTACCCACTGGAGGGGATGGACACCTTGGCGGATGGTGTCACCACTCTTCACAGCCTGACTCCTCCATGCCCTGGGAATTGATCCCAGTCACAGTGGTCCTCCCTGGTCACACATGGAAATAATTCTCTGGATCTCCTCCACCACTTCACCCTCTTGGGTAATCTACAGACTGATTACGTTGGGTATAATTTTTGCTTAAGCATGAAAGCCTTAAACTTTCAGACTTAAGGCTTCCAATGAACAAGTGAAGTCACTCACTAGCTATGCATTAGGTCTTTGAAAAGATAAAAGTGATGTCTGAATCATTGCAAGCACATAAGAAAGCTCTATCAGCCACTATCACGTAGTGAATTATTTATTGAATTTGCACAGGAAAATCAGAGGAAATATGGCTATTAAAGCAGTAGCCCACAACATGTCGTTTGCCTGTAAGGTCTTCCAGTGATACCTGCAGCCACGGGAAATCAAGAAGTTTCCACCGAAACAGTAAGAAGAGCAAAGATTGACACTGCCTATGGTGTGTTGCTCCTCCAGTATGCCTGTGGCCCATGAAAGGTTGCATATTAGTCCATTAAAGAGACATGACTATAAACTGTCATCTACAAAATATATTTCTTTTCTTATGTTAAGCATCTCTGTTCTTAGGGGTTTTTTCACTGATTTGGAAACTCCACCAGTGAGTATACATATAACACTTTCACAGATGCTTATAAAAGTTGTTTCAAAACACTGCAAACAGTGCAGTGAGCTAGCTAGGGCAGATACTGCTTGGCAGGCAGGAGGAGGAAGGTTAGAGATACTTCTCCCGGCCAAATTTTGTGCCACCAAACACATACCACAGCACTGCCTGAGATGTCTAGCCGGAAATTATCTCCAGATGTGCTGAAGTTAGCCTAGGGACTACAGTATGAACAAAGCCCCTGTAGAGATCCTTTGCTGCTCACAGGCAGATCCCTGCTGACAGACACTGAAATTTAGGCACTCCTGAAAGCAAAGAGCGAGAGAATCCACTCCATCTCCTCATTCTCTCTGCACATGAGGACTCAAGATGCAATCCCATAAGGCGGCAGGTAAATGCCACAGCCACAGCCTTTGAAAAACCTTTGGGTGCTGATGACTATATTCCTAAGGCCCCTGCAGGCCACCTGCAATGCAAGTGGACCCTAAAAGTGCTGGGACTTTTTTTTTCAGCTGAGAAAGTTGCTACAGATGACTTGGACACTGGATTGCTGCTGTAACAAGTTTGGGAGCTTTACTGATTTGACTTTGGGTACACACACACACCCACCCACCCCCCAATTTTAGGCAGTGAAGCACTAGCAACAGTGAGCTCAGACCTAACTTAGCAGGTCTCCCACCAACCGATCCCAGGGCAGCTCTCAGAAGTCAGGCAGAGCACAGGGGGGGTTGTATCACCCTCCGGAGAGTCCTGGTTTCTCTGCTACCTAAAAGGGAATTTTGGGTTCCTGTGCTCCCACCTAAATCTTCCAGCAAGATGTATAACATCAGATGAAATGACATCAAGCTTTTATTTTTCAGTTTCCATCTCCGTAAAATAGGTATAATAATACTTACTTACTTTCAAAGAGAATTGTAAGGCTTAATTAGATAATTAACATGAAAGTGCCTTTAAAAAGGCTATGTACACACAAAGCACTACTGTATTATTAGTGTAGGCAGGCATGGGGAGCTCTTAGAGATTTTCTAGCAGGTTATTTGTTATTCTGGAAGAAGTCTTTAGCTGCATACAGCAGTAGTATAATTATTATCATCATCAGATTCACTTCCTAAAGTTATTTATGAAACACTGTATTAAAAAGAAAAAAGCATCAAGTTAAGTAGCACTGAGCTGAGTTTCTGTTTTGTTGTATATGATGATTAGGAATGCCATTAAAATGTTGCTTTGCTGTAGTGAAAATGCTGGTTCCAGAAACTCAGTTATATGTTTGTTACTAGAATCATCATTATTTAGATGTAAGTGGTAGGTATCAGCGATTCCCACGTCTTTTTGTTTTTATTTGCATTTCTTTGCAATGGGATTTTTTATGGAGTCTACTGGAATATTAACAAGAACAGCGAGAAACTTATCAATTTGAATTGCACTGTTGCACAGTTGATTTTGACTGTACCATACATCCAGGAATTTCTCTATTCTGTGCATTGGATAAATATGGTGTATGTACAATAAAAAAAATAAATAAATATGACCATGAGTGTGGAAAGCAGGGACTTCCATAAGGCAATAACAATGTTATTCTACCTCCATTAAAAGATAAAAATTACAAGTACTCCAGCTCAATGGTAGTACTTGGTATGGGAATAGGCAGGCCAAATTTACTTAAGTCATAAATAAATACTTCTGTAGTCCACAAAATTTCTCTCATGAGCCATGTGAAGACGATTTTATCCTATAACCTTATTTCTCTGGTTCTTTTCCAACCAACTGTCATGGTAAACTATACTGTCATCAAGTTCACATGAGTTTCATATATCTACCCTCAGTAAATTTCTCTTGACTGGCTCCCATATGAAGTAAAATCAGATACAGTCTTATTGGAGATATGTCTGCACAGCTCAGGACTGGGCTCTGAAACATTGCATCAACTACATTTCTTCAGAAGTTTAAGGACAGCCAGACTGCTGGACCCAGCAAGGCTGCTCTTCAATATCGAAGAATCAGGCAAAACCAAGATTGCTTTTCCATTTAAAAAAATTTCTCTGGAGAGTATTTTGTATTGTCTGTACTGTTATGGCATAAGGAATGAAGACGTCAGTTTTCCCCATCAGCATACAGAGGCTTTCATGTTTACTTCCTATCAGCAAGAACAAGAATTAGCTGAACAAATTCTTTTCAGAGTGATGGAATAATAAAATTGCCAGGAATTGCATTCACCACCTTACAGCTTCTAATAGTCCTATAGTTCTACCAGTATTTTTTATTTTGAAGAAATCAGTAAAGCAACATCTTCCCCAAAGAGAAAATGTATATAAAACTAATTTTCAATAATTAATTAAATTTTAAAATCTGTTCATTTTGATCAGTCTCCGCGATTCTGGTACAAAACTGGGCAGAAAATGTGTTTCCACCAAACTCTAATTGAGTAGAAAACCCTTCATAAAAGAACAGGAAAGAAATCTAAACAACATCAAATATTTATGTCATGGGAAAACATCAAGAGATCTTTTTTGCGGCTTGTACTGTATATATTTTACATGTAAATTAAGCTGAGTGGTTCCTCTTCATAGCTTCAAGCTGCTGCTAATGCTTCATAGATTTTTCAGGCAGACAAATATTGGTGAAGAGAGTTTTATAACCTTCACACTGAAGATTTATGATTATACGTGAACTAGAAGTCTAATGCACTGACATGCGGCCTTGGCTCAGTCTCATTACAGAGTAATTTGTACCCCTAGTTTAATTGCTGTTGTTTGAATGTATATCACACTTTCCTTTCATGCAGCTCTGCCACATTTGATGTTAGAGTGGAACATACCAGATCTGCTGGAGTTTGCATGACTTACGCTAAAACTGTGCAGCTTTGGGAGAAGGTTCGAAAACCCCTGTTTCGCTCTCTTTCCCAATGCAAATCGGCACTGCTTCTTCCCACCCTGGCTCCACTTATAAAAATAAACTGATTGCTATTTTCAAATGTTTAGACACACTGCTTCGATTCAGCCCTCGTACTGCTCCTACTCGAACAACAGAGTAACACTGGTACATGACATGAGGTGAATTGCAGTACCTCCAGCAGCTGGCAAATCTCACATCAGCAATTCACTGAGATTTCCAAACAGTATTACGATAAATTAATGCCTGTGATGGAAATTGGCCAATGCAATTAGAACACGGTACTTACACTATGACATTTTCTGTTAGCAAAAAAATGTATGCCAATACCACTAGGTATTGTGCATACAACAAGAGACGATTAATGCAATGGACTGCCACTTACTGAAAACAATGGACTTCAGCATGAGCAGATGGTAAAATCCTGCATTTTTCCTACCTGCTTTCAGCCTCAAATCTCTGGCTGGCTACAAAAGCAAACTGCATCAGTTTAAAATATATAACCAGCAACTACTGTAATTAGCAAAACAATCATCCCAGTGGATATTTTCCAAGCTCATGAACTACTGAAAAGTTTAAATGGTTTTCAAAGGGAGTTAAACACAGTCTTAGAGGGCAGGTCCATGGCGGACTAAATACAATTGCTGGCTTAGAAAGTCCTTGCGAACTACAAACTGCCAGAAACCGAGAGCATATGGCCTGGGATGGATCACTTCATCCATCCTGTTTACAGCTCACATGTCAGCATCCACTACCAGTGACAGATGAAGAAGAAACGTTTTGTACTTTTCCAGACTGGCGCGATGGTTCTTAATGCATTTCCTAACCAGGACCTCCAGGAATAATCCCTCTGTGAGCAGAGCAAGCTAGTGGATATCCCATAGAGCCAAACAGCAGCCGGAATGAGGGACAATGCGCATGGCCAACCCAGCACATCTACATCAAGCATCTGAGAAGAGATATCTGCCTGTGAGATATTTTGCACCATCCTAACGGGAGAAGAGGGAGAAGACCCTTTAACCTGGACCTCTAAATCCACATCTGCTTTATAAGATGCATGCTTAAGGCTCATTAAAGTGCCTAATGGCAAAGTTGTACTTAAGTGCCTTTCTGAATTTGCATGGATTTATCGAAGCAACTCAATAATTTATGGAACTGAAGCCTAAAAGCAAGAGTTTCTCTTGTTTAACCTAAAGGCGTCATTTTTACCTAGCAGCTGGAGAAGGCTTATTGTCCTTTATAGCTCAGCCACCAGGGAAGGAAAAAGACACATTCTCATTGCGTTATACCTGATAGGGGCATACACTTTCCTTACAGCTTCAACCAAGTAATGACCTTCACCCGTGTTTGATACAGATAAGTTTGTGACAAGCTATAAATATGGAGAAGACAGTCATCTTAACAGCCAGATACGCTGCCTGTCTTCAGCTGGGATTTGTTTCCCTCTTGAGGATTCTTGGTCCAGTTGCATTTCCCCATGGTTTTCTCTGCATAAACCTACCTCAAACATAAACAGGGCTTGCTGAGTTTCCTCTGGAAGATGCTGCGCTGGGATGGACCATGCCGTCAATGCAGTACAACCTCAAAGAATTTTGCAGCAGATGTGGATTGTACTGTGTTTGCTCCATGATATCCTCAGGAAACAAAGCATTTCTGGCAAGTCTATGGCCAAAATCTGAACTGGGGACAGAAGAGCCTTGAAAAGCAAAAAGTAGAGCCAGGCTTATTTGAATCACAGCTGCAATTCTGAGATGCTACTAAAAGTGATTGAGGCTACTGGGCATTTTTCTGCAGCTCTCTTCCTTCTGAAACTGTGTTAAATGCCAGTTAACTCTCAGCATCCAGCCCTAGCTTTCCTGAACATACTCAATGAGTGACAAAAGCCAGGGAGGATGGCCTGACCTGTTCCCTCTCTGGCACAATACATGCTCTTTATGCTGTTTTGCCATCACATTCATACTACACTATCAAGTTTAGGATAGCAAAACAGTCCTGGTGTCTCCACCTGAGGGCATCTCCTGGCACACTGAGCAGGCTGGGGAGCAGAACCACGTTGTCAAGACACAGCACTCAGGGAGCCTCACAGCTCAGACAAGGACAGCACATTGATGTCTGAAGGGCAGCTCGCTGCATCACCCTTGAGCATTTCTAACCAATGCTTGCAGTTAGAAGATCACCCATTTCAGATTTCTGCCGATAAAATGAAATTTGCTGGAGGAAGCTGGAAAAAAGACAACCTGAACAGCTATAGTTAAGTTGCTGACCTCAGACCTCTGTCAACTTTGTAGTTTTAAGTTCTGTTTCTAAGTGAAGAAGGCTGAACGATTGCATTCAACTACATGACACAACACGGAAAAGAATAATAGATACCAGCTGAGCTGCATCCTCAGTTTGGGGTTCAATAGTGCTACACTGATTTGCACTCAGTGAAGATCAAACCCATGGTTTTCTTACCCTACTAGAACTCAAACCGTTAAAGAAGCAGATCTCCTTTTATCACAATAGCCTCATTATAACTATATAAATTAATTTTAAATGGAATATGTGTTTACTATGGAATATATACACACACACATTCATAAAGCTATTTTGTATGGAAATATATTTGAAACTCTTTGGACTACGTTTGGTTATTTAGCTCCAACATTTAAAAATGAATAATACATTTGCAGGATACTTATTATTTTAAAAGCAGGGTCAGTGGTGGAAACAGTGTGCTTTGCTTCTGATCAAGAGTAAGCAGCATGGGTTGCATCTAATCCGTCCCCAGAGAGTAAATCACTATTCTGATATTAAACCCTGCAGATGAGAAGAGCAAAAAACCACCCAATTTTACATCACCTGCAGGGATAGCTCTCCTAAAACTTCCCAGTTAACTAGCATGTCCAATGTGCCCTATGTTGTCCTACATTCAGTGTCGGCAGCACCTTAGGACATGTGCAAAACCACAAGTTACTCTCCTTAGTTACAGTCTCTAAGGCAACTACCTATATCAGAAGGTGACCCTGGACAGCTTTCTCCTGCGTGGTGCCTCTCCAATACCAATTATTTGTGCTGAGCAGTTGGAGCACATGCAAGATCCAATACAAGAGGCAGGTGGATGCCCAGCAGCAGCAGGGTGAAGAAGAAAGGGAAGCTAAAGTCTTATTCCATCTGAGTCGGAGGTTCTGGAGGAACTGTGTGCTCAGAAATGCCAGGAAGGGATATGCAGTGACAGCCTTTTTTCTTGGTTTTCCCATCAGGCTATTTCTTCCCTGAAGAACAGCTTTGCAGAGCACCACATCTGCCCCAGACCTCAACTTCACCCTAAGAAACATCCTCTTCACCCTGCCAGAACAGCAATTTTGTTGATGTTGCTATTGTCGCATGGGGGAAGTCAGTAAATTAGAGCAGTCTGGAGAACATTCCTGTCTTTGTCTGTTCCAGTTTGGTCAAAATCTTTCAAAGAAACAAAATCCTCATCAGCCTTACAGTCTAAGGACTAACAGCATTCACTTCAACATCACCTCTTTCCTTGTGCAGTTGGTCAAGTGGGAAAGGGGAGGAAAATCATGTATAAGAATCACCACAAACTGCCACCACCTCAAATTTAATGTGGGAAGAGCTAGGAGAAATTGTGAGAATTTTTAATTTTTTAACTATGGATTTTATCTTCCTTTCCAAAATTTCTGTTTCCTCTATGGTCTAAGCATCTGTGCAAAGAACAGCCTGAGGGAAGGACTGAAGGCTGGTACTCCAGGAAAACTCTTCACCTTCTTCTTTCTAGCATCAGCACTATCCCTTCAGCAGCGATTCCACCACCAGGTACGCCATCCTGAGTTCAATCAATGCTTAAAACATTTGAAAACAGGACTGTCACAGCCCATGAAACGTACAGATTTAATGTCTGCAGAAACACAAAAGCACTGTCTCCAGAGCACTTAACATATTGACAAGCCATGTGAAAAGGGAACGTTTTTCTCCAAGTTGCCAGTTATTTTGGTTCCTCTGAGGGAAGCATCTCTAACACAGTATCACATCCAGACGGGGCCCCTTGCTGCCTCTATAGCCCCAGATGCTGCGAGTCCTCAGTCCTCACTGCATTTTATACCAAAATAATCATACCAATTAATCTAAACTGTGTGGGGAAGTTGAAACTGTAGTCAGGGAAGTCTGTTAAATGCATCAGGACATTTTCCAAGGAAGGGTCTATACACAGCAAAGGATTTAACTTCCAAGCTTTTGTTTTAATAATTTGAAAATGGCAAAACCAATCATGCAACCAAGTGGCACTCTCCTTAATTAAGGAAGTCAATTCAGAATCAATAAAAGGGCAATTAATCTGTGGATGTCACTGGCTCTGAATGATTCTCATAGCCCCAAAGAGGTGACCTTGTGACCTCCAACATTTCTCCTAGGGTCTGAAGGTTTTCACACACTGATCTATTATTTTATGACAGACATGCTGTTAGAAAATACACCGATAACTGTCAGGAAACACTGGGGGAGAAGTGAACTGAAAAGCCTATGTCTCACAAAATTATTGTAGTTAAACAACTAGTTCTTGCTTTGGATTCTCTTAAAGGCACAAAAGCTCATTGAAGGGAAAAAGGGGATTCAGTGGAGGAGCACGTGTACTCTCCTGGGGACTTAAGACCCAGCTGGTTATCCAGGATCAGAGCTGGAACTAAAAAACCCCATGATTTCTGTGTTTCCTGACCCCAGCCACTGCGAGTTGCTTTGCCCCTGCCCCAGGGCCAGGCAGTACAAGGGACACTGCGGTGCCACTCGCTGCAGGACCGGCACCGCTGACGGAGCCGTGGGGGAAGGACAACCCCGCAGCTGTGTCGCTTTGAGCTGCCTTCTCCTCCTAAGGGTTTTATGGCAGGCCTCTGGCAGGCTTTGGAGAGGAGGAACACACAATTTAGCACAGTTCCTCTGTCCAGGACAGCCTCTTCCTTTCCGTCCTCCATGGAAATGGGGCAGTGCAGGTTTTTCAAAGGGAAAAGGAGAGTATGAAATGGTATAAACCTCTTGGCTCGTTCCCTCTCACACCTGGGCACAGATCACTGTGGCACATGCAGATTTATGTTATCAGTGATACACACAGATTGGCACAAAGAGAAATTACTTGGCTGGTTTAGGGCCAGAGTTTAGCAGCTTGTGAGACATCTCAGTGCTTTGGAAGGTAAATGCAATAAAATTCAACAGAAGAGAAGAGCCGGCTTTGTGGAGCGACTCCCTCCTCAAAAGACAATCCCTTCGACTTCACTGGCACTTCATTACCTATGGAATATGGAGCTACTGGAGCATGTTAAGATATCACACTCTGAGCCCTTGTAAAAGTATTATATTAAAGAATATGTAAAAGCCAGATTCAGGGTAAGCAGAGGTGCAACTAAGCTGCCATCCAGGGGTGACTTAAGAAGCTTATCTGCATTATTCTGTACCGCTCTCCACTGACAACTTTAACAGTCACTCTAAGAAACATCTTATTTCCTCCACCATGTCCCATGCATCTGTAGCTAATTCCACATCGAGCAGAGACTTCATTACAGGTGTTTTATCCTGGCCAATATGCTGGGAAACACAGCTTTGACTGATGTAGCCCCATATCTGAGAACCCTGACTTGGTCTGTCTCTTCATTTCTACTCTTTTCTTGGTTCAGGGCTATAGCTCATCTTTTGGTGCCTCCCTTCGCTTCGCCCTTATTACCAATCCCCATCTCATGAATTTTGAGTTAGACATTTCACCTCCTCTGGCAGAAGTTCTCCAGTGTGAGATGACTAACAGACATTAAATTGTTAGTCTTACATTCTCTTCAAAATGTGCTCAGAGCAAATGCTAATAGCAGCACATCTCAAAAGACTCCTACCAGCCTTTGTCTTGATCTTTCATTACCCATCTGTCAAAACCCAGGTGACAGTTACAAGTTTAAATCAAAGTTCAGAGGCACCTGTTAGTTTCAAAAAACTTTTGCCTCTAAGGCCTACATTTTAAGAACCTTGGTGGACTTGCCAAGACCCAACATTTGAACTGTTGGCAGGAGACATGAGCATTGTACATGTTGAGAATAACTAGGCAACTCTGCATTTAATAAACACTTGGGAGCAAATAAATCTGCCCCTGGGCAGAGCATCCAAGAAGTTTAATCTCTACCTCCTCAAAATGGCTCACATGGCTCCAACTTGCCAAACCAGGTCTGGTAATGTGACAAAGAACAAAACAAAAGAGTAGCACCAGCTAAACAGCTGGCATCACCAAAAGTAGCCTGTTTCAAGATGCTGGAGATCATTAACCTGAGCTAATCTGATCGGAGAGGGAGCTACAGACGCACACCTCTGCTTGTGGAGTTCAAGCCACAGTGCAGAATTGAAAATGGAGGTTGTGGTTTGGTGTGAGGGAGGATCATGGAGAAAAACAACCCACAGAAAGTTCTCAATCCTCTTCAGAAACTCCATCTTCTCTACTGGAGTCCCAGCTCTTTGGATCTGACCTATGGTTTTAGGTGTTGACGTATGAATTTAGATTTCCAGACTGTTTTGAACAGAAATCAGGCTGTACAGAAAATTCAGAACCAAGTAAGAAAACCCTCTCCAAAAGAGGCAGAAGTTGGGGGGAAAAGTGACCTTTGATGAAACCAGCAACTGTCAATCATTAAATCATCAGCCGCAGCTTGACACTGTTTATTTTGCCAACTGTTTGTATTGACTGCTGTAGACTATTACTCCCATAACTCTCCAACAGTTACAGCACATTTTACACTTTTTATAATGGCTTACTTTAATTTAAATGTCACACATCTATTGAAAAGCATGTGGAAACAGACTACTATGCACATCTTCCTGGTAATTTCTGGATATCGATGAATGCCAGTGAATGCCACGGTGTGTCCTTCAGAAAGGACAGAGCTGGACTGATGCTTTACCAGATACCCTAAAAGTTCACTGAACTAGGCACTACTTTTTCTTGTAAGCATAATCTTTACATAAAAATGTTGGCTTTGGATTTCTATTTCTGTTTTCCTATTTTGCAGAAAACTTCTACCTATACAAAACTAAATAATTCATGGTCGTCACATCCCAGCTGTATGTTGAAATGGGTACGGAAAGTAGTTTGCAACACAGCCAAACAGTATGTTCTTGTGCAGAAATCATTTTGCAGCTCCATTATTTGCAATCAACTAGCAATGCTATGCTTCAAGGGTTGATTTTGATACCCTGAATAGAAATGCTGTTTCCACTTCTCTGTCTTGTTACAAGAGACTTGGCAGCTCAGCATGTGCCTTGTTACTAATCCTGTGGTTTCATTCATAGCACCTGGAAGTCGCATCAGAGGCAAAGCTGCCAACCTCAGTGAAGCGTGCATATCTATGTCCCGATCAACCCCTCCTCAGCTTAACCTTCATCTTGTCTGCACACTCCAGTCAGATTTACCAAACAACCGGGAAGTTTGTTCTAAACAACTGGAAGCATACAAAAAAAGCACATGAATCTTAAAGGTACCACTGCATCTATGCAACAGGTCCCTGGGGAATCTGACTCACTTCTTGTGCCAGTCTCTGAAATTAGACCTAATTAATCAAGATAAGGCTATAAGCCAAGCAATGCAAATTTTTCAGTGGATGGCAGAATACAAATGCAATAATTCGTTCTGATTATGGTGTTTGATTACTGAGTGTTAGAAAAGGATCAAATAGAATGTAACTTTTAATTATGCCATTTTATGGCAGTTCATTGAGAAGCCAGAATCTCTTTCAGGGCCGTGCAAATGTTTGCCTCATTCCTGATAAAGCCTGAAATATGTCTCGGTGCCTTCCATAGCCTCTGGGCATAGTCTGTATTCATTCTTGCAGATCTCACTGTTGATTTGCTATATTTTGTTACTGCTACCCTGGCAACCCTATGAAACACAAAGAGCTTATTTCTGTGCTTCTGTTACATGAAAAAAAAATATATTTCGATACTTCTAAATAAACAGCACATGCTATCTAATGAAAACTCATGCAAGAGTGTTGTCATTATGCAGATTACGGTTGACCAAGAGTTGCAAATAAATGCACTCCAGAAACACTGCATTTCCTCTGCATATGTTGCACTGAGCACAACTGCATATTTCTCTTCGAGAAATCCTTGACATAAATATGGTGGCCTAAGGCTGAAGGAATAGGTGGGATTTGAATATGCTACGGCTATTTGAATATGCCTTATTTGTGTAATTGAGGCCAGAAATACTCCCAGCTGATTTTTTTTTTTAACTTAAATATTGATTCATTTACACAACCTTTCAAGCCCTGCCCCAGCAGGCAGCAATGTCCACATGTGAAGTTCAGACAATCTAAAAACAACTCACATTTCACTATCTCCTATATTCTGCTTGGGAAAAAAAAAAAAAAAAAAAAAAAAAAAAAAGCAGCATCTATCACTGAAATGGAGCAAAAGCATGAAGTACCAAAGAAATCTCATGTCTGGATTAATGCGAAAGCCAGCATTCCTCTGGGCATAACAACAAGAGTACTGTGGTCCTCTGAAATTAAAATCAGTTCTCTCTTTCCTTACTGGTTGTTCCTTCCCAGCACCAGTCCATGGTGAACGCCTGTGTGGGTAAGTGTGGGAAGGGGAGGGAAACGCAGGTGGTAGTAGATCCTCCTGAGTTTACATATGGAAAGACAATGCAAAAAGTCAGAAAAGCCACAGAGATGGATGCTATAGTTAGTGTCAGTGGCAAAAATGAAGGAGAGAAGATACATTCAAGAGATCCTGCACAGAAGAGCAAAAGCATTTCACAAAAGCTCGGAGATGGGGGAGGAGTGAGAAGTGACACCACTCTTGTGAGTCTGTGGGACATGGGGCTGCAGTGGAGCTGTCAACATTAATGGGAAGAGGAGGAGGCTGGGAGGATTTTGAAGGATAGATCAAGAGTTCAGGGTTTGAGCTGTTGGGCTTCAGTTGTCAACAGGACATCCAGGATCTGCTAAGGAAAAGGGAATCGAAAGAGAAATCGATGAATCATCACCTCTGGATGGCAATTAACACCTCCATGCCATGAGCTGCTCTGTCAGCAAGTCTCTCCTGCAGCATGGGTGGAGGCAGTTCAACACGGCATTTTCTACCCAATTTCTTAGAGGAATTAATGTAATCCATTGTTCATGTCCACCTTCTAATTACACTCACATGGAAATTAAGCATATATAGGTCAGAAGTTTGCCTGGGCTGTCCCAACGAGCCAACCTTGCCTCCAGGTTTTAGTCCACCAGCCCTCAGAGACCAGTTGTCAAAAGAGGTAAGATACATACTTAAGAAGCAGTTTTTAGACAGTCACTCCTTGCATGGTAATTAGAAAGAGCCAGTTGATTAGGCCCATGATTAAAGTAGCCAGCCTGCCTTTGTGGCTTGCTGGGTCAGCTGATCTCCCAGAGTAGTCTGAAGCTTATCATTTTATTTAGCATTCATTTGTCAGGACCATACTATGTTATTATTATTTCCAGCATCTGCTTTGATCATTTTCTTGCTTTCTCATCTCAGAATGGCCATGGACTTACAACACTTCAACACTCATGTCAAAGAGGAAAAACACAAGATTTTTTTTTTTTTTAAATATACATATATATATATGTATGTATGTGTGTGTGCAAGTTCCCATCTGGCACTGAGATGATTCATGGGATCACTCCCAGGCAGCTTTCTAGATACAAACCCCATCTATTCAGACTGAACCCCTTCATCAGCTTCAGTCTGTCCACACAGCTTCATCCAAACTAGACATGCTTATTACAGGGTTTTGAAGCAGATGTTGTCCCTGCGTCTCTACCTTTCTGACTGCCAGAACCCCTGAGGCAATCATCATCCACTGCCCATACTGAATCTGTTTGTGCCTAGTGTTTTCTTGGGGCCACTGCAATACAGGAGGACCATGTGTAGTCTCTAATCAGAGCTGCCAGTGAATATATTGCTTTGGGCTGGTTTTGCATTGCACAGCAGGGTCAGGAAAAGCCACAGTGCCTTGAATTGAACATCTAGTCACCATTTCAGCAATTGCAGGACCTTTATTTTAATGTATGATTGCCCTTACATCTTCAGAGATTCTTGGGCAATTTCACATATCTCCCATTTCAAATTTTTTAAAACATTTAAATGCCAGAATTTTCTTCTCAGAGCCTGTGAATGGAAATGTGCATCAAGTACCACCAATGGAGTTATAAATTAGGCATTTATGTCCCCTCCCACTAGGCAAATGGCACTACCTTAAGGTATAATGGAATGTGCAGTCCAAATCCCTACACCTGGCATCTGTGATGCCCTCGTCCCCAGGAAAGTTTCCCTGCCCCATTCTCCAGCACCCAGGGGAGAAGGCTACACCTACTCCCCATCATAACTGCCCTGGGTGGGCTCAGATGAACAGCCTGACCTGGCTGGAGATGGGCATACTCTATCTCTGAAATACCTGTGCACCTGCCAAGGTGGTACAGACTCTGAGAAAGACATGCAGAAGGAAACCAGCAGGAGGAACTGTATACAGGGCTTCCAAAATCCTTGAGAAAGCCCCACTGCTAAGACTTCCTCCAGAAATCCTCACTGTAATCACTTCACAACCACACTCGTCCCATGTCAGCTGGGCTTGAGGAGGAGCTCAGGCTACTTCAAGCTTTCCTGCTTGTGAAAATGTCACCCTCCTGTTCACAATCATATGAAGTTGGTCGCCTTCCCTCCCCAGTCCTTGCTTTTCTCCCAGGGAATGTCCCTGGGGCAGTGCTGGGCATGTTTTTTATGTGATTTCTCTTTGGGTTCTCGGAAACATCTTCCTACAGCCTGGCCAAGGAATAGCTCCAGGGAGAACCGCACCTGGACTAGTACATAAAGTTAAGTCAGCTCCTCTGAAGTACAAAACAAGCAAACAACCCCTCAACACACAGCTGTGGGTTGTGGGTACAGATTTTAGATTGATGTCAGAATTCAAAGCAAAGCTTAATGGCATTTACTGTTCTGAAGCAAGTCTGTCTTATTATTATTTTTGGTACGTTTCTCAGACTTGTCATTATGTACTTCTGATTTACAGTATTAATGCCAGGCAACTCAGTTACCTTTATTCATCCCTGCAGGATTATGTCAGAATATTCTTTAGAGAAGTATCACACTGGGCTAAGGTTAAAAAACAATCAAGACATGTAGCAAGCTCCAAGGTGCCTTCCCATATCTCTGAAATATAAATGATTCTCTGGCATAAAAGATTCTGAAATACATAGCCATAAAGACAAAGCTTTGCTAAGCAAATAACAAATACAGGAGGAAGCTCTCCTTCCAAAGGCTCTGAATCACACCGACAGCTACAGTATGCGGGAAGCTAAAGTATTTCCAAAAAAGCCAAAAGCTGACAATGGAAGGTAGCACACTACTGGCCTGTTACTAGACTTAGATTATAATTCACACAGAAATACACACTGGAGGGATGGACCTACAGCTTAGAAAAAGTGCAGTATGTGTTTCTTGGGCACGTTTATATCCAGGTGTTAAAGACGGAGGGTCTTGCACTCTTCTACCAATGACAGTCGGTAACTAACTATTAACAGTTAAACACCAACCAGTAATAGAATATCAAATGGTTTGGGAATTTCTTTCTGCCTCCTGAGAGCAAATACCACTACTGGATATAGTCAGTCAAAACACAAAATCTCACTTTGCTTTAAAAAATTCTGTCCATTAACAACTGAGGAATAATGTCAACACACATTGACTACTTTAGTTGGTAACTGTCTATGTTTATGAAATCAATATTTGTTTTAGGACTCAAAATGAGACCATGAGACTCATTTTTCTTTGACAAAAACATATTTCTTTTGCCAAAAATGCAAGAAAACAATTTTCAAAAGCCCAGATGGGCAAATCATCTCCTAAAGATTCAACAAAGCTTCTCCAACTGTTCTGTCAGCATACCTAAATGTAACAGGTTCTGATGTTCAATATTAGCCTTCCAAATACGTCTCCAGCCATGGATCAAACACAGTAATTTGTATTTCTCTGTGCAGATGTGAATTCCTCCATTCATAAACAAGACCCACATGAGCAGTTACTAGATCAAGGAGAGTGGGTAACTTCAGTTTCTGTGCTCCACAGAAGCACATTTCCCTGTCTGCCATAAAGGAAAAAGAGAGAGCACAGAAAATTCCTCTGGAGGGCTACAGTATAAAACTCCCATGTGTTTAAAAAGGAACCTGCAAGAAGACCAGTGGGGAAAGGCTCAAGGCAGGCAAGGACAGGCATGTCTTTGCCCATCTCAGCTGCATCTCTAGCCAAAGCTGCAGGAAGGAGCAGTCCCTGGTTGCATTTGTTGTCCCTGGGATACCAGTTTGCAACCATGGAGTTTCCAGAATATCGAAGGGTTTAAACAGCCAGCTGCTAGGTGGGGATGAAGCAAAGCAAAAGCAGGCATACCAGGTTTTCTATTTCCGTTCACAAGTATAAAGTTCTTGAGCTGTCCCAGTCACAAGTGGTGTGCACAGGAATCCAGTGCTCAGGCGTGCACACAGCAGGCACACACCCAGGGGTGGCACCAGCGAAAGCCTCTGAAAAACAACAATATTCACCCAACAGGCCATGGTCCGGGCAAGAATCACTAGCACATAGGAAGTATAAATACACTTCCATTCCTTCCCTAAACACAGCCTCTATTAGTTTAATCTGTGTCACGGCAATTGTCTTTTGTTCTTGTTCTGTCTTTTTCCCTAGGCATATAAGCTTTCTTGAATGTGAAATACTTGCCAGGAGACATAAAGGAACAATGTCAGAGGCCTGACATATAGCATGAAAGACAATGAGCCAGACTTTTCCTAAATTCTGAAACACAGCCTACAAGGTATGTCCAACAATATTTCTTCTTATTCCAGATTCCAGCAGGAGTTATTGAATTTTTTTATCACAATGAATTTAACTTTTTTTAAGAAACTGAGACAGAGTTATATATTGTGTAATTCAAGCTAAAGGTGTATAGTTGTATCTCTGCTAAAGGCATATATATAAGATTCTGTATATATATATATAAGATCTATATATAAGATCATTACTCAGCTAACTTCAAGCACTGGAACATGCTACATGCTGAAATACCCAGCAATCTGTTCTACAGAAGAAGTCATAGTCAGCAGTGATCAACCTGATTTACCTGACAGAACCCTACAAAATTTTCAAAAAAAGTGCAGACTACAGGACTGTATTTAAAAATCCTGACAGAAGGCTGGTTTTGCTACTTACTTTCTGTAATCCCCTATAAGTGAGCATAAACTGCTGGAGGTCCAGGTGCGAGAGGCTGACAGGCACTTTCAATACCAAACACAGAAAAATGACACCCTGTCCACATCCCATAGGTAACCATTTATCAAGCCCTGGATAAAAATCTGGCAAGTTTCATATTAAAAGTGCCAGAATGAAATAAGCAATATCCTGAATGCACATGCAAGTGTTTCAGTGTAAAGCAAGAAAAAAAAAAAAAAAAAGAAAAACAAAAAACCCCTGTCCACAGGACTAACCCTTATAATCATGTGCAGCCTGAAAAGAATGAGTAAGAACAAATAGGCACCAGCATCATTTGTCACCAGAAACTCTAGCAGTTCTTGGTTATGTTGCACACAAAATTAATGTTATATATAACTCTAAATTCAAGTTT
Organism: Athene noctua; assembly: GCF_965140245.1. Classification (NCBI taxonomy): domain Eukaryota; kingdom Metazoa; phylum Chordata; class Aves; order Strigiformes; family Strigidae; genus Athene; species Athene noctua. Next base: position 16,109,652 of record NC_134048.1, read on the forward strand.
GCTTTCCTAGCTCCTATTTATGACAAAGACAGAGCTTAGGGAAGCAGAGATGAAAATATCCCTTAAAAGTAAGATCCCAGTTCAGCAGAGTACTGAGGCACTGCAAGTTTGCTTGGTATTGTTCAGGCACCCAAACTGCGAGTAAAAACCACCAAAATCTTCAGAACACAAGAGCAGCTTTCTCAAAACAAGTAATCTTACTGTAGATGGATCTTTTCAATTCAATTTTCAAGCAAAGCAATGTTTTGTGATTTAGTCCCACTAAACCTTAACAAAACAGCACGAGGAACGCATCTTTATCTCAACTGTTGGTACAGTCTATCAATATTAAAATAATCTGGCGTGGACTGGCTTGCTAATAAACCAGCATTTCAGAGATGTTGCAAAACAAAACTGTCTTAAATGTGTGATTTGTGGAGGATAGAAAACATAAAACCTATGAAGAAAAAAATGCTGTCTTTGGCACAGCAAGATTAAAAAAAACAATTACAAGGCTGAGTACATTAAATTAAACTTGGTGCAGTCATTCCTGACGAAAGTCCTACTGTCAGTAATTGCACATATTTGGACTTGTAATTGTTAAAAATATCACACTGCAAGTGTTTGATTCATCTGAGATCCTGCTTCTGAAAAGCCATATAAAATTCCCAATAGAAATCTCAGGTTCTGTTTTAACATGAGCTCCTGTAATATTTGATTCTTTGCTGCTTGCTCTTTTACTGTTTAGTGCCTTGGGATCAAAGATCCATTTTGTTGTGAAAATAAAATCCAAATCATTGTTTGCATCTCTTTACGATGAGAGGCATAAGAGCAAGATAGATTGAATCCCATTCATCTCCCCAAATTCCTGGTCCTCTAGGTATTCCAGAGCAGCAATGTCAGACTGCAATGGTTTAACAGGGCTGCTGTTGTCTGACTACCATGGCTTTCATTTCCAGTCATCAAAACCCAAATTCAACAAATTTGTCAAGCAAGGACCAGCAGACAAGATCCTGGGTGACGTCTGAATTCTCTCTCAGCAGGTACTATGTTAAATTACATCTAAAATGTCTGTTGTGTTAAAGTGCTCCAAAGCAGCTGTCATGAAATGACAACCCCAGCAAAGCCATGCACCATCATTTAATTAATCAACCAGCCAGAAACTCAGTTTTACAAAATAAAACAGAATCTAGGAAGTTCTTCTTATGTATTTCAGATCAAGCTTATCTTTCCTGAAATAAGAGAGTACAGATCAACCATTCCAGGGCAAAATGAGGAGGGATGACTAATTATTTAGTTATTAAAAATATTATTGTTATTTTACACACAGTTCACTGGTATTTAAACGTTCTTGTCTTGCAGTGTGATCTGCAAACATTTGAATTAATCTACCCAAAAGTTACATAGCCACTGTTATGTTCACAAGCTCATGTTTGCAAGACAAAAACCCATTCGTGTTGCCATTTCCTAGAGCGAACCTCCTGTCTAAAACGTACCTACACCTTGCACAACAAGCACTTTGGAAAGTCCTGTTTTCTCTCAGGGAAAATACAGGTCAGTAACAGAGTACTCTACCATCAGTACAGTTTCTCTTTGACACCTGCCATTTCCAAAACCCCTGAGGAACTTGAGCACCCAATTTCTAGGCAGAAAAAAGTGGCATTCTGGGCGCATTATAAAATTGTATCGTAATCCATACATCTGAATTGCATTATTGTAGGTCTCTTTATTCTCCCATCAAGCACAGGCTGCTGGTTCTGATCAAGATCAGCAGAGAGAAATGTTGGCAGAAGAATGCTACACAGTGATTCAGGTAGCACCTTTTCTGCATGACACTGGTGTCATCGTTGATCACAACTCAGTCCAAATCCTTTTAAGGAGATAAACTAAAGCACATCTGAAGTTTTTTTAACTCAGGGAAATTATTTGTCTGTCAAATTAAGACAGACAAAGTTGCAGGTTGGAAGGAAGAAACTAGTCATTAATATATGTCTGTGGTATACCTGGAAAAGTTACTGTCCTCACTCAATACCTTCAACAAAATAGTTTTGCCAGACTCCAGTACAAATCAGTTATTCAGGCATGTGAATGGTAGCTGGTGGGATCTCCTGTAATAACTCTCCTGTTCCTCTTAAATGGACTGTGGAAATTTTTAATCACTGTTCCTAAAAAATACAGTCCTTAGCGAGCATTTAAAAAGTTGTGCTTTTATGAAATTTCAAAAAAGCGATCCAGAAAAGCTTACCGTATCTCATCCAACTTTAGACACTTGACCTTTCTGGTGTCTGCTGAGGTGAGGTGTTCCCCATATAGCATTGCTTACTTGCCTTAGCTTTAAAACCTTATTAAAATCCTTCACAAAGCTAACAAACCTTTCGCCACAGCTGCAGTCCCCACACGGCCCTTCCAGATGCCTTGCTCTGGTTATGTTCCCCTGCTCTGATGAAGTCTGGATGCAGCAGAGAGGTCAGACCACCAACACACGGGCCTTAGTCCAGCAAGCTCTCAACACATCTGCCCCAAGTCCTGAGAATCAGGACAGAAAGGGGTAACCACAGCTCTGCTACACACCACAAAACCCTCCACCTGCATAAACACTCCCAATTATGACAGGAATGCTAAAAATTATTATTATTTAAGGCTGGCAGGTTGTTTGCCATACACATTAGGCACCTCCTCCCTTTCTGGAAGGCACGACGAAGCGTGGGGCTTGCTGAGGCAGGGCCACCACACCGGGCTGCTCGGCAGCCTGCTCTCTGGTGGCCTCATTAGCCGAGCTCTCACAAGCGAAGGCAGCTGAGCGGCATCCCAGATTTTCATGCACCAACTCTGACATTTATAAAGTATTTTCAGTTGTGACAAGATCAAAAATTCAGCATTCTTTCAAATCTCATAACTCTCAAATACTCCCAGCACAAGGGTGGAAACCCCCCCACTCCCAAACTGAAAATGATAAAGCTCTTACTAGATAAAACTGGAGGAATGATGGTATTGCCCCCCTTCTCCACCTCACTCCAGGCTTCATTTGATTTCTGCAATGTACTTTGCTCTTAGAAAACACTAATCACATTACCTCCTGGACAGGCCTCATTTGCAATCACTGCAGTCCTTCCCATCAGCTCTTCTGCCAGCAACTTACTCAGTCACTTGTGGCTCTCATCTTATTTTGGGCTCTCAACCATCTATCCCTATGATTATATTTAAATGTCAACGTCAGACAACTCCACTTTGCATGTCAGAGCACCATCCTCCATCCAAGCTTAAACAAAATTTGTGTTAGGGCTTGTAGTCTAAATTATTTGTTCTGAGTGTAAAAAGGGACTGTTTAGTTTTATGGATTTTGCCATAAAAACTATTGATCAAAACAAATGTTTTTCATGTGCTTGCACTTAAGAGTTGCTACAACTGATTGGGGTAGAGGGGAGGGGGAAAGGTTGAAATACAGTAGAAAGGAGTCTCCCTTGATCATGGCAAATTGTATAAAAGATACTAGTACAGAAAGACATGTCAGCTGTTGTGTATTCATATACATAGAATCCTTGAACTGTTCTTCACTCAGAATTATTCTATAAGAGACATAATGACATATGGCACTCTCCCTTCCTTTCAACCACACGTTCCTGTTATCTATGGTGTGTTGGGACTCTTCTTGCTGCCTCACATCACAGGATGAACCTCTAGATGCTACGACTGCACCACCACCACCAGTAACAATTGAGGCCACCTTGCACTCTCATAACATTATTAATCCAGGACACCACTGAGTTTCATCTTTTTTCTCTGACTTTAGAACCAAGAGCTTGGCCACTACATGCATTTCAACAAAAACAGATTGAACACTGAAGGCTGCAGTTGTGCTTGACCAAGCAAGGACATTACCATCTCAGCTAACAATGTAAGCCACATGGCACATGAGATGGAGGAAGAAATGCTGAAGGCATCAGGTAACCAGTTCCCCGGGAAAGCATCTTTCTAACTTCCAGCGTTAAAGACTAAGTAATTATCCAGAAATTGAATACTTCTATGCTTCTCAATATTCTTGGTTGCTATACAAGCATTAAGTCTTTGCTTTTGCAACCCTAGATGTTCTTTTAATCTACACTAATACCCACCTTTTCTTAAATCTGGATAACTTCATGCCCAAGTAACATGCTACAGCCTATCTACTTGTAATACTGTAGAAAAAAGACAGTCGAATACTTGAGACGGGCTATGTTTCTTCTGTCTTGTTGTAATTGCTCTATTGATAGCTTCTACCTATAGTAAGCATGACAGAGTCCCTGAAGTACACGTGAATCAAAGCAAAATAATAATAGGAGCATACACAGGGACAAAAGGAATGACAAATTTTCTGGGTTAGAAGATATATAGTTTTGTTACTTATTTCTCTAAGGACTTTGTTTTTATATTCCTTTTGTTGATTCACAGCCCTTTACTTTTTTTTTTTTTTTTTTTACTTGCTTATTCCAAACATAAACCAGCTATTAAATCCAAGCTGTTCAAAAAAATAAACAATTGAGAACATTTCAACTATAAACAATACTTGCAGATTTACTCTGTGAAAACCGTAACTGAAAAGCTAAGAGTGACTCTTCAACACAATGAAATCACAGGCAAAATAGGCAGGAAACAATTTAAAAAAACAATAAACCACATACCACCATTCCAGACCTGCTTAATAGTATTCCAGGGCTTTATAAAAAGTAATGATCATCAACCATGAGAGAGGACGTTTAATTAGCAAACTGATGCATTCTATAGAACAGAGAGTCACGTTACATTGTTTTCAGAGTCTCAGGTGTGTTTATACAACTTACTAAAATTAAATCTTTCATTCAACCTGAGCTGGGCAACCGTATGCAGCATAAAATACAAGTTCTTGTTTACATAGCTAAATTGTGATTAATGTGCACCATATGGAATCACGGGCCAGCTCCAGTGAACAGTTGTGTCTGTACAGAAACTCGTAATGGGTTTGTAAAACAGGCGACCTGGCACATACTAGGGAATGGCAAAAAGGATTAAAACAGAATATCCACCAATGGGTTAGCAACTTTTAAAATTGCAGCACTGGCAATTAGAATAAATACAAAATAAAGCTTTAACTAAGCAAAATAATTCTGCAAGTAGCGCTTATGAACGCGGTAGATAATCAGGACAGGTACTTAGGACACGGGGATTATGTGTGGGTTTTCATTAATAGAAAGAATGCAAGCAATATTTCATCTAGCAAACTGCATAACCAAACTGAAAGATTAAGCTAGCGTGTTAATCTGAATCAGAAATGCACAGGAATGTATAATTAACGTATTGTTCAGGCAGCTCCTGGCATGACACAGAATGCCAGTAAGCAGATCACCAGGCAGTGTAATCTAGCACAGCTCCAGGCTGCTGCAAGAACTCACAGCACCTGAAAATACTCTCCCTACTGCCCCAAATTAAGGTAGCTGCCATGTTAACACACTCTTACTCTATGTCTTGCCATACAGTTGGGACGGTTCACAAAAAAGGGGAGTTAAAGGTATTCCCTGAATGCAGTAATGCAATTTAACCAATACTGTTCAGATTCTCAGTAGTCCTTGTGCTTTTGCTCCACTTTTGCCTGTGCTGGCCCTGATGCTGGAGCAGATGCAAATTTCTGGACTCCTGCTAAGCCTCACTAATATGAAATAAATGATGTATAAACATGATTGAACAGCAGAGCCGCAGACCATAAAATCTTTACCTGTGGTGTGTATCACAGAAAGGAGATGAACTCCAGTCTAATAGCTCAAAAATATAACTTTTTTTTTTTTTTTTTTTTTTTTAAATAGGGTTGTTACCGAAGAGACCCTGAAGTTGTCACTTGCCAGCAAAATGGAAGTGGTCCTGCCTAACTTCACCACACAGGTCTTCCCTGTAACTCCCCTATACAATGCAATCATAGTTTGCATCAATCAGACTTCAAGATCGAACACATCCTACTGGCCTAAAGAAACTATTTTTAGTGAGGGTTTTTTTTGTGTTTTGGGCGTTTCTTTGTATTTTTTAATAAGATAAAATAAAAGGATGAAGAATTAAATATTAAATAACTTTTCTAGCATTTAAAAGCAAAAATTGAAAGTATATTGATCCTAAAAGAAGGGGAAGGTCCATGGTTTGCAGTCCTGAAAAGTTTATAAGGTTTCTAAGAGTCCAGCCTCAGGGGCTGTAAGTGAACTGTGTTGAGTTGGGCCAGATTTGACTTTTTGTAAAACTACAAAAGTTTTGACTTTCCTGTCTCTTTTATAGCACTAATCACAGGTGCAGAGCTGCTGGAAGCTGGATCAAAACCACAGCCACAGTATTTGATACAAGATCACTCAGCTTTTGGAGCTTAAAACCCTACTTGATTGTGACTGAACAGCCACTTGTCCTGCAGAGCATTCAATTTCTGCCAGACTTTGCCAGTTGAAAGAGTGTTACAAACAAATGCACCATTAACAGTTTACTTGTACAACACTTAAAAAAACCACCCCAAAACGACCAAGAACGAGAAGCAAGCTCTAACCAATATGGTCAAACAGCTGACATTAATCTTGAACTAATTTGCTTCTGCTTATAGGTCTCAATAAAATCTCTGAAACAGACTAAATTTCTAGAAACTGAAATAGCCTGATGGGGTGATGCCCCTGCCTGATTTTCTGTAGAGTGTCTAAAGACTTATTTTCAAGTACTAGTGCCTGTTGAGGAAGGGGGGTAACCCAAGATGTGAGGGCACACCTGGGGAGCACTGACATCCCCTGCCTGCATTTGTGACACACACAGCTTAACCCAGTACCTGTTGCAGGTTTGATCATCAGTCAGATGCTCTTCCAAGGGAGCCGAGCCAAACTGAAACATGAGCTTGACTGACACCTCCTGTCCTCCTACCAAACCTGAGTTTGAATTACTCTTCCTGAACAAAAATGAGAAGATCCCCAAGATAGGAGCTCTGTGCAAAGGGACTGCTGGAAGTTTCTGCTGTGGGCTACTCTTTGCCATTTGGCCATAGAGAAATGGGTCCAAAAGGGCTCTGGAAATGGAAGTGACCTGGCAGTTAACACAGGAGCCACTTATCTGAAGCACATGGGAAGCAGGGGCTCGTAAGAGCCCTTCAACAGCAGAAACCAGCAAGACCATCTGAATTGCATCAACAACAGACAACTCGCAAATTTTGTCAGAATGTCCTATTTGAAACCACTCTGCCAATTCCTTATGCCACCGTACACTATTAGAGCAAAAACCCCAAAGCTCTTTCCCTCTAAACATGAATATTTGGCCAGAAGCTAAACTATGGCACCAGTGCCCTGAGATCCCTGGGGAAATGTCACCCATGGGGTGTGGGGCAGGTGTCGTGTTACCCAAACACATTACCTCAGCATAGAGACGAATTAACTTCAAAGAGAAGTTGCCCCTAGCAGAAGCAGTATTTTCTCATCTGCATTCAGGTCACTACACCAGGAAACGGAGGCTGACTTTTTATGGCAAGTCATGGCGAATGGATTGAGGGGAGCTATGGGAGAGACTGCTGCATTCTTGAGCCTTTGCAAATGGTTTCGCTCTGCAGACCATGGATTTGAGCATGGCCCTGAGCTCAGAGCAGAGCAAACTGCTCGCTCGGCTGCTGCCATCTCTTCCACAGCCCTTTGGAAAGCGGGCAGGGAACAAACGTACCCAACGTGATTGACCTTTTGGCTGCGGAACCACCTTCTGTCTGGTCCCACAGCTGGTCTCAAGTTCTGCTGCTGAGCAGATTTACCCAATGTGGTGCTCACAGGATTGTGCAATAATGAGAGCAAAACAGGCTCTTCATTTCAGGGATGTTTGTATGCTAAGAAGGGCGTGAAAGCATAAATCAGGCCAACAGACCTGCAAAAGCCTGCTCTATATTCCTTCAACTCTTCTCGCCTTATTCTCCGCTCTCGCATATTTTTACCTTCTTTGCCCTGCTCTGTTTGGAAACTCATCTAATTGTCACTTGAGATGACAAATGTCCTTTGCCTCAATGCCCCTTCCTTGGTAACGGATGTTTCCTTTCTGTATCACTCTGCTTGTAGAATTCATTTTCTTAATTAAGTGATGCCTCCATTTATCATTTCCTAGTTTTTATTTTACATCTTTCTAGCTCTTTTTTCTTGGCAAATATGCTTAAAAACCACTGCTTGTGCTCTTTATTTTATAAACTGAGGTTTAAACCCTTAAAAAGGCATCAACTTCTGGTATCGTGGTTGGCTTTTACCTTAACTTCTTGGTTTTGCTATTTCCCATAAAATAGAAACATGCATTCAGTTCAGCTCCAGAAGGAAAATGAAGCATACTCTATTGATCAAAAAGGTTTGAGGCTAAAAAGTACTGTTCTGTCATTGGTTTGACAGCTTATACAACATAAAACAAACATTTGTCCCTGGGATGCCTGCACATGCTAATTTCATTTAAGAGCTACTTGGTTGCTTTTATGTACAGAATTTCAGTTTGCTGACTTGAAGTTGTCCATGCTAGAATTAAAGGAAACAAGCAAATATTATGTTTTTCACTGTCTTTCGATCTGTTTGTTCTTTTTGTTACCACTACACTAATGTACTAAGAAAACCACCTAGTTTTCAGCAATTATTGTGATCTTTTTTTTTTTTTTTTTTTTAATTTTTGTTACCAAAACTGTAACCAAATGTTTCATCCACTATCTGATTTTAAAAGAGGCCAAAGACAGTAAGCTGTCTCCCACAGCAAGAATCAGTGACGGTTAAGTCCCTTAACTGAACAGGGAAAAAAAATAATCTAGGGTTCCACAGCATCCACCAAAGTTTTACACTGCTACCTCCTACAGCCTCTCTCAGCAGTGCAAGCCTGTTATAAACAGGGCTTTCTTCTGCAGAAAGAAAACATTTACCTAGAACACAAAAATAATTTGCCTTTTTATTGTTTTAAGTTTCCTTCCCTCTCCCTTTCTTCTCCTCCTCCAATTATCATCCATCAATACAACAATGGCAGCAAAGCCGGAGAAAGCAAATGCATTTCAGTAGCATGATATTTGGTACGGGGTGAGCAAAATGCCATTTGCATTGATGGTACCTGGGATTTCTTGGCAATCTCACATATAAATGCTAGCCGGGGTCAACACTACTTAACCTACAAATTCAAATGAAACAGAATACATTCAATCCATTCGATTTACAGACCTTATAATACTTGACATCACCCATGCTAAAAAGAGTGTCTCGTGAAATTAAGATAGCGATTGTTTTGACTTAAATCTGAAGAATTATCAATTCCAACTCTGGGAAAATGGCAACAGAAGAAGAAGATGGAGCGTTTCCCCTGCAGAGAGCCGACCCCTCAGGTTCATACCTCTCTGTTTCACAGCACTCAGCTGGGGGGTCCCCTGGAGGTCCTCCAAATCCAGGAGGGTGGGACCATGCACGGCTCATTCGTTGATCTCCCATGTCACTCCAAGGTGGGGCAGAAATGGATACCCATCCCATGGATGTGGCAATGAGTTAGAACCCATCATGTGGTTCATCTCACTCTACATCTATAATGAAAATATCTCTATTTGGACAAGTTATTTAAATATCCTTTACAGTCAACGGAGACAAAGAAGCCCTTCTAGGATGAGTCATCTGATCCACTGAGATGTATACCTTAAAATAGAAGTATTGTGCCTAAAGGAAGGATTTATTTCCATCCCTTGATTATGAAGGGGATCTCTGTGAAGAGGTCAAATGTTGAAATCCATAATTTTATGAGATATTTAAATTAATAAAATGAATCCAAGTTGGTGTCCAAGTTGGTCACATATATTAAAAACAATTTAAACTGCTAAATAGCCACAGAACATGAAATAATAATTGGTCTAGTTATTCAACCCACTCAGCTCCCAGCTGCAGTATATTTGCTAGGGAAGAAAAAAGGCATGGTAAAATATGATTCAATACATACTCCTACAGCCTCAGTGTCTGGTGGACCTCTGTGCTAACAGGGTAGGTCACGGTACACCCAAAATGTCACAGCAAATGATCTCATGAGGGAATTACATGGGTCACAGAAGAAAAGAGCCAAGAAAAGAATTTTATACCTGTCACTGCCTGTATAAAAACTTCAGACAGTCAGAGCAGACACTACTACATACCCCAAAAAGATGAGGAAATGAAAGGGAAAGAAAGGAAGAGAAAGCAAGGGGAGACTGTTAGTGTTCTATGAAATACAAGATGATTAAATACTGTCAGGCTTTAATCCCTGCTGACAAGCAGAGCTGCATGAGAGATATGGGTTGATTAATTATAAGGAAAAAAGGCTATGACACAGGCATATGAGGCAGAAACACGAAAAGAAGGGATTCATTATTTTTTTATTTATTTTTTGTTAAATAAAAAGCATTTGCTAATGAAAGGAGAGCCACTCATCTGGATCTAAAATTTTTAGCCCTACTTCTAAGTCCTAATGTAGTCTCCTAGCACATACTGGGGAAAAAAAAAAGATCTCATGGTTGAATTTGCTTTTCATAACAGAATTGAATTTAGGCCCTGTGTAAGCCTTTCTGGTCAATACACTGGGATTTATTACTAGTGTCAGCAAAGGACAACCTTGGAAAGGTTGGTTCAGTGTAGTGCAATGGCAAATGGCTCAATGGCCAAAAGGACTGATGCAGGACATCCCTCAGGGCATGGAGGTGAAAGATTTCAGAGAAGTTTAAAGTGAAGGTTTTGAGAAGCCAAGGTGTCAGGAGAGATGCAGTTCAGTGAGTATCGGCAGGGAACAAACAATTGCAATTGTTTTCTCTCTTCTTTCACGTGACTAGACAGTATTCAGAGTTTTTCTGGGTTATTTGCTGTACTAAAAGAATTTGATCACAGCATTATATTTTTTAGTGTAACCCCATCCCCCCCCAAATATGAAGCAAAGCATACTTTTTTTTCTAAAAATAGAAACAAAAAAAAAAAATCAGAAGCTTGTTGCTTTGCTCGCAATCCTAAGACAGGTGCTCTAGTCATGGCTCTGACAAAAACAGTCTCCCAGAGGCTTTCTCACAGGGCTGTGCTCTGTTTGAGGCACCACGTTGTCTGAGATGTGGTTCCTACTTCACCCAGACAAACCCTGATGAAACTCAATTTCTTGTTCCAACGTCCACAATTGATCTGGCATTTGGAAAGCAGTTTCTGTTGTTTCAGTTGCTAAATAAATGGGAATTTAATTCTAGGCTTCCTGGAAACTAGTCAGTCTACGTCTAGTATGACACTGCTAAGGTGAGCTTTTAGTTTGTGACTTTAGAAAGGTGAGAGAACAGCTGAAATGAAAAAAGGAAAGAGGGCTTTGTTCAATGGTACACTGCCCTGATATCCTAGCAAGGAGAATAGCCCATTTGAAATAATTCATGTTAAAGCTGAAAAGATGTAGGAGACATTCCCATAATCTGGGATAAGGGAAACCTGACTGAGACAACATCTGCTACCAGCCCAAATTGGATGCTCCAGCAAACTTCACCCAGTTAAAGCTAAGATGGTCAAGCAATTTTGGCTGCTGAGAGATGTGTTGTAAACAGGCATCTTATCAGGAAGGAACGTATCCTAAAACGAGAGACTGAACAACCTCTCTGTTACAGCAGGCAAAAAAAAAAAAAAAAAAGGTTTTGAAATCTGAGGAGGAAGAAACAGCTGGGCACATTCTCACCCCTGATTTTCAAACAGGGGAATTTGTCCTTGCTGCAGACACAGCCACCCATGGCTCCCTGACCCGCGTGAGGGTATGACGATCTGCAGCGTGCATGGCAAGCACAGCCATACGCCTGCATCTGATTTATGTGCAGACAGATTTACAATTTCTCTTTACACTCCAGTGAAGGTGTGTTGCTGTTTGAACGTGCTGTACTTCTGGCCTGCTGAAAAAGACAACCTTTTGGCTCATCACTGTCATCCCAGGGATTTGAACATATCCCAACACTCCCTTTCCTCCCATGACAGTGGGATCAGAGGATCACCCCCCCTATATTTAAGGGGCTCTATGGCAGCACTTGTACAACCTGCCCTACTCAGGATTTAAATTTATTTTAAAATTTTAATTTCTTTTTTAGCAAGATGCTTGCTTCAACATAATTTAGCCAGCAGAGATGACCAGGACACCAGGAGGTGAAGAGTTCAAAAGAGATTAGAAATCCATGTTTTCCTTATCACAGTTTCAGCTTTCCTCACTAAACCACTCAACCTTTTCAGATACCAGTCCCAACATCAAGAAATAAGAGAAGGAAAAGCAATGAGAAAGAAGATACAAGAGAGGGAACAGAGAGAGGAAAACAGAGACAATCCATTATAGCCCCATAATTTTATCCTGTAAAATTTCAGTCTGCATGCCCCACTGATTCAATTACTGTATACAGTTTTACCCTTCAGCAGAACTAGAATTACAGAAAAACCCATTTTTAAAGGTTAGCAAGAGAATTTTTCATTGACAGCGACCTTCTTCAACAGGGACACACAATGTAAGGTAGGAATTGTATTTGCCTTACTCCTCCGAAACAGATATTTAAACCTGTTTTGGGCGGCGAGTGAAGTGTGTCTGGTGATCTTAATCTACTCCCCATAGAGAGCAAAGCCAAAGAACAAACTCACTTGATTACCAGGTTCTGTGCAAAATACTGAACCTGGTATTATGAAGCACATTTTCCCTGACAGAGGAGCTGATCCCTACAGCATGTTTAGGAGTAGACAGAAAATAAGGAGGCACAGCTACAGGGCTGGCAGGTCAGAAGGGGCAAGGTTTAACACCCCTAGCTTCAGGAACTCCACTCTCCATCTCACATGGTTGTGCTGTTGCTCTCTGAATCATTTCTCCTAGCACGCTTTCAGTGTTATTTTGGTAAATTGTATATACTTAAAGGCAGGTATTCTGACCTATGTGGAGCACACCCAGTGCTGGATGACTGAGACTTGACACGAAAGCTGCAGCTCCTCAGTGTTTTCACAAGTACAATTTAAAGCATTTCCCTAAAGTCGTTCTAAAGTACTCAAAAGCATAAGGCTAAAAGGGCTATTTTGATGAGAAATAAGTGGGGTTACTGCTTAAGTATCATTTTTAATTACCTAAGCAATGGTAAGTGTGCTGCCATCACTTGTTAGACAAGGTACAAACATACTCAAAATTTTTTTTTCCTCTCAGTGTATTTCTCCAATATGTTTCATTTATCAAAGCTATAACCACAAGCACAAAGAAGTTCATCTGCAGTTTAGATTATTGAAAAGTATCTGATAAATAGTCTCAAATTCAGGAAGAGCATGTCTATGCCTTGCTAGAGAAGAGCTCTCCAAACGGAGCAGCAAAAGCATCTACAGTAAATTAGAGGCCATGTGGCTTCATGGAGCCTGGATGCCACTGATGCTGAGAAAAGATGGAATTATTATAACTATTTACATAATCAGCAATACTAAGACAAGATACAGTAAAAGCAGCGAAAGCACTGCTAATTATATTATTCTAAACTTAGTGTTCTCAACCCAACATGGAGTTCTCCAGGGGAATTTTCTTGATTATTCTTTTTAATCAGCTAAATTATAGCCTTCAAAAAAACTCTGGGCAAATGACAGCTTATTCTTCGAGAAGACTGCTGTACAATTGGACTGGTGAAATATCAAGATAATTTCTGTGGAATATATTCCCATTTCCCATCCTAATTACTGATGGATTAGTTAGTGTCACTGGAATTATAATAATTTGCCTAAGTAGCAGGTTTTTAAATAAAGATGAAATTGCATTCAGAAGCTCCTCTTCCACACATTATTTATACATACTGAATGTCTGTTTACTCTCCATGCATGAGTGGCTATTTTGTCCCTAAAGATCCAAGATAACATGATAACAAGGATCCTACAAGCACATACACACTTTCATCTCTTCTCACTTGCAAGCATTTCCACTTACAGGATTATCATCATGCTAATGCACATCTGCCAGCTGTCGCCCTGCTGCATTTTACCCTCGCAGCGGTGCCTCCCTCTCCCCCTGCACGTGCACCTGCATGGCACACGTAGGGGGTTGTTGGTTGGTGCCAGTAGTGACTAATCTCTACCTTCCAACTGCCACGCATGTAGACTAGTTGGCTGAAGACCACATATCCTCTCATCCCAGCTCTGACCCACAGCAAAACTCTCTCCTGCGTGGAGCTCCTGGCTCCATGCTGACCCCCTGTACCTCATCAGTTCCTCCTGGGGTGATACAATGTGCCATTTCAGCCTTTTGCGGGTATTTTCCTCCTTCCCTCTTTGGCTGTTTTAGTCTCAGCATGGCTTCCAAAAGGCTATGAGCTTTTTTTCTTTTTTAATAATTCATTTGCACAAACAAAACCAGTTAGTACTACTCACAACGAAGCCTTTTGGTACAAGCTAGGCATTGCTAACTTGTCACTGCTACACTGTTTTTAGCTGGCTGATTGCTTTTCCCCCTTCAAAAATAGGTGTAAAGTATTTGGTGAGAGAGGAAGACTTGTTTTCAAACGAAACCAATCTCTCCAAATCTTTGCCATCTGCAGTCTCCCACTGCACCAAAATAAAAGAGCTGTGCTCGGACTGTGTCCAGCAGGCTCCAGAAACCAACTGACTACAGGTTCTGGTGAGAAAGCATCCTCAATCACTCTGTCCATCCCCCATCTCCACCAGCCCTGGACCAGACTGTGAGGCCAAAGTCTTTCAACAACACTAACCCTAGTCCTGCTCTGAACTCAATCCTGACAGCCATACCTCCTATATGCTAAGCAGCAATGTTGAACAGGAAGCATTTGAGCAAATACACAGCCTTGTGAAGCTTTTTCCAAAGTTCTGAAGTGTTGTTTCTCTTTCACATGCATTTTGGCCATTGTAAAAATCTCTTTTTAACCCTCACAGAAGCAGAGAATGATAACTGGAATTTAAAATCAAGCCATGTTCCCTCCTGAGCCACTAAAAGCAGCTCAAGTGTAATGTTCCTGCTCAGCCCAGCATGGTTCACTGAGTCTTGAAACAATGCTGGTGACATGGTTGGGGCTACACAGGAGCTCACATGGCCACCACATTGGAACCAGGGGTCTGCATGTGTAGCACATGTATCTGGGAGATTAGGTCAATGATAGATTAATAGTAAAGCCACAAAGGGAAATCAGATGGTAAAGTCCACCAAAAGCAATTGGAAACTGAGTGATGTTTGCTTTGAAAATCCTCCTTATCAATCAGGGGCTATTTTAAGGGACAGGATAGGTTAGAAACATCTCCAATTAAAGGGAAAACTATATTCAGCTATTTGGGAAGAGAGTTTGTACTTCTTAGAACCTCAGAAAATGAGCTATTTTCACTACTCTTATATTACTTTTTTCTTTTTCTTGGAAACAGTGGCAACGCACTGTTCCATGATGAAAAGGACTTGATGGTGCAATATGAAGAGGACAGCATCACTGCTCCCATTTTACAGGGGGCACAACAGGAGGCAGCAAAGGCTCTGAGGACACCTCTTCTGCAGCTAGAGAGAGGATTACAGCCTGGGAACACAGAGCCCCTATTGCAACTGCAACTATTAAATAATACTCTTTTACATATGTAGGCAGCAAGTACAAAATATTGGCAGGAGCCTTAGCGTGGTAATGCACAAGTGTGACGGGAAAGCTGAGTAATTGCTTATCTTGTGATATAGAAGCAACAGGGGCACAATTCAGCACAATATTCCAACAAGTTTGGTAAACACACCAGAGACTACTTGATAATAATTTTGCCTGTTTCCAGAAAAAAAAAGACCTTTTGAAGTTTGTGCATGTGATGTCAGATCATTTTTTCAAAGGGGCAGCATGACAGCTGTGTTGGAGATAATCAAGAAACCCGGGGGCAATTAGGTTTTAATGCTGTGACAGTGGGGAAGTATATCAACCTCCTCGTTACAGCCACAACATTCTTGGCAAAATGTTCTATAATAAGGCACATGGGATATCATCATCTCTTTGCAGAATATTTTCATGATTTTTTTTTTTTTTTGGTGGGAACCATGCAAGGAATTACTTGGAGATTTGCAGATGCTAATCACAGCTACAGCACCCTATTTCACTTGAAGTAAACATTATTACAGTTATAACCTACATTAGGTAGAGGAAAGGAAGTTTTGCAGACATTGCTGCTTTATATAAACTGAAGAACAAATGTGACAGCAGACAGCACTACAGAGAGCACCTTGATTTTTCTGGTACATCCATGTCTGATGTAGGGATGTTCTTCAGTGTCTCTGGTGTGGCCCCTGACTACCTCACATCTGTCTAAGTACTAGGCTTCCCAAACTCCCAGGTGAGAACGAGGAAGCGCCCCTGGAGAGATGGAAAAGCCGAAGCACAGAGAAGTCAGCTGAATTATTCACAGAAAATATGTTCCAGAAACAGATACTCAACCTGGACTCTGTTTTTCCACTGTTACTTTCTTCTCTTGGCATACTGCAGTTTCCCATTTGTTCACAAACATTTATGAGTGTGTCCTCTGTGGAAACTGAACAGTCAATGTCTGCTTGGAGTACTTTCTTCTGATGCAAAGACTGTTGCTTGGGCTGCTACAACATCAAGAATGAAATGGGCTTCACTGTGTCACAGAAATCTTACCTGTAAGTTACTCTCCAAGCCTAAAATCCTATATAATAATCAGTAATTTTAAAAATATGTATTTTCACTATATTCCAGAGCAGTTCATCAAAGCAAAGGTTTGAGGATCCCCACCCTCCCACAGAGTCCTGACGTGCTACTTGTGAGAATAATGCAGCTGATGGCAGAACTGCCACCCATCCCCTCCCTGTGCCCTGGTGCTCCAGGTGCAAAATGTAGCTGGTCTTACCTTCTTTCTTATGCTTTTGGTAATAACACTCTTACACTTTTCTTTCTGCAGTTCCATAAAAGCTATTTGAATCCTTGATCATTGCTCATAGTAGTCTTGCAGAGAGAGAAAATGGAAGGAGACATGAGCTAGCGATCAGGGGGATTGTGCCTAAGCAATGTGCTGGGGAACAGAGAGGGGGGAGCACCCCATCCCTTCTGCACTGTGACCCCCCTTCCTCCCCACTGGCTGCGTGAGTTCAAATCAGCTTTAGGAAGTCTACACTGTGGAATATAAAGCAGAGCAGTATCAGCTTCAGCAAAAGGTCTACAGCACCCAGCAAAGCCCCAAACACATGGCACCCAGCCAGCATGCCTCACCTGCCAGGGCACGGAGCCCTGGTGGGACATGATGCTCAAACGGCCATCCAACTCCCAGGTCCAGAGCCCCAGCCAGCCCCAATAGCTTCTAGCTCTCTCCCCTTCTCCTTGAAGGCTGCAGGCACCCACAGCAGCACCAAATGCAAGCTCCAGCCAGTGCTGTTTCACATGCAGTTTGCACAGGTGTAAACTGATTACTCAAGGCAAAGGAGAATCAGCTTTCTTTAGCAGCCAAAGGTGAAGTGATGCTCTGTTTTCAGTTGTACAACCTCCTTTTCTCAAAGCTCCCCATGCCATACGAGTCTGCTGCCCTTTGCCTTCCCTTCCCATGAAGGAGAGCATAGATTCCCATACCACAACCTGCACTGCCGCAACACAGAAAGCACTAGGTGTCCAGAAGCAGAGAGAAGGGGAGCAAAATAAAGAACTCATGATGTTCTCAGTCTTCTCTCCTAGTTCTGTGCTCAGACTGCATGCCTGATATAGCTTCATTTTATATGCAGGTCACTCAGTCATTCTTCTCACATGTACATCAGGCGCTGCTGGAAAATGTGGCCATTATCCATCAAGTCCTTTGCTTTAGTCAGCTTCCAGCAGAAGAGTAATAGATGCACTTGTGTTGTCACATCATTGTCCAAAATGTCAGGGTAAAAAGCCCTTAACATTAACAACTCCCTAAGGAAATCAGTTCTTAAAAAAACAGAATAGGAAGGAAAAAACATGAGAGGGACAGAAAGATGCAGAGCATCCCTTTTTATCAGGGATGAGTTAAGCAGAAAAGTGCCCTGACTAGCTGTATGCCAGCCAGGTACCCATGCTGTGGTTTTATTGCCACTAAAGTTTACATTGCATCTGGGTAAAGCAACATGTGCACATATTGTTTTTAATTTCCAGGATCCAGAATTAGAAATAGTCTTCTCTTTGGACATCATACATTAAAAGAGATGTATCAGTCTGAAGAGTGAGTGTAATCTCTTCCCAGGGTACTTGCATTAAGATTCAAACAGCACAGTGAGGTGATAGTATCAGGCAGCACAAATCTTCATAGACAGTAAAAGAAAAGGGGGGAAAAAAAAAAGCAGAAAAGAAAAAGATGAAATCAAAGACAACAAGAAGCAGTAGTCAAAGTTAGGAGGAAGAGGAGGTCAGGCACACAAACTAATCAAGGTGGCATGGTGTTATTTTCCTGGTGCGGTGAACCTCTATGATCTGCTTTTAAAGGATTTGCTAAAGTTAAGGGAGAACTAAGCAAAGCTTCAAATCTTTTAAAGCCTAGTAAAATGTAGACATGAACAAAGGTATTTCTTTGCTGAGATACAAGGAAGAAAAGCAAAGTGGAATGGGAGGGAAAGAATACCCTGTCATGAACGACCTGAAGATGAATTTTGGTGACCAGTACTCACTAATTCCTAAAAAAACCCTGACCCTGCTGAGGAGCTGTCACCACTCCTGGCAGACATATGATATTGATACTTATTTTTACATTTGCAGCTGCAAGTACACAACCTCAAATGAGACAGATAAGGTGAAATAAATTTGACAGCGCTTTGCCCACGATGTTTTTGGTGAGTGCCCCTTTTACACAACCCCTCATTGCAGCACAGTGAATACGTCCAAGAGAAGTGCTTGTAAGAAATAGGAAATAAAGCTGAAGTTAGACAAGACTGCAGGAATCTGCCTCAGAGATGTATAACATCACCAGTTGGGTCACCTACACCAGATACATCCCTTGCCTGTCAAAACTCAAATGTGTGCAGCCTCACCCATACAAACTCTGGAAAGGGACCTTTCAGCTCACATCCCAGCATGGTGCTCCTTTGGACGGGGCAGACACAGCCAGGCTCTCAGCACTACAGCCTACCTCCAGTTGTTTAATTGGGCTTGTGTATTACTGATAAGTAACTGATACACAGGAAATGAACGCGAGGCCACCACCGAGTCTGCTTCTGCATACAAATACGGGCAGCTGAATGCGAATCAGCAGCAAACGCTGCAGCCCTGCCATTCCTATGGCATTTCCAGTATGGACGTGCTTAAAATATCTCAACGTAAAGTGTTTCACTTTGTACAAATGATGCTGGCATGACTGCTCAATGCCTTTTCACAGAGGAAACTGCAAAGGGCTGAGGGGGTCAGATAAAACAAAGATAAGGTGTTATGCAGACACTGGATGAATATCTAGAAAAGAGAGAGACTTTAAGTGGCAACAAAATAAGAAATTAAGATAAAGAGGAAAGGCGCACAAAGGCGAGTTCTCCACACATTCAGCCTTTAGGGACAATCTTCCTATTTTTTCCCAGGAGTCAAAAAAAGCCCCCAAATTAATCTCTGTGCACAGCCTAAATTTGCCCTTAGTGCCAACTTTGTGTCTGCATCAAATTCTTCCACAGCCTAAGATGCAACAGTGTAAATAAGCTCATTTTTGTTACATTATCAAATTGTGTTAACTTTCTCGCTGCAGCATTCTCCGAGGCTGGCAACACGGAGACGTGCAGGAAATGTAAATCACTCCCCTTTTGATATGATAACCGTAGCAGTGAATTGCATCCCAGAAATCAGCTCAGGATTATAGCCGAGAACTCACTGAAAGGCACTTAGCTGTGGCGTTGCGCCAGGAGGGTAAACTTCAGCTGGCAGGTCAGTGCAAAGCAGCCTCAGGTCTTGGGAAAGAAGAACAATACGTAACATCCAGCTATCTGCGGCTGCACAGACCTCAAAGCCAACAGCCTCAGGGTCAATATATAATTAAAGGATGCCAACAGGTGTTAAAAACAAGTGTGCATTTAAGTATGCAAATGCATGGGAGAGCTATATTAAATATGAATAAGCACCTAGGAAAGCAACAGCCAGCAGGTGGTGGGATAAAATCTACTTGCCAGACAAATACAGATGTATATATAAACAACCACATACAGAAAAAATGCGTTTCCTGCATGGAACTATTTGTGGTAGAGAACATTATAATAATCATTTTAATCATGTATCATTTATTTAAATAATTTTTCAGTTTCAAAGATTCAGCGGATGTTGGAATGCAAATAAAGGTAATCAGAAGGTGGAAATAAATGTTTTTCCAATGTCTTATTTTCATGTGTAAATGCCACTGCTAACAACTACTAGTGTTAACCCTGGGCCACAACGCCACTGAAATTGGTACTGCATAAACACAAAAATAAAAAGCTGTCTGAACCCTAAGGAATTTGCAGCTCTAACAGAAAAGAGGCAGCAGATGGGTATAGACAGAAATAATCAAGAAACAGTCGTTAACAAGGCAGGAGTTAGTCTCAGCAAACCAAATCCCTGATTGCTGTGAGCCTTGTACAGGCACCACAACAAAGAGGAGTTTTGATCATCGATACCCCGCAACACACGGAGCTCTGCACATCCTTCACCTTTGCCACTGTGCTCCATCTGTCACCACACTTGCTGGCAATCGTGTGTCATTCACCCACTATATTTTGGTTTTTAACATAAAAACTCTTTGGGCCAAGGACCATCATGTATGACCTTGCTCTCCAGCACCAAGCATAGTAGGCTCAAACTGGTGGTTCACTAATAATAATGTTTATTAATAACTACTCCAACTGAGTATGAGCATGCACAGACACAAATCTAAAATCCAAATTAATACACAGAAAACCCGTGTAAAACAATAGAGGCGTTCAACAATAATTGAGCAACAGTGTCTTCTGATGGATTTTATTCAGTCCACACACCTCTTGCTCTAAATCTAAACCATGTAGAGGAAAGGAAGAGTGGCTGGCATGTATTTATCTGTGAAACTGAGACACACCATCAGTAAATGCATGAACTATGCCCTATGTCAGCTGGAACCTCCAGAGGCACCATGCTACATACCACAGTAATAAATCTAGCCCAGCAGATAGCTGGACAGCTATGACAAACAAGGACAATAAAAATATTTAAAACATTTTTGTGGTCAACGGCTCGATGTCCAAGTGAAGAGCAGTGACAAGCAACTTCCATCAGGGGCCGGTGTTGGAACTGGCACTGTTTAACATCTTTGTTGGAGATGTGGGCAGTAGGATCCAGCGTACCCTCAGCAAGTTTGCTGGTGACACCGAGCTGTGTGATGCGGTCAACATGCTTGAGGGAAGGGATGTCATCCAGAGGGACCAGAACAGGTCTGAGACCTGGGCCTGTGCAAACCTCAAAGTTCAACAAGGCCAAGTGCAAGGTCCTGCACGTGGGTCGGGGCAATCCCAAGCACAAATACAGGCTGGGCGATGAGTGGATGGAGAGCAGCTCTGAGGAGAAGGACTTGGGGGTATTAGTGGATGGAAAACTGACTGTGAGCCACCAATGTGCACTCGCAGCCCAGAAAGCCAACTGTGTGCTGGGCTGCATCAAGAGAAGTGTGGGCAGCAGGGCGAGGGAGGGGATTCTCCCCCTCTACAACATGCTCATGAGGCCTGCCCTGCAGTGCTGCATCCAGCTCTGAGGCCCCCACATAAGGAGGACATGAACCTGCTCGAGCAGATACAGAGAAGACCATGAAGATGATCAGGGGGCTGGAGCACCCCCTGTGAGGACAGGCTGAGAGAGTTGGGGGTGTTCAGCCCGGAGAAGAGAAGGGTCTGGGGAGACCTTAGAGCGGCCTCCCAGTACTTAAAGGGGCTACAGGAAAGGTGGGGAGGGACTCTTGATCAGGGGGTGTAGGGATAGAATGAGGGGTGATGGTTTCAAACTGAAAGAGGTCAGATTGAGATTAGATATAAGGAAAAAAATCTTGACTGTGAGGGTAGTGAGGCCCTGGCACAGGTTGCCCAGAGAAGCTGTGGCTGCCCCCTCCCTGGAAGGGTTCAAGGCCAGGTTGGATGGAGCTTTGGGCAACCTGAGCTGGTGGAAGATGTCCCTGCCCATGGCAGGGGGGTTGAAGCTACATGATCTTTAAGGTCCCTTCCAACCCAAACCATTCTATGACTCTATGATTCTAATCCAGTTTTCCACAACAGAGCTAACAACTGCAGGATACAGCATTCTTGATGGAAGGTTTTCTTTCAGCACATTTGTCTCAATGACCTACTTATTACTACACCCTTCAGACTAATTTTAAGTCAATAAAGTATTTAATTTGTATATCCAAACCTGTCTTTCATGATACAATATGTTCTTAAATTATATGCTTAAATGTTACAAGATGGGAAAAAAAGACACCAATCCATCCCTTCCTCATGTCCAGCCAGACCTGCACTGAGAGGGAGTGCGGGTCTTCCAGCCTCCACTTCCACATTGCCATCAAAGGGCTAAACAACAAATTTAGCCATTAGAAAATTAGCAGTAAATTCTAAAAGTATTACTTTGGCAGCACCCCGGTGTAGTCTGTACAGCCAGGTGGGACAGATGAGTAAGAGAAATCACAGCACTGAGGTCCCCTCCAAAGCCACTCTCGTGGCAGCAGTGACTCAACCAGCTGAACAGTTGGCCACTGTGAAGAGTTGTCTCTCTTTCAAAAGCTTATACAGAACACTGATAACATATTAATGTTTTCAGTGGGGTCTCTATGGAATAAATCTTCAAAACAAGCCTACCTGCATAACAAAAAAAAAAAAAATTAAAAAAAAAAAATCTGTCACTATCTGTTGTTGAGCATTTTATATCTCTGTACCAGGAACATCATGAACATGTATCTTCATAGCTAGGATTCAGTTCTTCTTAAAGTCTTTGTATTCTTTAGAATTATTTTGTGTTGCTTGCTGCTTTTTATTTTTAATCTGTACATTCTTTTTTTTCCTTTGGACAACTTTGAAAGCAACCAGTAGAAAATAGTGCTTAGAGCCAAAGTTCATGGAGACTTCACTCTGTACACTTAGGCATGTTCTGTATTTATTAATTACATTACTTTTTCAGTAAGATATAGTGAATTGCAAGGTAATAAGGCAGTTCCTACATAATGGCAGGAACAAAAAAAGTGTTGTCTGCAACCTCCATGCTCAAACGTGCAATGTGACAAATTTTCTAATGCAATTCAAGTCTCAAAAGTGGAAAAGAAATAGCATGTAAATGGATCTCTCTTGCTCTTAAATCACTGTTAGCAAATCTGAATCTCTTTAAGCCTGGTAGTTTCATATCAGGCCTATTTAACTTGCAAAGGTAGGTCAGGTTTTATTGATCCCCTCTAATGCTTATAAATGCACTCTTAAAAAAATGAGAGTAATGAGAGACATAAACACATTGCTCAGTTGCTAAAGGTTCACTGGAAAAATGTGTGATAATATTTACAGCCTTGAAGCTATGCTGTTCTCAGTGCCATTTCTGTACACACCAGAACGCAGATTACAGGCTTGCCAGTTCATACTGGAAAGGAAAAAAAGAGCCCTATCAGAGTGGAGGTGGATTAGTATTTGTATTTACTAAAAGCACAACTATTACCTTCCAGAATACAGTCACAGCAGCACAAGTCCATTTACTTCTCAGTTATTATTCCTCAACCTTTTTTAAGTGTAATATTTTGTGCCTGGATTTCCTACTCAGAGTCCATGCCATGCCCTGAATTTTGAACTACTAAGAACTGATGGCATTATTCCAGTTGCTATAGAAATAAGGCACCTCGAGGTGCTTTTAATCAATCAGAGTTCCTCCATCTACACCTTTCAGAAAAGGACCAGAGTAAGAAGCCCGTTTATAATACTGATGAGGTTTTTAAATAGACAAGTTCTGACTATTTGAAGAACCTAGATTTTAAAGGAATGAGATGAAAAATAAAGGAAATAAATCTATGTGATCTGGCTAAAGGCCAGTGATACACTTCTCAGCAGAGTAACAAGGGAACGCCTAAATAAAAACAAGTGCGGCACTTTCCACACCTATGGACAACCACAGACCGAACACACTGCAAGATCTAGATACAGTCTTGATACAGCTTTTTGCTTCCCTACTCTAGCTGTTTGTAAAGGATTTCACTTATGAGCCACCTCTCAGAAAAATGAAAAGCATTTTTCCATGCAAAACTAAACATGATTTTCACTTTGTTATTTTTCATGCCATGCTAAAATAAAACCACAATGGATTTTCAATTGATATCTGATATATCACTCCTGTTCCAACTATTAAATACTCATTTTTATGGCCTGAGATTCTAAATACAATATTTACAGACACATAAACACGTAAAAAAACACTGCAGTTAATGTACTAGAACAGACACAGGATTTCTGGGTTTTATTCTTCTGCAGACTTCTTGCTCAACACAGACAAGTTCCTCAACCAACTCCTACACCCAGGCTTCCTCCTCCGTCTAATGAACAGGTGAGCTGCATAAATGGATCACTGCCTAGGACATGCTCTGAAGCTACACTGTCAAATAGTTTAAAAAGCCGAAAATAAATAGTATAAATCTCCATCATCAACTTTAGGCAATTATCAAATGTTTATTAGCCTCGAAAGTGAAGGCTAATAAACCTGCTTATTTTAGCAGATAAAGTCAAATTACCTTGATTGAAGTTAGTAAGCCTTCAGAGATGAACAGCTACGGCCTCATTTGCTTTTAGTTATTTTTGATAAAATGTCAGCTCAAAAACCTGAAAGATACTTTCTAGTTATTTAGGTAATGTAAAACTTGGGCAGTTATTTTCCAGGAAACATGGCCTGCCTGACAGGTTTTAAATGAATAAAAGTGATATTATTACAATTATCATTAGAAAAAGATGTCCCTCATCAAAATGTGTCTGGATTTTAATTGACAAGGTCTGGGTTAATGCTATGAAAATGCCAATGAAAGCAAAGCCTGTGGCTCAAACTAATTGTCAGCACTGAGCAACCTCAACCTCTAACCCACCACAGATTTATCACTCTGTGCACACTGTACTCATGACAAGAAACCTTTGAATTAATCATTAACAACTAGAAATTCCTCCCAGACGGAAAGTGAGCAGAGTGCAGGGCTGGCCACCCCCCTTTCCCTTGCTCCTGAGCCAAGGAGAAGTGCCTGCAAGACTTCCTAATGAGAAAGACTTGTTTTGTTGTTGTTTCACCACCTCTTCTTTTAAGAGCATTGGAGAGGAAACTTTCAGTGGTCCTAAAAGGAGAGAGACATTAGTCTAAGCAAACTACAGTGCACATATGGCTAAATGTCCTCCTGCCTCCCTGGCCATCCTCCCCGATCAGCTCCGGCGCAGCCAACAGGAGCATACAGCCTTCATGGAAGAGAGGACAGTGCTACACTATGACCACGCAGGGTCACACATGAACACAAATCCCAGTGCGGAGGCTAAGGGGCTTCCTTATTCCCAGCAATACCCACACAATTAGTCCCCCTTCTCAAGAAAGGCCAGCCCAGTGCAGAGCACACTTGCTCTCCAGCACAGCAAACACATGGTCCTTGCCCAAGGCACAGCAACTGCTACCCAGTGTGCCCAGCCTGCTCCTGCTGCCATCATTCATCCCAGACTGTGGCACCAGTTTCTAGTATACCAGACTATGCAACTGAGCATCCACCGCTTGGGCTGTCCCACCAGTTAATTCAGGATATGTCCCACCATGGCCACTGGGACTTGTCCAGCTGGAGAGCAGCCCAGTTTAGCTTTTTCTGCAGTGGTGGTCATCAGTTACAAGACAGAGGACCATGTTGGTACAGAGACCAAGAGGCAGTCAATATCCCAGGAGAGAAGCCATCAAAGAATGGGATGCAAGCACAGGCACAGCATGGTGGTTCTCTGTGTTTTGGCGGCACCCCTGGGACAGCACAACAGTGCAGAGAAGGACTTAGAACATCCCCACTTCAGCAATGAACTCAGTAATGCTTGGAAAGGTCCCCTCAGCTGCAGTATCAGTCAGTACCATTTCTCCCACACAATTTCATAAATAAAACACAAAGAGCTCTGTAAAAAACTCCCTGAATTCTCTTTATTTTATTTATGTTTTCTCTATCCCAGCATGCTGGTGCAGACCTTCCTGAATATTGCTGGACAGAAGGAGAGAAGCTGTGAGCATCCAGCACCTGACAGAGGAATGAGGTCTTCCAGGGCAATGACATGCTCCTAAGCCCCACGTTGCCTTTTACAGTCTTTATCCTGAATGTTTTGGTTCTCAGCTTCTCCATCTGCACAGGTTATGGCACCATCACAGTAGAGCTTGAGTGCACATCAACTTACTGGTCCTCCAGTCTAAGTCTTTATACAAAACTAAATGCACTTATGCTAAGCTAAAGAGTTCCTTCTCATACAACATTAAGACCAGAAAGCACAACAGCATTGAGAAAAAAGGATGAGGACTGTCTCCAAAAAGATCAGGGTCTGGTTCGTGAGGTGGGGGAAAGGCAAAGGGCCACTAATGTCAGAAGGCATCAAACTTGCCTGGTGAGATAAATGGAGCTACTTACCCCACCTAGGATAGAGGAAAAAAATAAAATCTCTGTTATCAGCTGACTAGTCAGGAGAAAACAACAGACAGCATTTGCCGTGGTGAAGGAATAAGACACTACTTTGCTCAGAGGATGCAAGTGCCAGCAGGGTCTCTGCTGGCCCCTTCCCAGTTAACTGGGAGGCAAAGACTGAAGGGGTGTTAGCCCATCAACAGAAATCCTCCCACCTCACTGTCCTTTTTCTCCCAGAGGTGAAAGGCAGCCGTTTGTCCTCCCATTCACCTCCAGCTACCCTGCCTTTCTAGTTTTTGCTGGTTTCTATATATTCACCACAGAAACTACAAGCTGGAAAGTTTCCATTAAACAACGCCAACAAGAAATCTCCATTCACAGCTAACGCTTGGCTGCACACATTCTCTCTTATTTCCAAATGTTTTCCGTATGTTTCGGCTTCCCTTCATTAAACATATTCATAATTATTTGCAGCACATCTAAAGAACTCATACAAGAGGTTTGTGCTTCCAAATACAGCCTTCTGGCTGCAAAAAATCAGCATGACAGCATTAGAAGGAGGTTTGTGTCAATCAGGAGGTAGAGCTCAGGAAGAGGAAAGCAGAAGCCACACCATCATGATTTGAGTCAGTGACTACTTCCATCAGGTAGCAATTTGGCCCTTTACAAAACCCTAGGTATTTCTTAGAGCATCACCCTCTCAGTTAACTGTCAAATTAGTCAGCAACTGTGACAATAAATCTCATAATAAAAATGTGCAAAGTGGAGACTTCTGGTACCTTAGCTGAAAACTTGAACAGCCTAAAGGATTTTTCTGGTCTAAAGAGACACTGTTAATCCAACAAAGTATCTCTGTAACACTTCACACCAGTTACTGTTGTGGCCTTTCAAGGCTGTTTCCAGCACATCCTTCAATACCCTTTAGACTAAGCAAAGGCTTCACTGAGGAAACTTACACCAAATGCTCATTCCTTTAGCTCAGCCCCAAATAGTCACCTACAAAAGTTGTCAGGGCTTTCCAAAATCCTAACTCTTTCAGGGTCTTTCATGCATCCTACAGAGCTATCTAAGGAAGGGCATCTTTGGCACTTAAATTGTGCTGTGCTGGCTCTGCAGTGCTCAACTCAAGTGAGTAGGACCCAGCATGCCTTTATGAGACCAGAATGGCTCCTGAAGCACACACAGTGTCAGGGCTTCCAGCAATTATTTCTGTGATCCTTAAGACAGGGGTTGTTCATGGACAGAACTGTTCCTTTAGGTAATTACATTCCCAGGGCTACACAGTGCCTGTCAAACTCTCCCCCCTCTACATCACAGGCCAGTTTTTTGTGGATCATTATGAAATAAATATGTCATCCTGAAGGATGAAAACATAACAAGCTGTAGCTCATCTGAACCCGAATGTTACCAAGTCACCACTATAAAGAAAAACAAAATGTTGCACTCTGACTGCATATGGGCCATGAGTGACTTCCCTATCACACACACACACCTTTATCAAATAGGATACACAATTAAGCTAGCGTGTGTCCAGTGAAAGGTAAAAATTACTATCTGGTTGGTGTCAGAGCTGCAGACAGAGCAGTAAAGGCTCTAGAGCATCCTGAGCGATCAGTCCCACGTGTGATATTCTCTGCTAAGCTTTGTTCTGGCAACATTCCCACTATTCGAGGAAGGAAATGCAGTATTCTCCTTTTTTTCTGTGAGGCTGGATGTAAAGCTTGGAAAGCAGAACTGCCTTAACTACGTGGCAGGAGGATGGTAGTTCATAATTAATTTTCCACATCAACTGTTGGCCGCCCTCTTCCTCTCTGCTAGGCTGTAAACTGTCAGTGAATACTTATCCAAAGAGCAGACATGCCACAGAGCAAAAAGCATGATTATTATTAGGTAATACTTTATAGTGTGTGCTAGCCAAAAATAAGAGGTGAGTGAGCCTGGGTGCAGTGAGAGCAGTATCACTGCAAGGGCAGCCCTGCTTGAAGCTGCTTATCATGTAAGAGATGCAAAAATATAGGGGATAAAAGAGCAGGATGGAGAGAGTGAGACAGGTAGAAGGCTGTAAGCTGATACAGAAATGCGCTTTAAGAATAAGCTTTTGAGTCAGGTAATTTCAAAACATCTGCAGCCCCAAGAAACACACACCCTTTTCCACCCAAGTTAGACTCTACCCAAGACGTGGCCCATGGGCTGCCAAGCAGCAGCTCTGCAAAGGACAAGGGCCTCCAAACTGCTTTGTCTTCTGACAAAAAGAAGGTGTACTCCATTCAGAGTTAGCATTTTCCACTCCTCAGTCTCCAAATTTCTCGAAGATGAGAGTGCAAAGTAATTACAAGGAGGTTGTAGGTCTCCAGAAGAAACAAGCCACTACCTTCATCATGCTCTATAAAGCAACACTACAAACATCAGAGTCCAGAAGGCAGAGCCATAGGCTGACAGCCCAGGAACAAGCCCATCTGTATGACTTTGGACAGACCCATTGACTTCTCAGTACTTCAAGACACTTCAAGAGTACAGGTAGACTATTATATTACTGTCCTGTGATCGGTATCTTAGGAATCTCATGTTAGTTTTGGAGTTTCTCATTTTACTTCAGAAATTCAACTCAGTTCTGCTGCTGATAGCAGCTTTTTAATTCATTTTACACCAAGATATTTGTTATCAGAAATTGTGCTTTGATATGTGTCAGGTTGATGGATTCAATAAAAGCCCTGTCAGGAGAAGCTGAGTGAACAGGGTTGCAGAAGTGGTGTCATCAAGGGAATTGATACGTTAACAGTCAGTCTGCTGATCTTGCAACAAAACATGCAAACATAATAGCCATTTTATTTCCTCACCCTGGCAAAACGGTTCAGAGAAACACCAAAGAACATTTGCATAAACGTTACTCATACAAACAAGCTCAGCGTGCTCACTGACAAAAAACATATGTAAAAAGTGATCCTGCATGCTGTCCTGTTTTCCTACTTGGTGTGCACGATTCGGGCAAGAATAATGAAGACTTTATTCAAAATAAACCTCTGAATTTAACTTTGGGAATTCAAGCAGACCTCCCATGACGCTTCAATGGAACTTTTCTTTCAAAAATGTAGGACAGTTTTACTGACATGTTTTCAGACACGGCGAGTAGACCTGCACCCCTCATCGAGTCATTGGAAAGTTGCATTAAGGCCTTCTTTTGACATCCAAACCCACAAGCACATAAAATCAGTGTTTGTTTCTGATTTAATAAATGACATCACATAAGAAGCAAGACAGATTTGAAGAGAGAAATAATAAATATTTATCAAACCACATAATATAGGGAGTGAGAAAAGGACCTGTCTACTCCTCTGCTATAGGTCAAACAGGGCTTGAATACACAAGCTCTCTGCTTTATCTATACCAGACCACCACAGCTGCAATGTCACTCTGCACTGTCCCGTAACACAAAGAGATTTTGTTAACCTGAACTGATTTACAGAAAATTTAGGAATGGTAAAAAACATGATGTTGAGAGTCAACTTTTAAAGAAGAGAAATAATATTACAGCCTAAACAATGCAAAGGGAAAAGTTCCAAAGCAATTAATCTTAAAAAGGTGAATTACATTGAGGATTTATGTCCATGTAATGAAGACAATTAATTGCTACGAGATCCATAAAACACATTAAATGAACAAGGTTTTTTCCAATTCTACTTGCAAGATGAAATTTATTAACTATGTTTAATGGCTACTTAAAGTTTTACATATTTATTAAATGTGCTTTTTCAACAGAACAGATCATTTTACTAACCAGATTCTAATAATCTAAAAAATGAGCAATTTAAGAAAAAATATTACTCTGCATGTTATCTACAGATCCATTTAAAATGACTCCTTACATAGTAAGATTACCATCACCACAATTGCATAAATGCTACTAAAAGGGAATCTGCTTGTCTCACACAAGCAAACAACATACTGCTGAAAAGATGAATGAGTTCAGCCAACGTTATTTGGACATATGTTGCCATTTCCTGCAGAGATATGAAACAAATGTGGGTCCTGATGTCATTTGTTGTTACTGTAATCGCTTAATTAAAAACCCCTCTACTTGGGAGAGCAGGACACATGGAAGAAACTGGCTTAGATTGGACCAGTGACCTCAAACAGATCCACACACAAATCTTGTGCTTTGCCCTATAGACTCAGCTGCTCAGCCAAGGCTATCTTCCTGTCTCCATCTGCAGGTATCAGATGCACATTTTGCACTTGTGATTGCACGCAAATCAGAGACAGGTGTTTACTGCTTAAAAGTGACCTAGAAGTGACTCGGTTCCTTACTCACCATCTCTAAAATGGGGATAAGTAGCACTTTGGTCTTACAAGGGTGTCATGGGGGACATATAAAGTTGATGGTAGTCAATTATTCTGATTAGTTTGCATGAGCCCCCAAGATGAAAAGATAAAAAAGGGTCTCAGCTTCTTGAACGAATAAGAGCAGTGTTGCCAACTCTTTAAACTTTAGCACAATCTTCTCAATCTGCAATGTTCTTCCTAAAGATCAAGTTTCCATAAATGCAAGATTTCCTTATTAAGAACCAAGTTTTTAGATCTGATGGTCACAAAGTAAAATGAAAAAAAAAAAAATATAACCAAAGTCAAACCTAGGTTTTAATGCCTAAATAATAGTTTTGCATAAACCAATTGTATGGAAAATGCTCTTCGTCCTCAGAAACCGTGAGGTTCTGCAAACCTCTGCGCTGGAGTACTACTCATGCTGCAGCCTGAGACATGAATCTTAGACTGAGTTGGACTGACTCAGGTGGGAAGAAGATGGGGAGCTCACCTCAGCACCACCCTGTGCGAGGCAGGGTCAGCACCCCAGTCACACCCGCACCCAACCACTCTGGTGCGGATCTTCACACGCCCTGGGGCACCCTGTATACCCAGCAAAACATACATGCTCCTGCAAGGAAGATTTACATGCTTTCACCTACAAATCTCACAAAGAAACAGGGAATAAAAAAAAATGCTGTGATTTCTACATTATAATAGTGCAAAATATTTCTCTGCAAATGTCAAGAAGCCCGCTCGATTATGAAATACCTCTCCCACAGTCTTTCCCTTCAGGTATTACAGTCACAAGAGCAGCAGCTTGGAAATAAACAAAAGTGAAGATGGTTACAAAAGCATGAGCAATGTTTTACAACCTCCACTTCCAGAAACCAGGTGCCACTGGTGCAGACAGACAAACAGAGCAAGCCCTGCAGCGGTTTTAATGACAGGAACCTCTCCTCCCTAACAGCAGTGCTGTTTTCCTGAAATACATGTACAAACTAACAGCATATGCTGTGGTTAGAACGGATCTTTCTCAACCCTCAGCATTTAATAGTTAAGCACCTAATTTAAGCTATTCCCACCAATTTTTTTCTGCAGTTGCTGGAGACAGGCAGTGTCCAGACCAGCAGAGCTCTGCTGAAGCATGAGAGTTTGAGCCTACAGTTTCCAGAGGAAACACTTATTGGTGCAACCAGATCAAAAGCAGGAGAATGAATGCACACTCACCGGGATATCTCATGTTTTTTTAGAGACTTTTAAGAAAGTCTTGACCTTTTTATTCTTTTTTCCCCCCTCTCCACTAACACCAAGTGCAGGTGTTATATTGCTGCTGTTCTTTTCCCAACAAGACTATACTGCTGGTTCAGACATATAAGAGAAGTCAATACCCATGTGTTAAATGAAAAACGATAGCATCAGCCAATACCATTCTACTGAGACCTGGGAACCAAAACTTTAAATGTGGGGTTTTTGTTTAATCAGCAAACTTTGCCTTCACAGAAATAACTTGGCCTAGATAAAAGAAACCATAGAATCAGAGGTTATATTACCCTAAATGCTTCTATAGAACAAGCTTTGTCCCCAATACATTCCTTAAGTCCCTGGCCCTGACTTTCTTGTTAAAGGATAGTTGCATATTGCCTTGCTACAGTTACAGCATAACCATGGCAATGTTTGCGTGGATATAAGAACCTCCACACATGCAAAAATTTTAAGTGCTACACAACAAAGGGGACATACGATTATGCAAGAAAGAGGTATTTCTGTTCTTGGCAAACAATGAGAATATAAAAAGCCAAAGGAAAGCACAAGGCTGTATTATAAATGGGCTACTTCAGCGTCATTTACGTTTTTTCATCTCTGACCCTCTGAACTGCAGACAGTAGCAAAATACAACAAGTCGACTTTCAAAATGCAGATGCCTTTCACCAAGTATACATCACCAACAGCAAAACAACCACCAGCGAGCATTCTGTTCAATAAAGCACTTGATATAAACACGTACCTCCCCAAGCCCAAGACTTTAAAAACACTTCACTCTTGATGAATGCTCTCCAAATTCAGGAAGAGCAAAGGTTTTTGATGGAGGCAGTATGAGCATGGCACGCATACAGCAATAAACATGGAGGCTGCTAATTTTCTGTTTTCCCTGTATGTAGATATTCAGAAAAGAGCAAAAAGACAAGAGCAAGGGGAAAATGACATACCTTACCAAACCTGAATGTTGGACACAACTCGTTTCAGAGCAACATTGGTGTGAAGGTAAGTTCCTCAAGCGACCACCAACCACAATTCCTTTCTGAGCGCCCCAGAGGCTCCAGCTCCCCCTTGTCAGGGTCCCTGAGGAAGATGCAATGTCCTCCAGTATGTCAGAGCCTCAGCTGCAAAAGATGCTGTTCAGAAAAAGGAAAGAGAAGGTATGGCATTAAATTCTAGGGTCAGTTATTTGGCAGATTCAGAGCAGAACACAAGACAACATCAGATAGGAATAAAATGTCAAGGCAGGACAAAGAGTCTGTGACAATCCATCATGCATGGCACCTCTGGAGGGCAATCTTTGAATTCAAGAACTGTGGTACAAAGCTATTCTTGCTTTACAGTACTTTAATAGTGTTTCTACACCAGGAAATGAATGCTAGCCCAGCTGCTTTTTATTTCAGTCTGATATTGTAATAAGAAAGTAAGTAATACACTTCTCCATGGGGAATATTTTCATTCATTATGGAATTTCTGCAGAATAACAGGACTTTCATAAAAGCAGAGACATCACCTCAGTCTTAATACTTTGCACTGTTAAAATGGCTCTCACTCAAGGTATTCAAAGCTCCTAAGGAGGCAATAACATTAGGAACTTTCCAGCTGATGGGAAGCAGTGACTGTCAGCCCAACACAGAGCGATGGGTTCCCAAAGTTCAGCCTCCAAAGCAATTGTCAGAGAAAGGTAAATGACCCGAGCTTTTCTAGGAGGGTGGGGGCTCAGCATCGCCATGTTTTCTACCTCACTCTCACTGCTAGATATGCGTGGTGTTTCCAAGAGGTCAGACCATGGCACTGAACATGGACATGGGGGCCTCACTGCAGACACCCAGGTGAGAAGACAGCAATGGAGATGACCACCTGGCAGCAACACTGCCAGAAACAAAATACCTTAGAGAAGCACCGAGAAGTTCAAATTATCGTCACCATCATTGCATTAATCATCCCTAATTCCTGCATATGGGAAAACACTTGAAGGATCATCCTCCCCGCACCTGCACAATACAACATGCAAAGTGAGATTGGGCAGAGCAGCACAAAGCAGGCGAGGACCGAGCAAAGGGCAGGATCCGACCTCTCTAGGTCAGATACATACACGCTGGGTGGTTGTGTCCTTAAACCAGGCTCAAAGATACTTTTCTAACTTTAACTCAACACAGCAGCCATGAACATACTCTAACTTTGCCTAGAAATGCAAAAAGAGCCAAGAAAAAAAAAAAAAAATATATACAGACATATTTATTCCTTAGAGGTCTCCTGCACAGGAGAAAGCCTGTGGCAGCTTGAAATACCACAAAATCCCATTACATCTTGTTGTGGTTTAACCCTGGACAGTAACTAAGCCCCAAACATCCACTCACTCACTCCCCCCACACCAGTGGAATGGGGGAGAGAATCAGAAGAGTAAAAGTGAGTAACCTCATAGGCTGAGATAAAGACAGTTTAACAGGTAGAGAAAAAGCTGTGCATGCAAGCAAACCAAAGCAAGGAATTAATTCACCACCTCCCATGGGCAGGCAGGTGCTCAGCCATCCCCAGGACAGCAGGGCTCCATCACATGTAACAGTGACTTGGGAAGACAAACACCATCACCTTGACTGTCCCCCCTTTTCTTCTTCTTCCCCCAGCTTTATATGCTGAGCACAACGTCATTGGTCTGGGATGTCTCTTTGGTCAGTTGGGGTCAGCCATCCTGGCTGTGTCCCCTCCCAACTCCCTGTGCACCCCCAGCCCCCTCACCGGTGGGGTGGGGTGAGAGGCAGAAAAGGCCTTGGCTCTGCCTAAGCACTACTCAGAAATAACTAAAACATTCCTGTATTATCAACACTGTTTCCAGCACAAATCCAAAACAGAGCCCCATACCAGCTACTATGAAACAAACGAACCCTATCCCAGCCAAAACCAGCATAAACCTTCACAAAAAATCCTGAACCCATGAACAGGTTACAGCTATCTGGAAAACCCATTCACTTCTGGGCTTGCAGGAGGGAAGACTTCAGTAACCAGCAGTGTGTAAAACTGTTCATACTGAAAGTTAGCAATATACTGCTTGCTTTTTTTTTTTTTTTTTTTTTTAATCTATCTATCTATCTATCTATCTATATATCAAATAGTCTCTTTGCTAAAAGTTCACATAGTAAGCATGGTTGCACAGATCAAAACAACCAAATACATTCACTTTATTTAGCACTAATTACTTTCCTGGACCTTATATAAGGGGTTTATGTTACATACCACACCTAAAGGCTTTTCAAGTGAAACAGCTTGTGAGATACCCACAACAGGAGTCAGGACAGCAGAGCCCAGCCCTGCATTTCTTGATAGAGGTTTTCTGACCTTCTGCCTCTCTTGAACTCAAACACGAAGGACAAAAGTGGACCTTCACAGTTTACTGTCCTCTTCCAGGTTAACCATGAAAAATCAGACTGTCAACTGGAATGGCTGCTGAATGACTTACAGGCATAGAAATGGCTGATGCTGCAGTAGTTTGATCTGCAGGGAGCAGCAAGACCTAATTCAACTGCTTTTAAAGGACTTCTATCTCTGGAGACCATAGTTACAATTACTTTTACATTTTTGCTCATAAATTGTAACACAAAATAATCACAAAGAAAATCACTGCTACATTTTTGTGCATTAACTACAGAATCAGCTGAGTTAGAGGTAGAAGTAACAATAACAGGACTAGATCATCATTGCAAGCTGACTGTAGCAGCCTGGTCTCAGGTTGGAAAAGATGTATTTTTGAAAGCTCCTATGTAGTACAGCTTGCCAATGCTCATCAGAAGCAAATCTCTTTGGTAAATTGGCATGTTGCCTTAATACACTGCTATGCATGGGCATAGAACTTCTGTACCATCTGTATTCCTGCATTGCTGGGTGGGTCATAAATTACAGTACAGGTATTCCTAAATTAACATAGTTAAGTGGTATCAGATCAGTCTCCAAGTCACAAAAGCAGGCATATAGATGTTCTCAATCAGAAAAGGCAGACAAGACATTTTTCCAGTAAAAAGAGTATTTCCCGTGGAAGTGTCTCAGTCCTTTACTGATAGAAATCATGAATTATACAAAATAACGATATACTTTAGATGTAACAAATCAGATCAAATATTAAATTTAAAGAGACCACTTCTATCTTGAGATGTTCCCAGACCACAGATCAATGAAGGCTGGGAGACTCTCTCACAGGAAGCTTTGCTACGCCTTTGCCCTGCTCTCATGCTTTTCTTTAGGCACCAGCTATTGATCACTGGCAGGGTGAGGACAGGAGGCAGCTGGACCCTTACCTACCCCAGCACAGTCATCCTTATATTTTTGGTGTCATACAGCTTAAGGTGTAAGTTTGGGCCTTGTGGCTAGATATGACAATATTGGTGGGCATTTGCAACTTTAGATAGGGCAAAAAGAGCTATCTAGAAGCTGAATGACATATTTTCAAGCAAGTATTACAGTAGAGCAGGTATTCATATTAGTATGTTTGCCTCACCAAAAATTAACTACAACCCACCTAACTGCAATTGAAGGAATTAGTTGGGCATAGAAAAGATTAAATATTTAAAGTCTGGTGACTTAAAAATAATTGAGACCATTTCTTAACCATTGCTTAAATATAAAAGTTATTTTATTTTTACCGCTAACGTGACCATTAAGAAATCAAAACTCCGTATGTGTGCGCATCCATGCAGACACGTACAACACATTGTTATATGTGACATGTTCATATATAGCCTCATAACTTTCTTCTTTCTCTGTAACTAAACTTGGGTAAACATGTTTGACTAATATAAAGGAGCTCTACTGGTAGAGCCAGAAGAAAGGCTGTGAAACAGGCAAGGGAAAACACGTTTTTATTGCTAAGTATTTAACAAGGTCAACGTCCTCTGTAAGTGCAGGAAAAAAGATCACAGCAGACTCTGAACACAGCAGGGGAGGATACCAATTCATTAGCAGGTATATCTTCTAATTACTGCCTTGGACATCAGTGCCCACACAGCTGAGCAGGCAACGACTGCTGCGTTTTGCCATATCCTCAGGATCGAGCTCACTCTTTTCTGTTGAGCGTCAGGACAGCACAGGTTAATGCAGTCCCACCACAGCTGAAAGCAATGGTATTCAGTTATCTCAAAAGATGCTCCTGACTCCTCACAGCTCAAGTGCTGAGAGAAGCTGGCTTCTACGTTTTATAGGATTTGTTCCTCTGCTCCTGCCGCATCAAGGAAGCTGTAGGATCAACAACTCATCCTGTCAGCTCCATCTCTGGTAAAGATCTCACATTAATTTAGTGTAAAGGTGACACTGGTGAAGAAGGGAATAAAATGAGACTTTGAATCCCTCTTTCCAGAAGGCTAATGGTAAAAAATTGGTAGCA
The DNA here is from genome assembly GCF_965140245.1 of Athene noctua. Lineage (NCBI taxonomy): Eukaryota > Metazoa > Chordata > Aves > Strigiformes > Strigidae > Athene > Athene noctua. Next base: position 16,147,068 of record NC_134048.1, read on the forward strand.
ATGCAACTTTGGCACCTTTCCAACTATAACACTTAGAGCATTGCCCACAGCTGTGTCCCAGACATACTTTATCATCCAGGATGGCTCAGTACAAAACATAAATAAAACAGAAGTCACCAGCACTACTGGCACTCAGCTGTTCTAAGGGTTTGTTGGTTTTGGTTTTTTTTTTTCCTTCCTGCCAACAAAACAAATAGTGAAACAGCAGAACTGCAATTCAAGTGATAACATCCATGATTAGGAAATCTGGTGGAGGCTGGTGGTGTGATGGAGTTACTCAGGAAATTAACTCAATTAAAGACTGCAGGCAATAATAAAATGAAAAAATACATTGACTGAGATGATGCTGAAGATCAGTATTGGGTTTTGCCATCCAAGTGCAAACTAAGGACATCCAGGAGAAAGGAAATAAGAGCAGTGGTTAACCATGCTTGTTGAATGAACTATTCCCATCATAATAGTATTAATGTAACATTCTGAGGTTCAAAAGTATGATTAATATCTTACCAGGTTAGAAAATGCTAAGACACTGCACAAGTCTTACTGTTGTTGCATATGCGTGATTTCTGAAAATGAAATCCAAGAAATGCAATGGAGATACTTCTAATTTGAAATAAAACATGCCTGCTGAAGAAAAGAGCTTACATTAACGAAGGCTGCTTCTCAAGTTCAAAGGCATTAAGTTGCAGGCTACTGTCTAACTGTCTAGCTGCTAACACTGCATTATACTATTAAGTTTTTTTATTATTATTACTCCTACTACTGCTACAGTCTGGCTACACTATAAAATAACATCTCTTGGGCTCCTTAGATTCAGATGTTTACATCTGCCCTTGTACTGAAGCTCTTTCATGAGATTATTGTTTCTTCTGTCAGTCCAATTGAAAGCAATGATGAACTTACAGCAACGCATATGTCCTTGTCAAATAATGCTTTCAAAGGGTTGGAAGCACATTCCTAAGCAGTGCTTAGCTGATTTCCTGGCTTTAGGAGAGAATGAGTATCAAACAGCTTGCACTTCACTGGTCAGATCTTCAAAATAATTGAGTAATGAAATAAACGCAATTCTTTCAACAAGGAGGGGCTGGCGGGAAGCATGAAGCTCAAGGGCAGCCTTGCCTGCAGTGACCATGAAATAGTAGAGTTCAAGATCCTTAGGGCAGCAAGCAGGGTGCAGCAAGCTCGTTACACTGGACTTCAGGAGAGCAGACTTGGCCTCTTCACGGATCTGCTTGGCAGAATAGCATAGGATAAAGCCCTGGAGGGAAGAGGGGCCCAAGAAAACTGGTTAATATTCAAGGATCAACTCCTCCAAGCTCAGGAGTGATGCATCCCAACAAAGAGGAAGTCACAGAAGAACACCAGGAGGTTTGCATGGATGAACAAGGAGCTCCTGCACAAGCTCAAACACAAAAAGGAAGCCTACAGCGGGTGGAAGCAAGGACAGGTAGCCTGGGAGGAACAGAGAGAAACTGTCTGAGCTGCCAGGGATCAGGTTAAGAAGGCCAAAGCCCTGATAGAATGAAATCTGGCCAGGGACATCAAGGGCAACAAGAAAAGCTTCTATAGGTATGTCAGTGATAAAAGGAAGCCTAGGGAAAACGCAGGCCCTCTCTGGAAGAAAAAGGGAGACTTGATCACCTGGGATATTGAGAAGGCTGAGGTACTCAACATCTTTTTTGCCTCAGTCTTCACTGGCAAGTGCTCCAGCCACACCATCCAAAACACAGAAGGCAAAAGTGGGGACTGGGAGAATGAAGACCTGCCCACTGTAGGAGACCAGAATACAGGAAAGCTGGGGAGGGACTCTTGATCAGGGCTGTAGGAATAGAGCAAGAGGTAACTGTTTCAAACTGAAAGAGAGTAGATTTAGATTAGATATAAGGAAGAAATTCTTCACTGTGAGGGGGGTGAGGCCCTGGCACATGTTGCCCAGAGAAGCTGTGGCTGCCCCCTCCCTGGCAGGGTTCAAGGCCAGGTTGGACGGGGCTTTGGGCAACCTGGGCTAGTGGAAGGTGTCCCTGCCCATGGCAGGGGGGTTGGAACTGGATGATCTTTAAGGTCCCTTCCAACCCAAACCATTCTATGGCTCCATGATATCAGAGGCAGCTGTGTGATATAATTTTTGCTGATATGACAACATCTAACTAGATTTCCTCTTACTCTAAAATTATAATCTAACTAGAAAACAATCATGTCACTTGTCTTAGTATTAGTTAAACTGTAAGACTTACTTTCATGTTGAGTGAGGTGTAACTGGCTCCATCGGGTGTATTCACAGCAAATTTGAAGCATGTATCTCCAGCCCAAAGTGCATTGTATCGGCATTAACTTGTTTCCCATCTTACTAAAAGGCTTCACTTCCAAATCTAGGATGGCAGAGTCCTTAATTCATTGGTAAGGCAAAACACATGCCTTTTTTTTTTCTGTTATCCTCTTTCTTTATCCCCTTTTTCACTAAGCCAGGGACAGACATTTTGCCACAGTTGGGGCAAATTATATCCTTTCCAATCATCCATCTCCTCCTGGGACTTATATAACCACACACCTCTGCCAGGGTGTTACAAGACTGAGGGCTCCACTCTACAACCACAGCACTGCAGAGGTGGGATGTGCTGTGAAAGCCCCACCTGACCCAAGGGAAATAAAATTTGTCAATATATCCAGCGGTGCAGAATAAAGTATGTTAACCAGGGAAAAACCTTACTTTTGGATCCATTCCAAGATAAACTTCTACATGCGCAAATTTAGTGCACTGGGACTCTTCTGGGATGTATTTCCCACATTCTATAATTCAGGTACATTCCAGGATGAAGAATGTTGTTTATTACTAGAAGGTTCAAATACATTTGGATCTCTTTACCACAGCTGATAGCACATAAGTGGATCATATTATAGGATCAGGACATGAAAGCATGAGCTTTTTCTAAACATACTATACTTCTCTTTCTCTGTATCAAAGGTATTAGCTTGACCACTATTAACTTTAATCTAATTTGAACTCAGTGCATCTGTGTTTTGCCACCTAAACCTGACTTCTCTGTTTCTCCTTCAGACATGTTGTCCCCTCCCTTTTGCCTTTTTTTTTTTTTTTTTTTTTTTTTCAGGGACTCTCCTTTTTGAATCCTTCAGATGAAATTTTCCAACAGTTCTGGCACTGACCTCGCTCTGCTTCGCTGGAGTCAGTAAGATTTATTACTGGCCTGCATTAAGAGTGGTCAGAAGAAACAACTATTTTTGATGCCCTAATCTGTCACTCTTCAGAGATACTTTGCTTTGTGTTACTGCCATTTCTAACCCGTTTTCTGTTGGAAAATGAGTAAATAAATGCATATCTTCATCTGCTGTTAAATGTCATTGCTAAGCAAACCTTTCATCCTTTGCTAAAGTTGCTTATCTCTAAAGTTATTTATTTAACTCTAACTTTATTGTTTATCTCTGTGGAACATATTGGGATAAGCCGGTATACCAAATGTTAGAGAAAATACAAGTATATTGTATTCTGTGGCACCTGGAGGACACACGGCTGTCAGTCATTTGTCAACCCTGAATCTGAGTAAGGTTTTTCATTATAAATTTAGATTATTATTCACAATGTTTTGATTTAGAAGCCACACATAGTGTCAAACCCTGATGCATTTCCTGAGAGTCTAAAATGCGATTCTCCTTTGATGTTTTGAGCCAAGTTTAGTTACATTAGGAAAAACAGTTGGTTTAACTCACTTTTCAACTCTGAAAAGTTTCATTGTATAAATTAATTGTATCCAATGTGCTGTCACTCTGGAATTCCCGTCCCTTGATGAAGTTTTACACTGTTACAAGCCAGGGGAAATTTAAGAGTCAACCAAGTCCATAAATGACACACAAAGGCAGCCTCACTCAGTGCACAGATCTGATACGTTAGCCTGAAAAGCATATCAAATTCATTGACACTTGAAAAACACCAACCTAACTTCTGAAATGTAGCTTTTCCTGTGTTGGATTGTATATTTGAAGAAAAATAACCTCAACTTGAGCTGGAAACCAGCATAAAAGCCTGGTAAATCTCTAGAGCCTTTAAGTGCTATAATTTCAGCCACTAGTACAAAAAGGACAGAGCCAGGAGGAGAGAGAGGAGGGCACACAGAGGTCTGGAAGAGCATCAGGTAGGAGGCAATGGCAAACGGACGCCTGCACCAGCTTATGAGGACTGTAAGGTCTGGGTGAGAGCACCAGAGAGCCAAGAAGAGGCCAGAGCAGAAGGATGCCAGAGCTTTCTAGGAGAAGTGTCAGGAGTTTCGAGAAAGTCGATGCAGGTTAAAAAGGTTCATAAAGAAACAGGACCACATGCAAGCCCCAGAAGTTGTGCTTTTGGTACACAGCCACCAACACATTTGCAACTGCAAATCAAGATTCCCTTTATGTCTTCCCTCCTTTCCAAGCACACACACTGCTCCAGTCTATGCTTTCTGGACCAGTCCATCTAGATTTAAATGCTGAACTACAGAAAAACTTCAATAATGGCCAAAAAGCAATGAGCAATCCAAAATTGATGCAGAAGGCACCTCTGCTTCAGACTCCACATGAGAAAGTTCTTGATTTCACCCATCTAAACATGTCCTGCTGTCTGCTCTTGGAGAGCAGAGTTGAGATAGGCTAACAAGTCACCAAACTATCTGAAATACTCTTGTTCACCCATAAAATAAGGCAGTGTCACACTGCTTCAGTCAGTAAAGGCTGGCTTCCTCAGCACACTGTAAATCCTAACGAATGGAGCAGAAATACAGCACTCGGCAGGCTGCACGGCAGAGCCAGCCTGAACAGCAAGTATCTGAACTGCCTTCAATCTCATTAGGTGCTCAGTAGTCTCAAAGCAATCTTTCGATTTGTGCTGAAAACCAAAGCAGCTAAAAGTAGACTATCGAATATAAGGGAGTTTAGAATGACCTTGTTACGAAATACGCTGAATTCTCTTCAGACACAGCTCTAGACTGCTGATTCCGTTTGAAGTCCGTGATTAGTAGACCCCAGCCAGAAATATGTCATAAGCCTAGGCAGAGCTTGGCATGAGATGAAAAGACTCATTTAGCCACCGTCAGCAAAGAAACCGTACAATGCACCTGAACCCCATCTAAATCTGGACATGGCCGAAGTATAACAATGAAATACAGATGAAAACTATTCATAACAGGGCAGCATTTGAGCCAGAAATTGGCCTTATCACTGATAAAAAAATCTCGTTTTCTACAGATGCACATTGATACATAGAGTCAGCAGTGCTTACAAGATAACTGCCTGTGCCATCAGGTGGTTGGATCCTGTCTCTTCCACCCACAGTTCATCGTGTTAGTAAGTAATTGTGTTTAGTTTTTGGAAATATGATCCCATAGAAATCATGCATGAGAGTTCAGTGTGCTTTGCCTCTTTTTAAAGTCCTTCTAAAACTGCAAATAATAATATGGTCAAAACCGTACTGTAGTTCTGCATGTATTTAAGTCAGTTAGCACAAATTAATCTCAAGGGTAAATTCTTTTCAATCCGATCACCCTTAAACAATTGGATACTGCAAAAAAGCCTACAGCTATCTATCTGCATAGCACTGCAACCATTTTGAACACCACTAAAATAAAGTTTATTGACCTGAATTTATCTTTGGTGTAACTTCACTGACTTCAGGGGGCTTTTGCCAGTGATAAATTTGCCCGCTGGGTTTTGTGACATGAAATGACTATGAAATCACAACTTGTAGAAATGTCAGTGAACAGGTCTGGATGTGGGATGTGCATCAAGAAACTCTTCTGATTACAAATCTGCAAACCTTTGGCAGTTTACAAAACACTGCTCTTAGAAACATTTTTAAGAGCTATATAGACTGGCTCAGTCCAGGATAAATTATAATCTGTGAAGGCTGCAAAACTAGAAATGTCTATAGCGCTTGTTTTTCAGTGGTGGCTTTCAGGACTTCTCTGACTAGAGACAAATTTTCAGACTTCAAGTTTTCACGTGTGTGTGTGTGAGTATGGGTATGTCCATACGTGCACATTAGAGTCACTACTGGGTTCTCCCCTTTTCTAATGAAAAGTAGTATATTTAAAAGTCACAAACTGACACCATTCAAAGAATCTGAAATGCTCTGTGGAATTCCCAATAAAAAAAATTGAAAGGCCCAAGTTCATACAGTCTGATGTCTCTAAAGCTTTTAAGTTTCAGACTCCCCTTAGTTGTCTCTCACAAACAAATTCAGAAATCTTGACGCAACCTCCCTGAACTCTCGAGTCAACCTTAAGTTACAGCCACATGCTCTGCTCTTCTGGAACAGCTACTGAAAGGGAAGAATTTCACCAGCTCTGACCTGCATTCAGATTAGAAATAGTTTCATATTCCCACTAGCTCATCTGTTCTTATCAGGAAAAGCATCACCGCTCAGACTGCTCACTAAATTTGAAGGATGACACAGGAAGAGCACATGCACATCACAAAAATATGAAGCAATAAGTAGAGGGGAAAAAACAAATGATCAAATTCTCAGCTGATGTAAGAGAGCCTGAAGTTCAAATTAATGACTACAGTGTAATTTTTATCTTTTCAGATCCATACTGTGCATTGTGGTTTTCCAATCAATCCAACAAGGAGATGTGACAACCACTGTCGAGGGATAACCATTTTATAGTGGCCATTACAATTACACACAGGCAATTATCCCAGTGCCAGAGATTGATGGGAAGTATGCTTTCCCCTTCCTATTTCACTGTGGAAGGACAACAAAAAGTAGTTAAAGGATATATTAATGGTTCTTCAAATAATATACTTGATTATATCTACTGCAGAATATTTTCCTTCATGTTTTTGTAATGACTCTGACCATGAAAAACAAATTTATGCCTACAGTTTGTATCATTATAAACTCCACTCATTTGATGTGGAAAACCTACAGTTTAATTGCTTGATTTAGAATTGGCTGGTAAAATGCGTACCGAAACATTACTCTTTTAATTATGTTAATTTATAACTGAAAAGCTAAATTTACAAAGGCAATAACATTAATTATTTACTTCCCCATTAAAGCTGAATATTTATTACCAAGCTAATTGGCTTCATAAGTCTGCCAAAAAATTAAAAATGAGTTTATGAACTGATTTATACAGGAATGATACTGCTGTATCTCTCAGCAGGTTGTGTGTGTTTAATGGATTGCTCTGATATACAAGTACATTTATTTCATTTATAGTCCATTACATATAGTATTTTCAAAAGATTTTATTTTTCTTTCCTTGATAAAGATGCCAGCTGTGACTCGGAGCAAGCTCCTTTACTGTTCTGCACCCAAAACCCTTTATGCAGTTTGATGGACTTTCACCGGTCTGTAATAATTTATGAAGATTGCATCTAGCCTGGTCATTTAAATGCTCACTGAATGTAGGACTACATGGGTTAAATCAACCAAAAAGAGAAACACAGTAGCTCAAAATAATCAAGCTCACAGACAGAATAGCAAGGCTGTTAAGAAACAACACCTAGGAGTGAGGAGTCTCCATCCTCCCTAGTATTTTAGCTTCATTTCCACATGCAAGATAACTAATATATTCAATATTTATTTATGCATGCATCCTCAAAATAATACAATTAAGTTACTAATGCTTACAGAACAATCTGAGTGTTACCTTAACATATGATGAAAGGCTATTTTTGACTGCCATCTAGACAGAAATTCTAATTCCATTTGGCAATGTGTTTCAACTCCAGCACAAAGCAGATACCGTCTCTTCCTGCTTATGTTCCTTAAATATGTGACTTTCCCAGAGGGCGATAGGATTACTAAAGAGCTGCGGTGGCATGGCCATCAGCATGAGGCAGAAGGGGCTGCTGTGATCTTCATTTCTGCTTGGGCTTCTGTGAAAGTTCTCTTTGACTTAGGCCTACTAATAATTAGTCTGCCGAGTGCACGAGATAAGCTGAATAAAAGATCCAACCCCGAGACAGTGCTTACAGAGACAGTAGCTAGTATGTTCAATATTTATTTATGCGGGTGTCCTCAAAACAGGTTGATTAGGTCTAGATTACAGACTACACTCCCAACCACGGTGTAACTGTATTGCAAAGGAAGGACAGAAGTGTCCAGGAAAGAGAGGCAGTAGGTCAGTGGATCTGGCATCTCATCCTACATGAGAAGAAATGGGTCAAATCACAGTTTAAAACTTTCCTGCTCTTAATTTTTTTCTGCAGCCCAGCGGCAGAGTCAGCGACATGGAACGCGTGAACCCCTGTCCAAGGGAAAAATCCTGTGGCTTCAGCTAACAATACCTCACAGTGTCCAAGAGGCTGGATTCAGGACATACAGTTGATTTTTTATTATAAAACTGATAAAGGCAGGAGGAAAACAAACAAACAAACAAACAAAAACCCCCAAAAAAACCACAACCCCAGAACTTCTAATTTAAAGTCTGGGGTTTCTTTGTCTTAGCTCCCATCACAATAAAACAGACCTGAGCCAGGATGACAAGTCCATCCGACATTTCCCTTTTCTAAAACTATGCAGGATAAAACTACTGATCCTTATGCAAACACACTAGTATCTCTCGGTGCCAATTTTCTCTGAATACAAAAGAAACACAGCTCAGTATAACACAGCACTGTATGGGTACAAGACACAGAACTGGCAAGAGCCAGAATTTGTTAACACCCAAATCCAACCTGTGAATTGAAGACACGCGATTTTTGACAGTTTAATTCAATGTCCCCAAAATTGACAAGAGGTGATATTTCAGGTGAGTACGTTAAATCAGGTTGAAACTAGAACTATTCCATATACACATCCAAACCAGCATGGCAGGTTGCTGCAGGCAGCTCTGCACCTACAAGCCGGACGCGATGCAGGTGAAGGCTGCCTTACCCTCAGCCTTCATGTGCAGATTTCCACATGGCCACCTCCACAGTTTATCTTTATCCTCTTGCAAGAGCATGTGCTTTGCATCCTCACTACAAAGACCTGATCAAAAGACTACTGTCATCTCTGCAAGACTCTCCATTAATTTTTTGATTTAAATCAGAATTGCAGTTTGTCCTACTGACTGTTGTGCTCAGGGTCACAACAAACTTTCACACATTAAATAGTCATGGAAGCAACCACGTCTCTTGCTTTGTGTTATCATGTATCTAGGAGTTTGGTGCAACACACTTCTCCATGAGCTTCTAAGGATAGCCTGAAAAGATCAGAAAGCAATCTATGTGGGAACATTCACCGAGATACAATGATGCCACTTTCACAGCTTTGCCTCAGAAACATTTGACTTGTCTAAATCACATCCCAGCTTCTTCCTCCCAACAAAGCATAGCCCAGTGAGAGAACAGCAAAGAACAGCAGGGCAGAGGAAGATATTCTTCTACCTTTAAAATTTGTTACTTTAAAAAAAACCCAATCAGACCAAAATCAACATCTCAGAAATTAATCAGAAAGCTACGATGAGTTAAAGTTCATACAAAACTCACTCACTTGTGCAATTGTGCAATGCTTCACTGACATTTCAAAATTTTTTGAAAATTTTGTCAACTATAATTCAAGATATATTTCTTAGGAAAAAAAAAAAATTCAAACTAAAACACCTAAGCCTTTTGTTTAAAAAGCTGTAGAAGAAACTACTTTTAATGAACTCCAGAAGTCTTGTGCGGTTCCATTTTGGTTTTAGCCCAGTGTTTCCTGAACCTGCCCTCTCCTCACTATTATTAAGGTATTACTGGTTTGGCACTGACTGGTGCCAACACATCAGACTGCCTGGCATGAAGCAGCAAACGTCACAGATAAAGACCCAGTATGAGGCAGTGCTGGTAAACAAGGATAACACTGCATGACAGACAACTAGCAGAATAGAGGATGGCAAACAGAAGATAGTTGTCAAGCATACGGTATTTTTAGCAACAATCAACCAAATGCCTTAGACATCAATTTCAAGCCACTTAATCCTCTTAATGACATGCTGTGGCATTTGTTTATGATTAGGGTTTCACTTTGTTTTCTGTAGAAGATTCCCCTCAGACTTTTGCATTCAATATGCTTTGTAAATAGTTCTGTGAGTACACTGAGTATTAGGTTAGAGTTTACTTATCACAGTGCTAAATTATTCCAGCTGAGTCCTTATTAATTCTCCTAATTTTACTATCATTCACTATCATTACAACAACGCAGCACCCTATGGATACGTTTATTACAGAGCATAAATCCAGGGCTTGTATAAGATGCTGGAATGCCTACTTTGCAACTTTATGCAAAAGCCTGAGGAATATTTAAAAAGAATTATCTTTAAGACAACTTTTTAAAGGCTTACCTCTAGATTTCCATCCTCTGCCCACCTATTACATTTTTGTATGATGTTAGATAAGTTTTCTACATGTGATACTCCACTGCAGTACAGGCTATTGCCCAAGGCAAAACTCTTTCATAGTAAATACACTGGGGAAAGGGATGGTAGAGAGAGAGCAAAGCAGAGTATACTGCTGTATACAGCAATTTCCATTAAGAGAAAGCATTTATAAAAATAGACATTTAAAAATATCTTAATGCGTATTCCCCTCCCCCTTCAGAGAATTTATGCTACTGCATACATCTTTTTTCTAACACAAGCATATGTTTGATTGGGCCTCGATTCAGAAAAGCAATTCATTCTGGGAAGAGCTTTTAGCACCTGCTTAAAACCTGTCATAGAAAAAGTTAAGCAGATGCTTCAGTGTTTTCCCAAATCAGGAGCCTAACTGGATTTATGAGTGCATAAATCCATCCACATCATGTATTCATGCATAGAGAGTTTGAAATTTTGGTTTTGTTATCAAGGCAACTCTCTACCCATTTGCGCACCTTGAAGTCTGGTAACAAGAGGCCGTAACTCTGCGTTAAGCAGCTGCTCTGAAATAGTCCTGAATGTGCCAGTACTGTTCCCTCCAACTTCCCCAGGTTACCTCCCTTCTTCAAAAAAGTTGCAGCATTTTCTGAGTACAGTAGACCACAGATTAATACTAGCAGTGCTAGTGCTGGGTTTGTTGCTTCTCCCTAGGGTTGCCTACATCCTTTGTGAACACCATGTCACAGCAGCTTCTGTTTGCCACCCATCAGTTTGGGGATCCACAGTGACATCCCCTGAGGTCCCTATACAGCAATTTCTTATTTTGCATGTGTGCCACTGGTTTTTCTTTTCAATGATTGGGGCTCATCCACACTTTGAAAATGTACCTTCTGGTCCATCATCCAAGTTACTAATGAAAATTATTAAGCTAGATCCTTCTCACACCCCATAGTCAAAATGTGCAAGGACATATGAGTTAAATATTTGTAAACTGTTCTTAAATATTCTGTTAAAGTCAGGTGCGTAGCCATTAGTAGCTATTGGCCAGTGAATTTCTTGCTACCTGGTAATGTGCACCTCTTCTACCAACCCACAATCAGAAAGGTTGAGAGCTACAAGTTTGAGCTCAGCTTTCTCTCAGATATGAGAACACGGTTCTTAAGTGAGCGCCAGACTCCTGGCCAAAGACAAAGTGCTTCTGCTTTCCTCTCTTTTGGATCAGTCACCCCATCAGAGAAGGAAATTAGATTAGCTCGGGCTTAATAAAGCATGTTAGATATTATTTTCTGCTCACAGGTATGTGCAAGTTCAATAATTTGCTCTGTAACTTTTTGAGTATTTACAAACGTCTCTATCCCTTGTAACGTCCTCTGTGATGACAGGTACTATGTTTGTCCTCCTCCGGACTTCTCATGATTACCCTATCCTCCATAAGCTTCTGAGAGTTGTCGTAAATAATTCAGTGGGTACATTTCAGAAGGCCATGCTGACCCAAATATATCACACTTATCTAAATACTCCTTATCTTGTTCTTGCCTTTGCTCATAACCCCTTCTTACAGGGAACACTATTATGGATCTGACACAATTATTAACCTTTGTGTGAAGAGCAGTGCAAAATAATGGCATTTGGTATTTCTGCCTTCTCTGTCTAGTCCATTTATTTGCTTCCTTTTCTTACTGATGGACTTTTGCCTTCCTCTTACTGCCAGTGCTTTTGTAAGTCGTTTTATAACCCTGTATAGCTGTAACTGACTTTGCCTCTCGGTCCTTCTGATTTGAGCCTGTGCGACTGCACAACCGGTGTTGTTCTTAGCCATACACTTTTTGTTTGCTAAGTTTGTACCATGTCACATTAGTGAAAAGCTCCTGGTGTAGCCATGCTAGTTCCTTACAACATTTTTTTTAGCAAGATTGATACTAGGTTTAGATGTACTGACTTCCGATGGGGCTTGGCTACAAACTTTGGATGCAGAGAGCTCTGGAAGCCACAAGATGCCTCCTGTGTGCAGTGCTAAAGCACAGGTGTGCCCTACTATGCCAACATCTGCCCTCCTGCTGAACAATGCACAGCTGGACTGAATAGCACAGGGGAAAGGGCTGAACAAAAAGCTTCTTGGTTTTTCATTCCTTACCCCTCCTCAGCTTATGCAATGATTAGAAGGGACACAACAAACACCCACATTTTCACACAATTATCCACTGTATGAGGAATCAAAAGGTGGGATGGAGGTCTCTGAGACCCACAGCCCCTATGTCCTCTACACACAGCCAGCAAGCTTCCTCCACATATTGCTGAAGACTAAACTCTTCAGCTATACCAGCTATATCTACCTCTAGGCTGAATCTCAAGTACCAGTATCAGTTTGCTTGCCAGCTTCCTTAGTCTTAGTAAAATGCATTTTCTCAAATCATCACTGCAATCTCCTTCACAAAAGATTTTCAAATTGAACAAAAATAGTCTAAAAATAACTGCTTTCTCTTCTTGGACTGTAGTCATCTAACAGAGCCAAGAACTAGCAATTTATTTCATGTTCAGCTAAACTGATTGAAATGCTGTAAGTTTCATTGATTAGCAAAGCTTTGGCTTTAAATCTTGAATAGAGTTCTGCAGAAACACATAGAGATCATTTAATAAATTTGAGGAGCAGACTGTATGCATACATGAAAAAAATATATACATGCATTAGTGCAGTATGACTGGGTAAGAGGTTTGAATGTGCCTCCTTTTTTTTTTTTTTTTTTATTCTTCAAGCAAAGAACTAAAGAAATGCATCACAAACTGGCAGGACTAAATGTCTTCTAGATCATTCTTGGATTTCAGGGGCTAGTTTATTTCTGCCTTACACTTGAGGTACCCATACACATTGTGCAAACCACAGTACCCAACAGGCACTGAGAATCTTGAATTCCTCCCTATAAAGTCCTACAGATGAACGATGCAGAGAGATGGGAGACCCTCACCTGGAAGAACTCACAAAGACTGGCACTGTCCTGGCAGTGGGAAACAGGCACATGGGGAAAAAAAAACTAATCAGAGTTTTAATTTCTTTGCTGTGCTACTCCCTCCAAATTATCTAGTCTTTGTCTGCATTAGAGCCCCTGGATACCTCAGCTTTACACCACTACTTTAATTAACAAGTTTGCACAAAGGTATCTTCAATATGAAAGTGTGGGGGTTTCCCCCTCCCAACATTTTGCATCCCAACTTATGTTCCAAACAAGCTCAAAAGCTCAATTCCTTTTTTAATTACCTTCTGCCCAAACCCAGCCTGCTCAGACACTTCAAAAGGAAGGTATGTGACATACCCTGTACTTCTAGCTATCAACATATTTGTGTCCTAAGCTGTCTTCCTATAGCCCACTGATCAGTGTAAATTATTTTCCTCACAGAGAGCAATACACTTCTAAAAATGTCCCACAACCAATTCCAATCAAATTGCTACCTGCCCTCCACTTACTCTGTCTTCACAGTTTATCTCTTGAATATTCTGGTGGCATCATTTTTTCTTCAATACCTTTTGGATTTTGTACACCTTGGTCACGACCCCTCTTAATCGCTTCTATTCTAATGAATATAAACATAATTTTCTTAACCTCTCCTCCTAGTTTATAACCCTTGAGGCCCTTTGTCATCCTTGTTAAGACTGTATCCATAATTACGGTGTCTAAAAAGATCAAACGGAGCGAACAAGAAAGTGCCTACTTAATACAAATTGTTACATGAATAACCAACACCATCCCCACTCAGACTCACCCCTCCCATTCCAATGCGACCACCCAGTGTCAGAGGGCAAGTCGGCTGCAGATTTTGGCACATCGCATGGTTTAGCCAGGGGAGCCTTTGAAGCTGCAGGGTGCTCCACTCCTCCAAGTGCATACTGCAATATTCATCTTTCTGGCATTTGTGCTAACTCATTAAAGCTACACATACAGACACATGCGCTTGTATTCTCCACAGATAACTGAAGTCACACCTGCCCACGTTATATATCAGACAAACTGCCCTCCATCTGTCCATACACAGGCACACATACAAGTTCATACATATACACACAGGTGGCAGACTGTTCCCTGCATGTATACACAGTTATGCATCCCCACAGACGTAGAGACGTGTTTAACATTGCTGTTACCAAGGAAAGGGAACACTGACCATTACCTTTTTAATACAAGAATTACAGATAAAGATAACACACCAACTGGCCTTCCAGTGCTCGCTGTGGTTGGCATTTGTTAGGTGTATAGATCCTTGAATACTCCACTGATAAGCAGTGTAGAAGTCTCCAAGGGATGAACGTAAAGTCACAAAAATGCCCGGGGCATGGAAGATAAACACCTTGCAGGGGATATCGCTGTGTCGGATTATGCTATATGATATTTAGAATTTGGAATCTGCCATAGCAGATCAGACAAGTGCTCTGTTTAGGCCAGAAACCCAAATCAGACAGGAGCAGAAGCAGATGCTTCAGGGAAGGGTTTGAGAAACTCTTGCAAACAGTTATAGAACAACTAAACCACCTGGGCTACTTTCTTCCTCATCCTGATTAACCAGAGAGTTGGCAGATAGCCTGAAAAATTTCTCTACCTCTCTCAAGCACCTCCCTTTCAATCCTTACCATTGTACAGTGAATGGTCTCATTCACGTCCATCCCTTTGGACTTCAGCCCTTAAGCTTTCGTCCTTGGTGGCACCTTGCTGCAATTTGTCCTCCAGTCTCAGCAACCCCACAGCTACTCCCACACCCACAAAATACCAAATCACAAGCTCAAGACCAATGTGCTGCTCTTGTAACAGGTTCTATGCAAAATTTGCTCGCACATTAGTGAATCATTTCCAATCTGTTTTGCATAAGCAAATTTAAGGTATTTCATTATGGAAACGCATGCCAAAACATCTTCCCACAGAGCTTCGTACTGTCATGGTATGACACAGTTCTGTAGGGTCAAGACTGCGGTATGTTTTACAGAACACAAGGCCGCAACCCTTTTGTAACAGGGTAATGATCTTTGCAAGTATAAACGGTGAAAATGCATTTATTTGTCCCTGGAATGCTTTGCAACTACGTATTTGCTACTCAGCAGGTACAGCCAGTAGTAACAACCTGCAGGAGGAAACGGTACTAAAACCGTAGCCCACGCCAAACTTACGACTCTGTTTTTCTTTGCCATTATTATCTATCAGAAGATGGTTACTATGAAACAGTATCTGCATATTTTATCATGCCTACATTTATGCTACAGGAGCAAATCAGTGGCTGAAAATAGCTTTGCACTCCTCCAAGAAATCTCACTGCCTTTACAAGATCTTAAGTTGGTAGTTCTTTATCAGCATCTTATTTATCTAGGCAATTCCCATGCTGCTGAGCTTCATCATTACTAAGGGTGGGCAACACACGCTGCTGTTTAATACTACTGGCCATTGCAAAGAAAATGCAGTTCCAGCTTTGAAGAGGGAGGACACCCTGCCGTTTGACTGGGTTAGTGCTGTAGGATGTAGTAGACAAACACTGCTTTTTAGTGCCAAAATATCAACCCACCAGCATAAACCTGAACAAATCTGCAGCTTCCCTCCTCACAGGCAGACCTTCAGCCTCCAAGCAGCACCTGGTACATGGAGGAGAAAATAAGCCTTTGACACCCAACACCAGCTTTTTCTTTCCTCAGGGAAGTCACCATTACCAAGATCATCAGGCTGTTTTCTGCAGCTCTGAGTGCTCTCACCAAAGAGCCTGGCAAGGAAGAAAAGAAGCCCCAGGAATTAGAGGCTTTTGGGGGCATGCAGCTCCCAACTTCCCTCTTCCAAAGCAGTGAGCCTGAAGACCCATCTTGTGCTTCAGTCCTCACAGCTCTCTTTAGGCTTGTGCTGCAGTCCTCATAGCTTGGCTTCAGCGACACTTTGAAACCTTAACAAAACATTTCCATTACATTTGTTTATTGCTTCTTCTGTTTCATTTGACTTTTAAACAGATTTTTCAGTCCTCTCAGAAAAGGAACAACTTTCTCTTCCCCTCCCACCAACTAACTGCAAATTTTGACGTTAAATCAACTCTTTGTGGACAATTTTGAGTAGCTGCCACATAGCTACTTTTCATTACAATACTCTGGATGAGATTTTCATATTGTTAGGAGCTTAAAATAATGATGAAATTAATTTTTTTTTCTCCAGATATATGTTTGTATGCCAGCATAAGAGTTCTGCTGGTAATTCTACTCTCTTCCCCTAGATGCAAGCTACAGGAGCTCATACCTACTCCAAATTTACAATCTGGACAACAGCAGTGGTAGAGCACACACTGGAGAGGACTTTTACTGAGCTAGAGCACATCCACTGCTTTTTGGCCTGTAAACTAAGCAAATAATTTCATGAGGGGTTTTTTGGGTTTGGGTTGGGGTTTTTGTTGTTTTTTTTTTTTTTAATTTTATTTTTTTTTATTTTTGAGCCACAAATAATGGGAAAGAAAGAGTTCCTGGTTGAAATAAGGTAATAACATTCAGTCATGATCAACAAATGCTTTAATTCTCGCCTTTAAGAGAGAGTCTACATACAGATGTAACTGGGCAATTACATAACCACTAAGATTTATGAATATTATTAAAAGTCCAGTTGATAGAAGCAAATTGCAAAGTACAGGCTTGTGAATGCAAAGCCATCAACAAAAGGTAAGAGCTTCTTTAAAACTTGGCTTCTGGTTAAAAAAAAAAAAGAAAAAAAAAAAGCTTATTTCCTTTTACTGGTGAAGGTGCTGGCTTGACAGCCCTGAAGAGTGATCTATTTATTCAAAGTAATGCTGGCAGCAATGGTACACATTTCTTCCAATGTGTCCATCTCTGTAACTATTTTCAGATCCATCAGTAAGCTAAAGGTTAAAGCTATTTATTTAAACCCACACCCACATACCATTTAAATTGACCCAAATTATTGTCTGAGTTGTAACCTCCCTGTATTAAAGTCCCCTCAGGGGCTGCCTCTTCATTTCAGGCTCAGAAAATTCCTCCCTCACAGGATAAAAGCAGGGTAAGAAGCATCTCCAAATAGAAATGGAGAAGGAAAGTGGGTATGAGTTCATCTTCAAAGAAAGCCTCTTGGTGTTGTGGATACTGCAGAAAACTTCAGTTTTATTAGATAAATATCTAGAGAGGTTAGCTCCAGTCAAAGTACATGTTGATGATAAAAAATCTCATTGTCACACCCATTTTAAGGATTCCTTAAAAAAAAAAAAAAAAAAGAAAAAAAAGAAAAACACTACATGTTTTGCCTGCCTTCGTGCTGCAGCTGGAATCAAACCCACCAAACTACCCCAAAGTGGAAAAGGAAAGGTGGTCCCACACAATCAGCCCACTATGAAAAGAATCTCTGCAAACAGTCCTCTCTGTGCCAGAGGACCAGGAGGACTGAGGAGGAATGGGAGCCTCTTGCAGTCATGCACCAGTTAACATGAGCAAAGTGCCATCCCAGGAGTGAAATTACTCTCTAGGCTGATAAAAGGCAAAGGGAAAGCAGCATCTGGCCTACAATATTTAGCCTTTTCTACACAGTTTAATGCTGTGTGAAGCATGGTAAAAGCAAAGCTTCCTCAGCCCCAGGAAGACAGCTGGCGATGAAACGCAGCAGGGACACCATATGATGGAAGGCTCCTAATTACAAAATCTCTGTCTTGCCTGTCAGAGCAACTGCACAGTAGTACAGCGTAGCTCATGGAGGAGTCAGGGAAAATACAGCAGAGAGAAGACTTGAAATCCATCTCCAGATGCAAACTTCTTGTGACTCTGAGTACAGCTGCCTCTTGGATCTAGCTCCAGCCCAAAAAGATGTGGTTTAGCAAGGTCAAAGATATCCCTGAAGTACAGGGCTTGTCCAATTTTGACTTCTGATGGGGAGCCAGCCATAAAAAGAAATATTCAGCAGAGAATTTCAGTACCGATGGACCACAGACACCCAATTCCATCAGCGTGAACAATAATCCCTGGACACCAAGACTCACTCACACCAACACAAAGCACAAAGATGGGGAAAAAAACCTCCCAGTAAGCCACGAGGTTTGAATTTCATTTGATGCTCGCTGGACTCATTAGAGGAAAAGGAAGACTTCCTCTTTCAACCTATATGGAGTACCTCATTACATACTGATACTGTTAATTGCTATTCCAGTGCCCAGAGGCAAAGACACAGCACACTTTTAACAAGCTGAAAAATATTGTTAAAAACATCAGTATTATAGAGACGAAGGCAAATCCCGCCAATACCGTGAAAGCAAGCCTGCAGAGAACCGAGGGAGGTGACTCCATGCTGACGGACAGACTGGTACTGGTAGCCGCTAAAGCTGATTTAAAATCCACTACCTTTATGCTGCACTTCAGTCACCACTGTGACTACACAAACCCTCCGAGTCTCCTAATAGCAGCATCTCACTGAGATCACTGCAGTGACATGAAGGGTCACATGCCAATGAACTTCTAAATCTGGACTTTCCCTCCTCCCCTCTTTGTTGGTGGCTGAAGCTCTGCTATATTAGTGCATCGGCACCATCGGAATTATAAGGGCACCACCATCTGCTGGGAAGGAATCAAGCAGTGATATTTTCAGCTGTACTACCAGCATGTTTCTGCAATACCGTGAGGG
The DNA here is from genome assembly GCF_965140245.1 of Athene noctua. Taxonomy (NCBI): domain Eukaryota; kingdom Metazoa; phylum Chordata; class Aves; order Strigiformes; family Strigidae; genus Athene; species Athene noctua. The sequence goes on from NC_134048.1 coordinate 16,165,999, forward strand.
GAAAAAAAAACCTGGAAAAGCTAGCTGAACTCTACAGTAAATATAATTAAGCTCCTGCTAAACCATACGACTTTTGCTAAATTTGAAGCACAAACAACGAAACTGTTTTATCAGCCTTATGCTGAGTAAGAAAGGGATAAAGAATTAAATTTTTACAAGTCAGTATGAGGCAACCCCAGCAGCCCTGCAGCTTCAGCATCATCTGGGCTGTGCACAGGTGGCAGAGCTGGATACCTAATTTTTGAGACAACAGTAGATAGATATTTACAGCAATTGCTCAAAGGGCAAATTAATGTATGTAAATGTGTAAATTAATTCATTGTCATTTGCTGTATAGCTGACAAAAACCAAGTCAGATGTCACATGCTGTACAAGTTTTGGTGAAATCTGACAGGTGATGCTTTTGGCCAAGAGACAGAAGCATCTAATGCCAGAGGCTTAATTTGTGACCATGCTTCAATCCCAACGAGTGTTTGTGTTTCCTGAAAGAGTAAAGTTTTCAGAAATTGGGGGTAAATTTGACTAATCTTGGTCAAAGTTTCAAAGTTAATGAGCCTAGAAGAGAGCCTGACAAAACCTTCTGGCCAGGAGCTTTGATATATATGTTTCTTAATTATGCTAAAGCATTACAAAACCCAAACAGCTCCAACTAATAACAATCAGTGTTGCTGGTTTTAGAAGAATAAACATAATCAGAAAGAACTGTTAAAAAAATGGTACATAACGTACTAGTAAACACAAAAGAAGTCAGTCAGGAAAGTACATAGATTTTCATTTCAAAGAAGAAAAATGGTCACAGAAATTCTCAAATAGTAAAACAAGACTGATAAGCATTAACTCTCCACAAAATTAAATTATGATTTTTTAAAAAAAGAAGAAAAAAGCAGTAGCAATGAGCCCTGATAGGAAAAATGACTGAATTAACATATCAAAGGAAGGAGATAGGAGAGTAATCCAGAGGGTAATACAAAAGAAAAGTTTAAGGGACACCTTGGGATAAGTTTTCTTTGAAGTACTGCACTTCCTAAAATAATAGGAGGGTTATCTAAACACGCCCATCATGCATCACAATTATTGTACTACACTTTTACTTACAGAAAATTCATTACGTAAGTGGAGAGTAAGTGCTCCTGTGGAACAGGCCTAATTAAGAACCTCTCACTATGTGTGGAATTAGTGTCAGAGTCACAGAAGCCAAGTCTGTATTTCAGACCCTGGGTATGCACCCAGGCCACACACGACCCTCCAAAGCAGAGCAACCAGATGGTGACTGAAATCTTTACAGCTAGCGTACCTTTTTAAGCTAAAAACGGTTTAACTGTCCTACATCTCATTTCTTTCTCCTCCATTTCCCATTTCCACACTGTGCCTGCCTCTGACATCAGATGCAGCAGCTGCAAGATCATCAAATGTTACATCACATGCAACTGGCAATATTTAATTTTTTTGTATGTTGGAAAAAAAACCCAACCTGCAGGCCATTAAAATAGCATAAACAAGCACAGAGCTTGAAGACAATTAATCAGCTGTTGCTTTGCAATCATTTCTGTAGCATGCTGCAGATGCATTTCCTTGTGGGGACATTGCATTTGCCTGCAATGGAGATAAACCTGTTTTTTTTAGCAATTTACATCACAATGAATGTTTAAGGAATAATTTAATTATTGAGATGAGTAGAAGTGGCACTAGCTGAAGAGATGTCCAGTTTCTACAAAGCAAGAGACTGCTTGTGGCTGCACAAGACCAAAGGGTTGTGGATGATCTGCAAAGCAAAACCACACCAAAGACGCTCCTTTGGTTTTTTTTTTTTGACTGTGTGGGCAATGCAGCAATTGTACTGTTTACAAAGAAATATATACCCAGTGTATCGCCTGAGGGACTCCTTGGGCAAGGTCTTTAAGAAGGATAATCCTGCTCCCTTTCCTAAAACCATCCATATATTATCACAATGCAGTATGACTTTGGCATGTGCTTTTATTTTTGGAGATTTAAGATCTGGAAATATTTTACCCTATTTAAATCTTTTTTTTTTTTTTTTTTTTTTTTTTTTAACTTTAATAGAGTTAATTTTGCCTCAAGCCGCTCTCCTTTCCCAGCTGAGCTCTGTGACTGATGCACCTTGCAGGTGCAGTGGTGCATCCAGGGTGGATGCGCTTGCCCGAGCTGTACTGCATCCGAATGGGATAACGCAAAATGAGTAGCAGCAGACACTAATTTCTTAACTTTTTTCTCCGACGAATGTGACAGATGATACAGATATCTCCAGATGACTGATCTACATCCAATAATCAAATACATGGCAGATACGATCTCTAGATGAAATTCAGTCTGGAAGTTTAAATGGAAAAGGAAATCAGATAATTAAAACCCTGCCCTTAGTAATACATTTTTTAAAGTGTCAAAATCTATAAAAACCTCAGGCAGAAACATAAAGTGTAGCTGAAAGAGATTAATTGAAAACCAAATTAATATTTTAATTCTGTCAACACGGAAAAAAGTCTCTAAATGAGATGAAGTTCAGAATGAGTACCAAGCACAGTGATTTATTGCCTTTTCTCCATAATTTAAATTACTGTTTCTTTAATGTTCACTAAATTCCTCCCATAGTTTCAGCCTTAGTTTCTCACAAAAAAAGCAGCTTGCACTTCCTTTTTTTTTTTTTTTTCTGTAGCACTTCAGAAAAAATAACATTAAATTGAGAAAAAGCCAGTGGTTTTCTAGCAGCCATGTCAAAAATCAGTTAGGCTGAAGGACCAGAGGTGCGTTAATGAAGTTTTCTTTACCTGTGTGGCTCTGCACTTTCTGTCTAAGCTTGTTTGCCATACAGTCTCCATGAACAATAAGTTTCAAAGAATGAAACTAAAGATACTGATATACCTGTAATGCAGCACAATGCTTTCAAAGCCAGATTGGCTGGTCAGGGCAATATTTTAGCTCCAAAAGCTTCAAATAGTTTCTCCAGCTTTTACCTTTTAAGATACTTCCCTTAAACATATCATCTCAAAAAGCAGTAAAAATAAATATATAAATCACAAGAATTTGGTTAGACAGCTTCAAAGAGTCCTCAGCAATCACTAAACAATAGGTTGCCAAAATTGCAGTCTTAATTAAGTGAAGATTAACTGTGAAATAAACTTAATACAATTAAGTGACATATCATGTTTATATGCATTGATCAATGCCATGTGCAGATCCATATTTAATAATATAATTTTAATATTCAGTTGACACTTCCCATACAACCACTTTTATTAAATGTGCATGATGATTACCATGGCACTGTCAAGCCTTTCCAGCATTCTGTCATCAAACAAATCTACAGATGCTATTCCTACCATCAAATATCTACACTTTGATATAATTACACCAGCACATAAAGCACTCTGAATAGCAACATTTCACGGCAAGGGGATAGGAGAGTCATGATCTGAAAATAACATAGCTGTCAGTTGAGACTTCCATGTTTAGGGGTAATCGCAGGAACACAAAACTGGAGCAGCCTGAGTCTGGTCCCTGCAGAGCAGTGTTGCACCATCCCAGAACAGCCACTACATATCCCAACTACACAACACTCCCAATGACAAATTGCAAATTAGTACCAAGGACCTGTGCCTGAACCAGAAAGGGCCCCATGAAGAAAACAGACAGCAGGAGAAGGAAAGAAGGAGTTGGACAAAAATGTCCAGATGATCCCAGAAGGGTAGCAGGTCCTATACAGAAAAGGAAAACAAAAGGAAACCTGAAAACAGTTCTTGCTTCTGATCTAGAGAAAAATTTCTGCTTCACCTCAAACCTTGCAAGAAAATTAATTCTGGTTACTCTCTGGGCTGTTCTTACAACAGTGTCTTTGCCAGGCAGCTGAGATTTCCAGTAGAACCAGGAGCGGTTCCAAACACCACATACCATCTTGCCAGGAGCCCTCATTAAAATATTGATGTTTCTAAATAAGGTTAAAGAACAGAGAGAATAGAAATTGTGCATTAATGCAAGCAAACCAGCCATGGTCCCGAGGCACCACAGAATATATGACCAACAAAATGGCAATTCCAGTAGGCACTAAAAGGAATCCAGAGTCTTAACGGCCAGTTAGAAGCTTGATTTAGAGCTGGGTTATCTTATTACACAGACAGGTCAAAACCCTCCATCCTCAGTATCATCTGTAGCCTCTTACACATGCCTTTTATAGAAGATTATTTATCCCCATCTTTAAAATATTATACAAATTAATGAACCATTTTGAGTCTTTCATGGGTTTGTCTTTACAAATTAGAAAGCTTTTCTAAATATCATGCTTGAGATAAAATTTAGGTTCTTTCTGGTGAAAAAAGTCAGTGCAAGATAATGAAGCATTCCCATACAAAGAAAAACCAGTTGTGGTGACTTTAGGAAGGGTTTTATCGAACAGAAGTGTTTCATGGACTCATGCTGTTGTTCTCCATAAAATTAATTTCTATCCCATCTGCAAATCTCAGGCCTTAGCCTCAATGTAACAATTGCATCTGCCACTCTATTAATTTTATTCAGAGATGCAGAGTATTTAGAGAACTACTCAATAATTCAGTATTTTCTCTTAGCCAACATAGAGCACCCCTTTCCAGAAACGATCAACATTGTGGGATTCATTCTGATATGCTTACGCATGCAAAACTGGATTACAAGTATATGGGAATAAGATGAACAAAAATAGCCACTTTGCACTTCCTTAAAGCAAGAATTTAATTTTATCTGTCAGTGGCTTGAAAGTTATACTCAAATTAGCTTAAAATTTTAAGAATCCCTTAAGGGCTACATCTCAGCTCATGTTAATTACGTCACCCCACTGAAAGCAACGAATCCATATGGATTTGTACTACCTAGGAACTGCACGAGCAGGAACTTCAGCAAGAAGTTATCTGAAGGCGGCGTTTAAATCTTGTAAGGAAATGAAGCATCTTTCATGTCAAAGTCCCAGACGAGCAGTACTGGAGCTGTTTGCTCCCCTCAGGCTGCGTGAGAAGAATCAACTGCACATACGTGCTTCTGTCTCTCAGAAAGAGGTGAATTGTTGAGCGTGCAAAATGATGGATGGCTCCAGTTAACTAAACATGAGATCATAACTGGTTAAAGAGTGGGGTCTTCCAGTAATAGCAAAACCAAAGATTAATTTAGGGCTTTGTTGAAATCTTCATGTGGCCCATCCTTCAGCTCCTCAATGTCCCTTTGTCCCTTCCTTACTAACCTCCAGTCATGTCTCAATTCAGACACTCTTCTTTATTTTGTTCATTCAAATGTTCTCCAAATAGTTGATTTGTTTGGATACTCATATAAATTGTCTCTGCACCTCAAACAGATGCATTATTATGCCGCACACCAGGATTTGAGAAGAAATACCACAGCAGTATCCTGGGACTTGCTAACTAGACAATAACCCACTTCATTTGCAACCAGCCCACGAGAGCTGTGTGCTTACATGCGTGTCCTGCCAGTCGGCTTCACAGCCACTCACCAAAGTTAGCGGCTCACATGCCCAGACACTACTGGGCTTTGATCTACCACCCAGCTTAGGCTCACGCTTTATTTTCAGGATGTGAAATGTTTCAAAGCTTATATTACAGACCTGATATTTAGTATGAATAGTTGTTCTCTCTTACTAATTAAAAAAAAATAAATAAAAATTCAGCTTGGCTTAGAGTAGGAGAAACATCCCAGCAACCGGATTTTGCATTTGGGATGTGCTCCATTGTGCCCCCCTCAAGCAGCGCTCGGAGTCTGCCTGGCAGCCAGCCCTACCACCTGTATTCCACAGCAGCAGGACAAGCTATTGGTATTCAAAGCATACCCCAGTTAAGACTACCACCATATGCTGACAAAATATCTTGTATTAGATACGAGGACAGCTGTTTTGCTACCACCTTATATGACATAAGGTGAGAGCAAAAGGAAATTATAGGGAGGAGGAGAATTAAGAAAACTGAGCAGCTCAGCCCAGGCATCAATCATTAGTATTATCCTGCTTGGGTATGGGAAACTTTGTGCAGAAAGCTGGATACTGCTCTCAAAAAGTGCCTCTGATGCAGAGATTTACTTCTAGAGCCTTTAAGGAAAAGTTATTTCTAATTTAAGTCATTAACAATGGTTACTGAGAACTGTCAGGGGAAATACAAAGCACCCTACCACCTCATAAGAATAACACAGTAATCTGGAAATATTACAGTAATGTGTCATTTTCAATTTTGTTCTAAATAAAAAGAGGGAAATAAAAATTAAGTATCATATTAAACACAAATGCTATTTCATTCCAGATTTCTGAAGGCCATTCATTTCAGAGTACAGTGCATCTAGACATCTCATTATTTAAAAAAAAAAAAATAAAAAAAAATCTGTGAAAGACTATTGATTTTCTTAGTGAAATTTGATCTCACTTTACAGTTTTTCTAACTTCATTAGAAACCTCTTAGTGAAGTGTGAATTGCCAGTCACTGTCCTTCTGCAAACTCAACAATAATATCAATCACTGATGCATTAGAAAGAGAAAGGGAAGGCAGGAAAAATGTCAGTAGCAAAATACCTTTGAGTGTTTAAATTGTTGTTTTCATGTAGTGAGAAATGCTGCCTCCTCTGCCATTGCCGCCCTGTACCATACAGTGCGGTGCAAATAAAATTACAATGTGAATGCATTGGTAAACTGGTAAGGTGAAAACTGTTACGTGCACAATCTTTGCACAAAGAAAATCTACTCTCCTCAGAATTATTTGTTTAAAAAGACTATTCTATTTATATACAAATATTTACACAGTACTGAACAGCACTATGTTGATCTCTTCTTGCATGGAATAAATTATATTTTAAAACTAGAACTATTCTACTTTCAACAATTTTCAAGAATATCCCTCTTCCATTGAGAACACAAAGACTAAAAGACTTCATTGGGTGTTTATATCCTACTTATGCAATGCAATGGATTCCTAAAACAGTACCATAAACCCTGGGAGCTAGCTGGCCTAGAAAAACTATATTGATATTAAAAAACTATATCGATATTAAAATATATATTTATGATTACAAGTATTTTCCTAACCCTAAATTAAGCAGCCTTGAATTACCTTGTATTTACCCATGGGCAGAAACTGTGGATTAACTGCGATTACAGCAGCTTGTTATCCCAGAGCCCACACGTACACACTTACCCCAGAGCATCTTAGATTTAAGAGGTGAATCAATAGGGTAGTTCTCTAAGATGTCATCCCTAAAGAATAGGAAAAGGTCTTCCCAGATTCAAGCAATATAGTTAATAATATTCCCATGGTACGGATACTAATTTCTCACGTATCTTATGTCTTCCAGGGGGGAAAGATCCTTCTGTGGCATGGGCAACCACAATCAAGAAATACCCTGGGGATCAGACAAGTGCCAGTTATTTCAAGTGAGACTTAGTCATAAAACCATTTTTTCTAAACTAAGGAATTTTTAGCCCAACTTACTTTTCCTTCCCCAATAACTTTTCAATAAAACAGTACTGAAAACACAGTCAACGCTTTTCCTTGACCAGAACTCACTTTTTTCCCAGTCTAACAGTTTTTCCCATTGTCTAACAGTCAACCCAATTTCTAACAACCATTTACAAAACAACTTTAAAATGTTGTGGAGAAAAATGGTAGTTAGAAGTACTGGAGGGCATGTGGGAGGGGGAAGGTCTCATTTCAAATATAACTAATAAAAAGCAACTAACTAGGCTTACATTTAGAAAACAAACATTTGCTATGCCCCTTTGAATACACCTAGCCTACACTTCACATCCATCTCATGACATTAGGGGACCAGATACACCATCATGAGGCACGATTAAGGCTGGTTATCTTTACCAGATTCATTCACTTTAGAAGAAAAAACAACTATCCAGGGGGTATTTTCAAAGAAATAAGCAGCTGTCATGTGCATTGGACCATCGCTGGAGGCATTCCCAGGAGAAAGGAGCCACATGAAATGGATCTACATTGGCTCGCACCACTGCCCTGGGAGGCTGCGAAGAGGTGAGGATTTCAAACATGAATGAGGTGTTTTCCTTGCGCTGTCCAGTGTAACTCCTCAACACGCCTGGCTAACGTTACAAAATTGTCTGCTTCAGCACAACACTTGCCAGAAATTATTAACGCTCAGATTTCTCACAGAGAAAGATTGGCTCCTCTGCGCTACCGAGATGGCTGGTGGAGGAACAAGCAGTCAGCATACTCCAGCGCTTTATTTTACCCCAAGATACAGAAACAGGGTAGAGCTGAAGAAGCTGTTTTCTTCTGCATCACTTGCTTTATGCAGGAACAGTTTAGGCAGGTGGGAAGAGCAGCAATTTTGACCTTTGTCGTGTGGGTACAAACTTCCTACATGCAAATTTCTACTCCTAAATAAATAAAAAAACCAGTCACCTTCCACTCCCCTGCTCTACCACCTCACTATCTGAGTAGTCTTACTCCGCCCCATTAATACAGCATCTGTAAGTGCCTCACCATTCTCAACACACCTCCTCTCACAAACCCCTGAAAGGTGAGGAATCATGTGAATCATGGTTATTGTAATTTTGCAGATAGCTTTTACGTGCCACACTTTCCCAGGCATCTGACCCGAGTGACACACCAATGTTGGGCAGGGCCAGGGGAAGAAATGAGAACTGGTACTGACCTGAGGTGTGGCTGCATCTCCTCACTAATGGTTTTGTCCTCATCAAGAATAACCTGTCCTTTCCCTTAATTCCTCCTGCAGCTTTTCAGCATCTTGAATATTATTTAAAATGCCAGTCAATATTATCTACCTACATCTCATTAAGTATTTGGGAGTTTAATTGCAGTGAACTTCTGAAAACACTGTGTTCAGAACTGCCCATACTCAACTCTCACAGACTGAAGTCCAGGTTGCTGTTGGCCTTATACTGATAACCAATGGTAAAACAGAATTAAACAGCAGATCTTCAGTCAATGCATTAGCCAGTCAAAGACAAGGCCAGATCAAGAGTTTCCAAGAAGCAACTTTGTTCCCTGCCCTGCTCAGGTCAGGGGCATAGGGAAGGGGTGATGTTTAATTCTCTTTCTATGTCCATCTGGCTCAAGGTACGATGCTATGAGTGTTTCACTTGTCTCCAGCTATCCAGTAAAAGAACTACCATGTATGCATATGTGGCTTTACCCAGTGTTATCCAGCATTCACCTGTGAAGTGCATAATTCTCAAAGAAGGAAAATGGGTAATACTAATCTATTTAATCATTAAATACCTTTCTTTAAGAATTAAAATAAGTTATTTGGTACAGGGATATGTGGCAATAAAGAAGACAGGAGGAAATCCACAGCTGTTTGGGGCTGGTGGGCCACAAGTGCCTATACGCTCCCAGAATTATGTGCTGGTAACGGTCAAGGCAGGCAGGGATGCTGCATACACAAATGTTTTGGCTAGAAAGCCAAGTTTATATGAAGGAAGAGAAGAGGGGCATGCAGCTTTCTCCCATGCCCACGCATGGCTTCTTCTGATGTTGGGCACTACTGTGTTTGGAAAGTGAATTCACATACTCCTGGGATACAGCACTTCCCTAGTACTGTATACTTCAGGATATCAAGACAACAAAAAATTGATTGAGAACATCAGAACAGTCTGAAAAAGTCTGTCCCTGGACCAAACAGGTAAAAAAAAAAATTAAATTAAATTAAGAAAAAGCACATGAAACAAATAGTTGAATGAAAGCCCAGCAATATGTTTAACTTCCTCCTGAGTCTACCAAAAGGCATAGCCAGCTTGGGCTGAAGCTGGAAAACAAGTAAATGAGTGTTTTGTTGATTTGGTCCTAAAGAGGACTGAAAAGGAAAATAACTACTCCAAACCTGGACATGTGCCACTGCTTGTTTTGTTTCACGCTTTTGATCGTTCCTCATCAACACTTCTTTTTTTTTTTTTTTCAAAATTTCCCCCTATTTTTAAAACAATTTTCTAATTTGTTAAAGCACTTTTAAACTACTCTTCATATTTCACAGCGTAGCTTATTTTTCAGTGAATCAAAGCAACATGTAGATCTTCATATCCCCTGGGAGAATAAGTGTAGGCTGAAAAGCAATCCACAGTTTCATGTGCATCTGTGCCACCCCTCCCTCTCCTCTCTGTCCCAGGCTCCTACACAGCCTCCTGCCGGCATCACAGTGGATACCAGAATGATCAACTCGTCAAAGCTACCTTGAAACAGTGCAGCTAAACATCCAAAACATCTCTGTATAGTTCGCTCTGAAAAGAAAATGCTGCAAATTACAGCTCCTAACTATGCCATTATGTCACCGAAACAACAAAAATCAGCAATGAGAAACAGTTCTCCGAAGAAAACTGGGAACAGATATGATACAATAAGTACCCACTATTATTTGAAATGCAGGAAGCTCATCTCTTTCTACAAGCTCAAGATTTTTTTTGCATGTTTTCACATGCACAAAACATGTTCAAATCACATGCCTAACGATCTAATGGTAACTCAGAGCTCAATCCTGATGTATTTTACACCTTACGCAGGCAAACACAACAGAGCACTGAAACTGTATTTAATAATCTCAATTTTTCAGGCTAGAAAGACAAGCAAAGGGCTAGGTAAGAAAAAAAAAAAAGATGCAACGAAGCTCAGAACATGCAGGTGTCTTAAGTCACCCAAAGTCAGGCCAGAGGGTCAGTCACAGTGTTGCATGGAAAGGCATATGCTTGTGTACTGACCCAGCACACCTCAGCTAGCTTGCCATGTTAAAAAAAAAAAAAATTATTTTGTTGGTTGTTTGGGCGTTTTTGGGGGAAGACTGTGGAGAAATGGAAAGCTCACATTCATACTATGAACATGGATGTTTTAAAACACTGTACTTGCCTACTATTCTAGTCACATTCGGGGAAAAGTTTGGTATTATTTCTAGCCAACTCTGAATACTACACATGCAAAACATCCCACTGCTGTTAGGCCACAACATGCTGTTCTGGCCAAACGCTGGGTAATGAGGAAGGGAAACAAAAGACCAACTGCAGTGTTTCTCCCTTAGGAAAGGATAAACTTTAGCTAATTATATACTTTTTCTGAAATTAAAAGAAATTTAAACCACGCTTGCTTCCTCATAGCTAATACTTATGTTAACAAAGAAGGAAAACAGCTACTAGGATACACGTAGAATTGAAGAACAGGCTGTTCTATACCTTTTGATGGATTACAGCAGTCTTAAACACAATGAAAAAAAAAAAAAAAAAGTGTGGACACCACTAGTGGAGACATGCTTTAAACAGGACTCCACATTGGGTTTTTTCACAATATAATGTTCTACCCAATTAATCATTCCACTCTCATGGGTTTTTCCTCCTTTTTCACCCCTAGGTAGGTCACTGGATGGTGATGCTAATTTGTCAAAGCTCTTGTGCAATTTTCTGCTTATTAAAAAGTGAGGAATTACACTACAATTTTAAAATCTATACCACACGAGGCAACTCCAGTGCCAGGGTCTCAGAGTGACCTCTTTGTGTTGATAGAGGAAAAAATAAGTCTCCTTCAATTATATTAGAGATTAAAGTCTTTATCCCTTGCTGCACCAGACACTACAGCTTGCTTTCCAGTGGTGTTTTGGTTTGGTTTTGAAATACCTACAAGGAACAAAGGAGGAAATAACACACCAGGTTCGTTATTCATATCCAATTTCCTTCTGACTTCACACATTTTAATTACATAAAGATAGAAATTCAGCTTTATTTTAAAATAGTATTCAAACACTTTGTGAGTATTCAAATACTTTGTGAAAAGAAAATTCTGTTTACCAAGAAAGGATAGAAATTATCACAGTCATATGTCAGATGAGAAGAATTAGAAAAGAAAGTGCAATTCTTTGTTGTGAAGGATTCAGCCACAAGGGAGAAAAGGAAACTAAACAGTCTCTTCCTTCTAATATATGTTGAAAAAATAATGAGAGAAAGAAAATGTGAATGCTCTAATTTCACATACCTTTTTCAGTATGTGGGATTTTTTGAAACTTAAAAAAAAAGAAAGCTCAACATTTTGACCATTTCAATTCCCCAGGAATGCATTTCAGTTGCTAAAAAAGATCTTAAACTCAGATGCTTACACATGCAGTGAAGTCAGCTAGACCGCCACTGAACAATGTGTTTCAGCACTTACTAGATCCACCCATAAATCTCCACATGCTCCAAAAGAGAGGCTTCAGACAGAGGCTGCTGGTCACCAGCTCTTCAATAATTCACTTCTATAAAATAATTTTCTACCACTCACATGGAGCCAGTGGCCAGCCTGGTCTTTGAAATGAGATGGGCAAATTCAGTAGGATGCAGGAGGCTGCAGCCAGCCCCCAAGCACACTGCTGAATCTGAAGGGCAGCTCCTGTGCCTGTCCTCTGCCCCTCGCTCCTCTGCAAACTCTGGTCAACACAGGTAGGAGTCTATAATATAAAATAAAAGAACGAAAACCAAAAAACATTCACCAATGTAAGAACCAACTCACACTTTGCCAAAGGCAGCTTTTGAAAAGAAAATGCTTGAGGTGGGTAAAAGGCTCTTCTCTTCCAGCTAAGTGAAAATATTTCAGCCCTTGAACAATTTTAAAAACAAACCCTCTAAACTGATGACAGAATTTTCTGGGGGAGCCTCGCTCCACTCCAGGGGCTGCTGCTGGCCTGGGGGTCCCAGGTCTCCCAAACACCTCCACAGCACGTTGAGAAACGCCTTCTCCTGCAGAGGCTACCTGCTGTCACCCACCCTTCATGTGCACCACAATCTCCGAGACACCAAACTCACATTTAACCAGATACATCTTGCTCTCTGCTGTATATAGCAAGGAGTCTAATCCCTCCAAGATTAAACTGTCAGAAGGACAGTCCTTAGTCCCTGGGGGGAGATGCTTTATTATGCAGGGAAATTTCTTACCCAGAAACTTTCAGCAACAGTATGTCATTCACTTCCTCTTCCTGTGACTTAAAAATAAACAAACAAACCAAAACAGGTTTGGTTTTTTTCTTCTAGAAGAATGGCAAAGGAGGTGTCAGACTGGTGGAGGCCAGGGCTGGACTTGGAGGAAGAGTGGAGGGTTGAGAAACAACAGAGCTTCCCACCTGCAGTCAGCTCCAGGTTTCATATTTTCAGGAGAATAGAAACCCTAAATGCAAGAGCCTAAATTACCAAGATACTACATTTTGATGGGAGAGGGGGGCCTGCTCACAGCGTGCCCTAGGGAGAAATCAGAAGCCACAAATACAAATCTGCTCGAGGCAGACCAGGTTAAATGGTGCTTGCTAAGAACAGATAAGAGGGTCCTGTCAAGAGGATTAAAATAAAGTAGATGCTCACAATGGAAGGACAGAAGAAAGATCAGAAACCAAGCAGTGTGAAATGGGAGGAAAACAGGAGGAAACCACAAAACACAAAGGACAGGCTGAAAGGTGAGTCTACCCAAAAACGGTGATGGGAAACTGCTGCCCTGATTTATGCCTATTCCATCAAGTCAAAATGAAACCCTAACACACAAACAGAAAAAGTAAAAGCCTTGGGATTTGATCTAGGCATAATATTTAAATTCGGGGGGGGGGGGGGCAGAGGATTTGCCTTTTTTTTAAAGTCAAGATTACCTGCCCAGCTGAGAGAAAGAATTGCCCTCAAACACAGAAACACCAAACTTTTCAGTCTTAACAATGCTAAAGTGCATTTGGTGTCATGGTGTGCTAAATATTACAAATGTTCAAACTGACAGTAGCAGTTTATATGATACTGGATTATACTTCCATCCCTTTAAAAGTTATTAGCCTGCAGTTCAAGTAGTTTGAACCAAGAGCTTAGATCCAAGCCACACCAAACTTACAAACAGTTCAGAAATATATTTTATGCATAATTCTTGTCCTTAACGCAACCAAAATCCAAATCCTAATACGATCTGAGAGGGTGAATCACAGCTTCAAGAGACTTTGTATTACCCAGTATTTTGCCATGCCTCTCACAAGATGGGAATACTAAGTGATCCCCCAAACCAGCAGTCATCACATCTTCAAAGGCAAAAGAAACTAAACTGGAAACAAACTGAGAAGAGAAATGAGCTCTTCATTGCAGCTGTGATTAAATGAACCAACTGTCTAACACTAGGACAAATATTGTACTTCACTGGATTTAACTGCATTTTACTCTGGCAAAGCCGATTATAGAAGCATTAGATAATTTGCAATTATGCACTAAAAACATCACATTTTTCAGATGACATACAAATTTAACAGTGTCCATACACTGACATCTAACACGTGCCATCTACAGATTTCTGGGTTTACCCTAGTGAACATGCCAGGCTAACTGGACCTATAAACTACATCTACATTCAGAATATCAAAGTTTTTCCAAGTGTTCCTTCTCTTTCCTTCTCCCTCCTCAAATTTGCGAAGTGATTCTCAAGCTTCAACCTTGGCAATGAAACACTAGGCTCTGCAACCCATGTTTGTGGGTTCACATGCCACTTCCAATGAAATACACAAAAGTGGAAGGCCTTCAATATTCCCAAAAAATCCCATCACACTCCAATTCCAGGAAATTCCTAAGAATCTTTTCATTCATATAGAAGTTCATCCATATCTTTCTAAGCTACACAGTAGAGAGAAGGACCTACCTCCTCTTGCACTTCCGATAAATTAATTCCCCAATATTACAGAACCACACAGCAGAATAACCTTCTCATTGAGGTTTATGTTGTACTTAAGCTTAAATCTGAATTCCTTGGATTTGAAATGTTTCTTTAGTAAAATTACTATATCCCTGTCAAGCTGTGGGAAGGCTGGGAAAAGCTGCACGTAAAAGGCACTCTCAGACTGAGCTTGGTCAAGCACAGGAGTTTTTCTAGACATTATATATAACAGCCACAGCTTCTCTGAAGGCTGAACCTGTCCTTCCCTGTGTTGCTACAGAAAACACAATGTTGGCAACAATGGTGATGAGACAAAGCAGGATGAGCCACTATGTCCCAGGGGACACAGGTCCAGCAGGACATACCTTGCTGCTCCATTCAACTGCTTCCCATGTCACAAGAGTCCTTGTCCACAATCCCACATCAACACTGGGACAGACAACGGGTGTAAGGATTCACGGTGAAGCTGCAGTCTCGTTACTGCATGGTGCTTTGTGCCTTTTCCAGATTTGCATCTCAAACTCTACTCCTCTCTCCCTCCCAAATTTCTCTCTCTCCTGCTCTTTTCCATCACTGAAGATGTCACCGAGTTTTCTCATCAGCATGAAATGTTCACTGGAAAAAGTCAAGTTTATTTTGTTCAATGTGTTTTTGCTAGATAAGCATTTGGGGACTGTTATTTGTCTTGCAGAAGTCCTGTTTCCTCTCGATACAGGTCAGTAGCCTGCAAGCCAATTTCTGTAGCGTTCTACTTAATCGTGAGCCTTGTTTCTTCTAGTCAGTCTTCATGATTATAGTCAAGAACTGTCCTGTCCTGATAGGCATGCAGTTATACTTTTGTCAGATGTATTTATATTAAAGTATTACAGGTCTTTGTTGGGAGCAATTTTATTTTTTCCTCTGCAAGAACTGGGACATATTACATTGCTGGTGGGTGCACAGCAACTCCCCCAGAGTGCAGAAATATTCCCCAAGTACTTTTTCTGCAGGAACAGAAAGCAGGCTTAAAATCCGCAGTGAATCTTGAACTGAGTGCAGGAGCATCACGTATTTTCAGGCTTCTCATTCAGATACTAACTGACTGGTGGTGGTGAGAAAATAAGCGTTGCTTGCTAGGTGGTCACAAGGGGATTGGCCTCCTTGAGAAAATAACACACCCGCCAGTGATGGCCATGGCTCCAGATGGACAGATTGCAGCAAAACACACATCAGCTCACCAACCTGTGTCAAAACTAATTTGTCAAGCGTCTCCCAACAACATCTGTATTTTGAAACACTTTACAATAGGATAAAAAGGAGGTACACTCAGTTAAAGCACTCAGGCCAGGGCCTGGCCATCCCCTTGCTAGAAGTACCTCTTGGTGCTTCACTGTAGATAAGAAAATCCCCACATATTTAAACTAGTCATCTGATAAGAGTATGCTAGAAGATAGGACAGAGCTTTTAATGCTGGAGAACCACCTTTCTGATGAAGCAATTTCCTCTGAATCATATAGCTGCAAGGATGAAAACCCACCGACTTTGCACCAAAGAGCAGAGCAGAGCAGCATCACCCAGCGCAACCCTACTGGCACCTCAGACAGGTGCTGTACTGCAGTGCCTTCGGGAATCACAAACAGTGGGCAGATGCTTTTGCTGCAAAGCTTGCAAGACAGCAGTGAAAGAAAAAAGAAAGGAAAATTTATTTTTAGGCTCAAGGCAACCCTCCCCCCTGAGCACTGTGGTTTCTGTTGAGTCAGAGCTGTCATCCACCCTGCAACAAACTTATCTTCACTGTCCATTTTGTGAGTAAGATTCAATCAGGGCTCCCTGGCTCCTCAGGGAACCAGCACTTTAGCGTGAACTGCTTCCACTCAAATGTAATGGAGTGAGATTGCTCATGCCATTATTTTAAATGGTTTGAGGCCACACGGTCCCCAATTTCATTAGCTGCATTTATATACAGACCTTACACTTAATACTGAGGAACCCAGAGACATGTATACATTACATGTCATCTTCCCACCACAAGAAAAAAAGAAAAAGAAAAAGAAAATAGAAAGGAAAAAAGTCAAAACCAAAGACATTAAAACACACCCTGACAGCAGCAAATGATCAGCGTCAACTGTAATACCAGTTTAAGCATCTCCATTTGACACATCATCTATGTGGGGAAGATATTTCTGCACACATGCATAAATATCATACACTTCAACCAACTGTTTGCATGTGGAAGACATAGAATGAGCCTCCTCCTATTCTGCTTTACAAATTAGAAAAATTACTATCAGTCAGACCTTGCACACACTGATGCTGGCAGACAGTGTCACACCGGGAGCCCCAGACTTTACCTGCTCTCAGGAGTTCATCTAAGTTCTGGTGTTATATTTGAGCTAATTAGATAAATTACTGCCAGAGGCTGTAACAGACTAGTCAGACCTGTGCACATGCAAGGGTGCTCTCACACAGCACAAGTGGGCTGCGAACACACCAGAGGAGCTGCCTTGCTTATCCATTTAAGCCAACCTTGGGCCAGTTTACACTAAATTGCAACAGGTTTGAAACTAAACTCAGGGGCTGATACGATAGTGCACCATAATAACTCCAAGAACATATATCTGCATATTGGTCAACACCTCTTGATCTCTCTGGCAACACGTGAGTGAGAAATATGAAAATAATAATCCACAGGACCCAAATTGAACAGCATGACAGGACTGAGACATGGAGCA